>NW_026606634.1:1785000-2367500 GCF_029890125.1 Rhinichthys klamathensis goyatoka
AACTTTCAACACACTCAAATGCAGTTTAGTGTGATAGTGTAACGTTAGACCAAGTGAAACAGCGCTGCGTTACCTCTCAAGTTTAATTTGTTCCATAAATTGACCTAGCACTTGCGTGTAGTTCGGTAGAATTAAATGTCCTCATTCCTTTATATCCGCGGGACTCGCGTGTGGCACTGATATCTGTCTCTCATTAGCAATCGCGCCCTGCTTCACACCACAGTCATGTTAAAAACATCATGTATTCACTCATCCATAAACATAATTTCCCACAAACATTATTAGATCCATCAGCATGACGACAAGTTCCATTCCGCTTATTCACTGCGTCATCAATCTACGCCTTTGTTATTGTAAGAGGTTAGCGACTCCTAGCAACGAAAGAAATAACATATTGTAGCTTTAAGGGTTAAACGAGCAAACACTGCTCACATTTTCTCCAGAAAAATCTTGTTTTTTTTGTGTTTTATTTCACAAATTGGTCTCTGAGTGCCTGTTAATAGTGTTGCGCTCAGAATACGCCGCATGGCAGAAACGAAGAGGCTTTTCTTCCTCTAGACTTGATTTGTCAGCAACATCTGGTGCGCACTGGGACTGAAACAGGGCATGAACAAGTCACAGCAAATTTGGATGAGCCAGATGTGTGGAAATGACAAAATGACATTTTAAAAACATTGAAATAAAGACTATGTCTTGCTAAAGCTAATTTTATGGCAATTATTTATAAAATCAAATGTACAGATTGACTGGAAACTACACACAAACATGATCTGTTCACAAGTGATATATACCCTGATTTATCTTTGTTTTCCTCACACATCACATATATCACATTTCCATTTCCAGCTCTTCTCTGACACTGCTTGATAAACAAATACTTTTGATAAAAGTTTATTATGAAAAAATTATTGGTTGTTCTGTTAATGCCACTATATTCTAAATAATTTTTACAGTCATAAAAACCAATATACATCAGTTTTATACAATGAATATTGAAATTATGTTATGTTATGTTATATGTTATATGTTATGTTATATGTTATGTTATGTTATATGTTGTTATGTTTTGTGTTGTGTTATGTTGTTATGTTAAGTTATATGTTATGTTATGTTATATGTTGTTATGTTATGTTATATGGTATGTTATGTTATATGTTGTTATGTTTTGTGTTGTGTTATGTTGTTATGTTAAGTTATATGTTATGTTATGTTATATGTTGTTATGTTATATGTTATGTTATACTGTATGTTGTTATGTTATGTTATGTTATGTTATATGTTATGTTATATGTTATTTTATGTTATGTTAAATGTTGTTGTGTTATGTTGTTATGTTATGTTATTTGTTATGTTATGTTATATGTTGTTATGTTATGTTATGTTATATGTTATGTTATGTTATATGTTATTTTATGTTATGTTATATGTTATGTTATGTTGTGTGTTATACAGTATGTTATGTTATGTTATGTTATGTTATATGTTATATGTTATGTTATGTTATGTTATGTTATGTTATAAATTATATTATGTCGTGGGCATGAATGTAATTGACCCTTGTTTGTGCAGATTTCTGATCTTAGTCCATTTCATCATCATAAATGATCATGTGTGTGTGTGTGTGTGCAGGCACACTTCCACGGCGGATAAGAAAAGAGCTTCTGGCGGTGAAGCTGCGTAACAGGCCCAGTAAACAGGAGCTGGAGGACAGGAACATCTTCCCTGTGCGCAGTGATCAGGAACGACAGGAGATACGCCAACAGATCGAAATGAAGCTTGCCAAGTGAGTCTGGAGTAAAGTTTCATACAAAAATGTTTTATATGCACTCTACAAAAGTTTGTGGTCAATACGTTTTTTTAATATTCATTTATTTGATTTAAAAGTGTCAGTTGTATGTTAAAAAAGATTTCTCGGTTACACTTTATAATAACTGCATTGTATGAATCATTAATTAAGCATTAGTAAATAGTTAATTCACCATTTATAAAGCATTAATAGACATTAATAATCAGTTTATAAATACAGCTATAAATGCTTTATTCTTGATTTATAAGCATATCTATATTATATGCTGAAAATTCAGCTTTGATCACAGGACTAAATTACATTTTACAATATATTCAAATAGAAAACAGCTATTTCAAATTTTAATAGTTTGAAAATATGACTCTAGTTTTGATCAAATAAATGCATTTTGGTGAGCATTAGAGACTTCTTTCAAAAACATTTAAAGAATCTTACCGACCCCAAACTTTTGAACAGAGGCTTTGCTCCAGGACCCTGAGCGTACACTGAACACTGAGTGCAAGCACAGGCTGAGAAGCTCTACGTTTTAATAGATGGTCGAATTACTCATGCAATGAAAACGAATCAAGAAAACAAACTTTTCAGTACGTTATTTAGCTTTGGAATGTGCATGTCATATTAACTTTATCCCCAATGCTGGACTTTGAATTCATAAACTCTGATTCAACTCTTAAAGTAATACTTTGCCTCAAAAATGAGAATTTGGTCATTATTAACCAACCTTCGGGACTTGGAAAACAGAAGTGGACATTTATTGTTTTGTCGCAATACAAGATATTAATGAGTGATTTGTGTTTGGGTTTTGTATCTGTGAGGCTGGTTTTTGGTGTTCAGTCTTCAGCTTAATGTCATGCAGTCCGTGCGTGTGTGTGTGTGTGTGTGTGTGTGTGTGTGTGTGTGTGTGTGTGTGTGTGTGTGTGTGTGTGTGCGTGTGTGTGTGTGTACAGCACATATTAACCAGTAGGGGGAGTTATGACCTTTTTTCTGTTTCTGTGAAACCCAGGCAAATGATCACACACTAATATTGGCAGCCTTGCTTTTCTATGGTGAACTGATATAGGCATGATGGCAAATCCCTGATTCTCTAGTAATTTTTGTGCTAATTTCGGGTTTGTGTGATTTTGAGGTGTGCTTTGGATCACTGAAATGTCCAACCATGACCAGGGATAGATTTACCATTCAAAGTTGTCTTGGGGCCTTTGAATAAAAAACCTTTTAGCAGTAAAAATATCTGTCAATGCTAAATACCTATAGTTTTGTTTTCAACCTATTTTTTTGTTGTTGTTTTGGTCTCATTCGACTACACTACACAACCCATTTCCACTGAAAGTTCACGTGACTTTGGCAAACTGTAGGCTCATGAGATTGTTATTTGATGACAGGGTTTTTTATGGAAACCCTCCCAAAGCAGTGGTGATTATGTATAGGTGGCGGCTAATGATAGTTTTGCAGATTTTCTGAACTAACGTCTGCAGTTCTCCTGATCCTTACAGCTTTTTTAAACTTATATTTTGGTGGTGTTAAAAAGGATCTATTAACAGATTTGTTCAAATAAATCAAAATCAGACAGCGGGGTGGATCTTACCAAAGGTAAACGGTTTGGATATTTTAGGGTGGAGAAGGAGCCAGACAAACCTTTTTTTATCTGTCTCTACAGAAAGCTTTAGGCTGTAGCTGTTAGGGTAGCCAGATGTCCTGTTTTTTTCTGGGAAATACAGGACTACCCCATGCAAAACAGGACATCTGCTCACTGTAATTGGTTTGAAAGCCATTTCATGGAGAGGAAAAACAATCAATGGTACAAATTGAAAGCCTGCTCATTCTTACAGAAGCAATTCATGTTTGTGTTGCTGTGGGATCTTTCTCTTAGTATTCTCACTTTGAATTTCGCTTCCAGTTTTCTTGTCACAAAGGTGGATTCCTGTGTTTTTTATTTATTTATGTGTATAGTGGTTGCATAATTCAAGCATCCCCATGAGACGGACTTGTTTGTCATTTATGTTTCCTGCTGAAGTTACTTAAGTCATTAACTGGTTATGCCTCCTCCGTGACTGGTAATAAACAGCAGTTTCTGCCAGTGTGCGCTCTTCTCCAATGTATTCCTCCTCAGCTGTGATTATCAGTGAACTAATAAAATATTAATGGAGAACATTGTGTGTAATCCCAGCGGTTGTAAATAACTGGGGAGTTGCTGGAGTAAGAAGAACAGAGCGGAGAGAGAGAATGGAAGAGTGTCTAATGGAAGCTTTGCTCTGTTATGTAAAGCGGGGCTTTACTGTCTGGTCCGATTAACCCAACAAACATCTCCTGAGCTTCACCGTTCAGTTTGTACACAGTGAACTAGATTTTAATGGGGTTATTGATATTTTATTTGAAATGGGATTTTGTCGATAACAATACTATATTTAGTTTGTTTTTGTGATGGTATCTATCTTTCCAGAAACTGCATCTGAAGTGGCATTTATATGTTTTTACACAGACTCAGCTCAGAATTGGCTTGAATTCATTTACAGTTGCATAAATAATGCTATAAGATTTAGTTTTTGTCACTCTCATGTGACGTACGGCATCCGTTGCATCGCTCCCGTGGCCTCATGGGATAGTAAGTGTCCATCGTAATCTCGCCGGAAGTAGTAGGTCACCCGGGTACTTTTCACCCACTGTTTTATGAACACAATGAACTCGGACACACTACTTGGCTCACATACTGTTTTTCGCCTAATATGCGGTATGGAAATGGGCCTATTCGGACACAGGCCTGTCTTAATGAGTGAGTCATTCATTCAAACGATTCGTTCTAACGGCTGGTTCATTCATCCATTGAATCATTCATTAAATTGATCAGACTCTAATGGTGAATGGTAGTGTATATGTGCATAATTTATAAGTACATAGTGTATAAGTGCATAGTGCATAAGTCAAGTCAAGTCACCTTCATTTATACAGCGCTTTTAACCATATAGATTGTTTCAAAGCAGCTTTACAGTGATAATAGTAAATTACAGTAACAGAGATTGTTTAGGCTTTACATCAGCTCTAGAATAAAGTTATTTTCCAGCTAAAGTTAGTTTTGATTGATTGATTCACTTCCGTTGCAAAGATCATTAGTTATTAAGTTAGGGTCCGCTTACACAACACCGTTCTAACAGAAAACACTCAACGCGCTCCGGCCCGCTCATCTGCACAAAACAGTGCCTGGTGTCTCGAGAACGCACTCCCTGAAATAGATTACAAGGTGCAAGCCTTGAAAAATATAAAAAAAAAGGTTACCTCAGCGCAAACCTCCGTGCACATGCGCAACACGTGTTTAGTCTATAGATATGCGCGTTTGAATATATATGTGCGCAGGCGTGTAGTCTTTCTTTACAAACCAACCCTCAACAAACCACTTGTCTGGCCTTAAAAATGAATAATAAAGAATTATTTATTTCTTCCGCGTAGCCACGCGAACCGGAATTATCCCGACAACGTTTTATCTGTACAGAGTTAAAGGGAAGGAGGCCTTCACTGGGGAGAGACTAGTTGACACTTCAGGACTGCGTTGTGGTCGTGTCCAGGCAATGGTCCTTCATCAGATCTGGATACGGCCTGGGTCCGGCGGACTGCGGTAAACCTCGGGATAAACAGAGAGACTAATATTAGCATAGTGCTATATAGCACTTATAATATTATAAGTGCATAGTGTATAAGTTCACAGTGTATAAGTGCATAGTGTATAAGTGCATAGTGTATAAGTGCATAGTGTATATGTGCATACTGTATAAGTGCATACTGTATAAGTACCTAGTGTATAAGTTCATAGTGTAAAAGTGCATAGTGTATAAGTGCATAAGTGCATAGTGTATAATTGTATAGTGTATGAGTGCATAGTGTATATGTGCATAGTGTATAAGTGCATAGCGTATAAGTACATAGTGTATAAGTGCATAGTGGATAAGTTCGTAGTGTATAAATACGTAGTGTATAAGTACATAGTGGATAAGTGCATAGTGGATAAGTACATAGTGTATAAGTGCATAGTGTATAAGTGCATAGTGGATAAGTTCGTAGTGTATAAATTAGGGCTGCAACAAACGATTATTTTGATAATCGATTAATCTAACGATTATTAGAACGATTAATCGACTATTCGTCGATTATTTTGCGGACTAATCAGTAAGTTTGGAACGATTATTCAGCTTTTCCAATTAGTTAAAACATTGAGTTATACAGTACATATTCTGAGTCTAACTATAATATAAAAAAAGGAAATCACTTCAGCTTTTGAAATAGTTGTTTTAATGAACTTTGAGCCAACTAAACAGGTCATTCTCTTTAAGTTTTCAGATTTCGGTCCAACTCAAATCACACACACATGCTCTCTAAGCATTGTTTAATAGGCCCACTGCTTTTCTTAGAACTGAAACAGAAAAAAGGACATTTACTTCAGGACACAAAGAATGGTAAAATATTAATCTACAAACAATTATTATAAGTATAAAATTACAATCTTTTTTTTTACATGACAATTGAGCTGACAGAGACGTTCTCATTCACCTTTTAATTTACAGTATGAAAAAGTGACTGCCGTGATATTCTTCCTATATCATAGGAAGGATATAACATCTCGTTTTGTAAGTCTTCATGATTATTGAACAAAATACAGGCAAGTGATAAGACTATAATACCTAATAGTGTTACAATAATAAAAACAGCCCTGACTCCTAAGCTCGATCAAGCTTTATTCTATGCAAAATAAGTCATCACATTACTGTAATTATATTACTATTGATAATATTATTACTATTATTAGTAGTATTGCATTCTCTAATAAAGAGATTTACCGCTGGTTAGTAAGCTCCAGCTGGAGAACACTCTCCTCTCACCGGCGCCTCTTGTGCTGGGATGTTTCCTCTTGCACACATGCATGTTGTGCTCCCGTGAAAAGCAAGTTCCGCCATGCGTGTATTGCACACGACAGCATTCTTGATTTTAAGTTTTGTGAAACTTTCCCAAACCTTGCTAGTTCGGATTCGTTTGCACTGTCATAATTCGCGCTGTTTATTCTTCTACCGCAATAGCATTTGTAAGGGCTGCACTACACTCTAGCGCTACAGCGCCGTAGCGGTCAAATCGCAATATTGCAGGCCCTTACATTAGGTCACGTGAGATCAAACGACTACTCGACAACAAAGATATTTGTCGACAAATTTTTATTGTCGACTAATCGTTGCAGCTCTAGTATAAATACGTAGTGTATAAGTACATAGTGTATACGTGTATAGTGTATAAGTACATAGTGTATAAGTGCATAGCGTTATGTATAAGTGCATAGTGGATAAGTTCGTAGTGTATAAATACGTAGTGTATAAGTGCATAGTGTATAAGTACATAGTGTATAAGTGCATAGCGTTATGTATAAGTGCATAGTGTATAAGTACATAGTGAATAAGTGCATAGTGTATAGTGTATGAGTGCATAGTGTATATGTGCATACTGTATAAGTGCATAGTGAATGTGGATACTGTATAAGTGCACAGTGTATGTGTATAGCGTATAAGTGCAGAGTGTATACGTGTATAGTGTATAAGTGCATAGTGCATGAGTGCATAGTGTATAAGTGCATACTGTATAAGTGCATACTGTATAAGTCCATAGTGTATACGTGTATAGTGTACACGTGTATAGTGTATAAGTGCATAGTGTATGAGTGTATAGTGTATGAGTGCATAGTGTATAAGTGCATACTGTATAAGTGCATAGTGCATACGTGCATAGCGTATAAGTGCATAGTGTATAAGTACATAGTGTATAAGTGTATAGTGTATAAGTACGTAGTGTATAAGTTCATAGTGTATAAGTGCATAGTGTATACGTGTATAGTGTATGAGTACATAGTGTATGTGCATAGTGTATATGTTCATAGTGTAAATGTGCATAGTGTATATGTGCAAAGTGTATAAGTGCATAGTGTATAAGTGCATAGTGTACTGTATAAGTGCATAGTGTAAAGTATAAGTACATAGTGTATAAGTGCGTAGTGTATAAGTGCGTATAAGTCCATAGTGTACTGTATAAGTGCATAGTGTATAAGTGCATAGTGTATAAGTGCGTAGTGTATAAGTTTGTATAAGTGCATAGTGTATAAGTGCATAGTGTATAAGTACATAGTGTATAAGTACATAGTGTATAAGTACATACATAGTGGGCATTTGGGACACAACTATTGTTCATTGAACTGTTTTATAAAATCAATATAACATTCACAATCCTGCTGATATTTGGGGAAAACAGCACCCTTGCTTGTGTGATATTGCTTAACTATAATTTAGTATAAATATGACACACCTCATAGATGAAACAATAGCTTTGTATATCTTAAATTTCATTGCATTCTAAAGGCCACGTCATGCACTGAAACATGTGCACTCTCAGGCTGTGGTTCTTTTTGGATTTTGCAAAGCAAGTGACATACGCTGTAATGTCAGATCGCACATCATTAAAAAGATTATTACAATATCATCTTACACGATCCATATAGCACACCACTACTCACACCATTGGTTGACCTGTTACAGTAATATTTTAATAATGTCAAATAAAATGCTCTTAAATCAAACTCAATGTCATTGATCCGCCTATGTCTCCTGAACTTCAGTGTTCTTCTGCAGCAGAATCACACGTGGAGGGATGACGGGATAAGTGTGTGTGTTCACAGCGCGAGAGATCAGCAGAGCTCTCACCTTCCTCTGATATTCTCTCTCGTGCTCCCGGTGTGTTTCCGCGTGAGAGCCTCGGCCTCGTGTCGCATCATGCCACAATCATTTTCTACGTAGACACACCCACAATACTTCACACCTATGTGACAAATGTGTCAGTAATAAGAAGGATGTTTCTTAAAAGTTACAAGATAGATAATTAAGAATATACGCTGAAATGTATTTATAAGTATACAGCTGTACGCTATGTAGCATATAGTTGATATGTATATACAGTATGCATAATTTTTACTTTCATTGTTAATCTTGTAAATCAAAATAATTAAAAATCAAACTATATATATATATAATATATAAAAGTTACCAGATTATAGTATAAGATTTAAAGTTTGTCTGCTTAAGTAAAGTAACAGCACAGCTCTCTTCAACCAGACACATGATTTGAGCAGCATGAGATAAACACTGAAGATTCATATGTTAGATGTTTGTTCAAATTACATACAATTATATACAGCTCTTAAAGGGATAGTTCATCATTCACTCATCATTCACTCACCCTCATGCCATCCCCGATGTGTTCATCTAAAGAAAGAAAGTTATGTACATCAGGGATGGCATGAGGGTGATCTCATTTTTCTCTTTAAGTGACAATGGTAATAAAGGCCCATGGTCCATTGTAGTGATGGGAAGTCCCATTCTTTCCCGTGAACTGGTTCTTTCGGACAGTTCGTTTCAATAAACCGGTTCAAAAACCATTCACCAGTTTGTTTACGTAATCACACAATGATGTCACATATACACAATTTTATTATTAAATCACCCAATAATGTTTTACATGTCTAAAGCACATATAGTGAATAAACTCTTGATCAACATAATCAAACTTTTTAAATAAACCATGAGAAACCAAAAAAAAAAAAAAAAAAAACGTTATATTCCCCCCTCATTCAAGTCAGGATCTCATTGGTTCTTCATGGACACGGTCGAGTCTGAACTTTGACCTCAGTTCAGTGAACTGGTGACTCGAGAACCGTTATAAACATTAGCGACTCTTGACTCGAGAGAGAACTGCTAACTCGAGAGCTCCTGCCATCCGAGCTCCTGTTATATTTACAATATTATTTGTTATACTTTATGCTTTTCAGCCCATAATTTTCCCCCGTTATGAAACCCTCGTACACAGTTCTCAGCATGTCAGGTGTTCCCGAAAGACTGTTCTCAGTACTGTTGGATTAACTGGAGCGCTGAATGAGTCCGGCATCATAGGCTCATTTCGAGATGGAGTGACTGTCAGGCACGTCTGGAAGTGAGTTTGATTGAGTAACTGTGCTGACTTGAGCCATGAAATGTTTCAGACCGTTCAGTCCGATTTGGTGAACTGATTCAAAGAACCGGTTCAAAAGAATAATTCATTCATGAACTGGACAGCTTTCACAGATTCGCAGACTTCTGTCGGACGGTGAATTCACACGAGCAACTTAAACATGGGAACTTTCTCGTCCTTATGCAAAACTCCCAATCAAAAGCATTTCACTGAGAAAGAGTAAATGCGACCACACCTTTAGCAGCAATTTGAGATGAGATGATGTTCTGGGAAATTCAATGGTCGTTTATGATCTTTGGTCCATTGTTGACAATCCATTGTTGGAATCTGGACGTTCTGAACTGAAAGGTTGGCTTTATAAACACGGTTAGGCCGAAGGGTTACCGTATGTCATGTTGTTACAGGTGTAAGTGTACAGGAGCCCCTCTGGAGTGTGTGTGTGAGTTCTCCGAGGCGCTGACAGTCGCTCTCGGATGGGTAACACACACCCCACTGGGAGGCTGAGACTGGCCTCACACACACAGCTTATGTAAGGCCTCCACTGGACTGGCTTACGCAACCGAGCGCTTGGAGATCGATGCCGCACACAATCGCAACCATGAACTTTTTTGAGGTGATAAGAGAAACTGATCCCAGGTCAGGCTGTTCTCAGCCTCATCCGCAGGGTGTTACATATCGCTGTGTGTGTGTGTGTGTGTGTGTGTGTGTGTGGCGAACCCTTCTGAACTGTATCACTATACACAAATCAGCACATGAAGGGCATCAGATGATGCGTGGGGTGAGACTGCACTGCAAAAAAATTAGTTTGCCAGTACAAATATCTTAACATTTTTAAATCAAGATGATTTAAATGATTTAAGATATTAGCTCTTATTTTCTGAAAAAATCATCAAATAAATTTTGTTTTTTTAAGATAAGAACAAATACAGTATCTGTCAATGTGGTCAGAAAAATAATCCTGTTTTCCCTTTGAATTAAGTTTATTTTTCTGACCACACTGGCAGATATTTGTTTCTTGTTTTAACCAAAAACTCGCGTCATTTTGATGATTTTCTTCAGAAAACAAGAGCTAATATCTTAAGTCATTTTGCTTCTCAAGTAAATCTTGATTTTAAACGTTTAGATATGTGTACTAGAAAACAAAGAAAATATTGCAGTTTAGAGTGGTTGCTTTCCACAATAACCAATTTTCAACTAGTTTTCCTGACGGAAATGCAAGTGATTGCATCATTCATGTGTTGTGAATGGTTGCTAGGTTTGTCAACAAACCGTATGATTTGAGGTAACATTCATCACAAACGTGCGAGATGAGTTATGTTTTATGCGTAGGGTTAAGGCTGGAATGCACTATATGATTTTTGCCCAGATTTTTAACCGATTAACAGTCTGGAGGAGTCGATGCTAGTTGCTTAAAGTCAGAGCTAATCTTTCGGCAGATTTCACAGAAAATCGCATAGTGTATTATAGACACAGACATTAGACTGTGATTCCATCCAGTCGGAGGATCTCAAACATGTTTGATATTTTGAGCCGATTTTAGAACATTTGTATTTATCACGCGTCTTCTAGCAACGAGTTCAGAATGACTTGACGTACGTTAGCTTGTGATCCTCAGCCGTTTAGTGATGCCCAGTTCCTCCTCTGTAACCAGTCGGCAAGTGCTTGATGCCTAGTGTATTCCAGCCTTGAGATGTAACTCTGTAACTTTAAGTATGAGCATTAGCAATAGTGAACAGATCATAAACCGATTAAAAATAATTAATATCCTCGATCAAAAATGAGCTCATTGGAAATGAAATGGAGGCAAATTCCCTCTAGTGGAAACGTTCGGTATACGGTTGCCAAACACAATCTAACTGAAAACGAATTTTTTGAGAAATCAATCTCAAATTTAGATTTATGGCTTTGATTTTCTCATAGTTTTAGAGTAAAGCGTGTTTTGGAAAATATAGTTTTCATATAAAAATTAAAAATGGTATTTTTGTGCATTTTTCATAAGTTATAAACTTTTTCTCATGGTCACTTTATTTAAACACTTTTTTCACTTCACTTCGTCTTTAAAAAGAGACCAAACTTCAGTCTGTGCTCCAAAGCATTCAAGATTTATGTTTAAGTAAAAACAAAAACGAAAAGTTAATGAATTGGATATAACTAATGCAAAAATATAATTTAGTTCCCTAAAAATACAACATATTAAATAAAAAACATTATCGAACAAAATATAGTAACTACACTTCTTGAAATAAAAATAATTTTTTTTGTCATTTTTGCACCACACGCAACAGTTCCAGAGAGTAAAAGTGGGTTGGCTTAAGATCCCTGGATCTGTAAAGGTTAAAAAAGACAACATCTGTGTCCTAGATCAAGGTTTTGCACACAGAAACACACGGCGATGCGTGGATGGCCAGATATGAAGGGGACTTTATAACGGTATTTAATTACTCCAGGTCTTACAGGAAGAAACTTAAGAAAGCCGTGTGAAACAGAAGAGTGTTCTCGGCTCTCTTGACCCAGCCGTGAGTCAGGCTGTGAGGAGCTGTGTAACCGGAGCTCTCCATGTGTGGTGTGTGTAAACACAGGTGTGTATCCCCCGTGCGCAACAACAGCAGGGGAGCGTGCACACGACACACACATTGTCTCTTTTGTCCAGTGCTGGGAAATCATTTTTAACGAGAATGACTGGTCAACATAAACGGATGCCTTGTTTTGCAGCGGTCGCCTCACTTGCTCTGGCCAGTTTGCTGAAGCTCCACGAGGACAGCTTTACGGCTGAGAAGTGGTTTATATGGCTCCGGAGACTTCATGAAGTTCTCTGTTATGTTGCATTGAAGTATCAATCATTCGGTCTTGAAAAAAAAATCATAATGAGTGCTTCATATTGAGATTTTTGGAGACTTTGTTTTCTCTCATTGCTGTGTTGGTGCAACAGTTTCGCCATTTTCTTTCATTGATGCATGCATTGATACAGCACTAAATGGCAATTTATATTTATATAATTATTATATATATCCAAATGCAAAGTGAGATATTTCAAGCCTTTATTTGTTATAATTTTGATGAGCATGGCTTACAGCTTATGAAAACCTTTTCACAATATTCTAATTTTGAATTTGGGGTTTTCATAAGCTATACGTCATAATCATCGAAATTATAACAAATAAAGGCTTGAAATATCTCACTCTGCATGTAATGAGTCTAAATAATATATTAGTTTCACCTTTTAAGTTGAATTACTGAAATAAATGAACTTTTGCACGATATTCAAATTTTTCGAATTTCACCTGTACTAGTGCTGGGCAACGATTAATCGCATCCAAAATAAAAGTTTGTGTTTATATAATATTTGTGTGTGTACTGTGTTTAATAAATACACACATATGCATGTATATATTTAAGAAATATTTGCTTGTATATATATATTATAATACATAATTTATATTATATATAAATATTTTATATATAAATATCACATTTTCTTAAATATATACATGCATATGCGTGTATTTATATATACAAAATAATTATACACAGTACACACACATATGTGACCCTGGACCACAAAACCAGTCATAAGTCGCACGGGTATATTTGTGGCAGTAGCCAACAATACACTGTATCAAAATTTGCGATTTTTATTTTATGCCAAAAATGAAAAATCAGTAGAATATTACTTAAAGATCATGTTTCGTGAAGATATTTCCTACTGAAGTTCATCAAATTTATTTGTGAGAGTGGATGCAGCAACATCGAGGACTTCATATGAACAACTTTAAAGGCGATTTTCTCAATGTTTCGATTTTTTTGCACCCCCAGATTCCAGATATTCAAATAGTTGTATCTCGGCCAAATAATGTCATATCCTAACAAACCATACATCAATGGAAAGCTTATTTATTCAGCTTTCAGATGATACATACAGTACATCTCTATTTACAACAATTAATCTTATGTCTGGTTTTGTGGTCCAGGGTCACATATATTATGTAAACACAAACTTTTATTTTGGATGCGATTAATAGTTAATCGTTGCCCAGCCCTAAGATTAACCTATATTGGGAAGCTTGTGAAGGGGAACACCTGTCAATTAATCTTTAGTTATGATTGAGGCACGTTGGCACCATAAACAAAGCAGATTAAATGATACAGCTTCAATGGCATTAGCATTTTCACAGCACAATGAAAAAAAAACATGTCCTGTTAAATTCACATTGAGAACTCATTTTTTGGCCACATTTGCGCATTTAATTAGCCACTCTGTCAGTTGCGTTACTGCCATAGCGAATGCATGGTTTGCTGTTGAAGCTTGTTTCGTTGTTTTATTGTGCCAGTATTATATAACTGCATCGCTTTGCTTTAGCATGGTTAGGAAATCAACCTCTGTGGTCATTCAAATCAACTGACATGATCTCCCAATTCTCTGTTGTATAATGTCTTTGTGTGTGTGTTGTTGTGTAACACTGTGTTCTGCACATCAGCATGTGAGTTGTGTCAGACTGCGCCATGAGCAGAGCAGTGTGTTGGCGGGGAAGGGGGATTCCTCTCGGATGCTATTTTTAACCTGCTGCATTGTCAGTCGCACTGGAAAACTGCAGCAGGACTCCGGATCAATCCTCGACGTCACTGTTGCTACCTCCAGGAGGGAAGAGATTCGTACCCACACTTCCCAGTCCAATCCTGGCGTAGTGACCCGCTGGTCCTCATCCACCTTGGCTTCCCGTAACGATCTGACGTCGTTCCTGTGACCCGTCGGGACGGCAGATCCCGAGCCCCTCCCGGGATGACCTTACTATCAATAGCTCTCTCTCCAACAGTGATGCCGGCCTCTCCACAGGACTCAGGCTGAAGCTAAATATAGACAGGAGAGCTGATGAATTATTCATGAACGTTCAGCAGAGCACAGCCCAGCTCGAGATAGAGAAAGCGAGATGAAGACAGCTGGCTGTTCAGTTTTGAGGCGAGGGCTCGGTGTTAAAATAACTCCCACTCACAGATGCTCCACCAAACCAGATTTCTGCTGCAATCTTTGATTGTCAGCGCTCCATTCTGATGAGACAACAGCTCTCAAACAGCAGATCTGAGTGGGACCGAATGACAGCTCGCCAAAATGTACATTATGACATTAGTTCTTCACACTTTTCTATACAACAACAGTTCTTATAAGAAAAGGTTTTATATGGGTTATGTCAGAGAGAACCTTTTAAGTGTTCCCATCGTGTAATCATGGATTCAGTTTAAAGTAATTAATCTTGTTTTAGTTCTATTTTAAACATACATTATCACTAGAATTAAAAAAAAAAAAATCTGTAATTTCTCTTTATTTAGAAGCTTTCTAGCATAAAGAGTTCTTTAGAATTGAGTCACAAACCTTAGAGTTCTAAATAGAACCCACTGAACCTTTAGAGTATGTAGTGAACACATAGTTTAAGTAAGGGATAATCGCAATCCACGGATATCTGTGCATTAAACGAGTTAAATGTTACTTCAAAAACAGCGACGTTACTGTCTCTTTACTGAGTATAATGTAGTGATTCAGTAGTCTGTGTACACTCCAGTGTGTGTGTGTGTGTGTGTGTAACTGTTCTATTGCACACTGTCCGGCCAATCAGAATCGAGTATTCAGACAGACCACGGTATAAATCACTATATAACTTCAATCACGAAACACTATATACAGTACCAAGTCTTCTGAAGACACACATGCTTTGTGTAAGGAAGAAAAAAAGAAATGTAAGTTGCTATGCAAGGATTTAGCTTTTTTTTTGTTGAAAAATTATATTATTTGAGTTTAAAACAACATAATTGTGAGTAAATAATGACAATATTGGTTACACTTTATTTTAAGGTGTCCTTGTTACACTGTAATTATACATTTAAGTGCTGAGTAATAATAATTAACTACATGTACTATAGGGTTAGGGTGAGGGTTTTGTTTAAAGTTAGTTGCATGTAACTATACATAATATGTAACGTGTAACAAGGACACAAAAAAAGTGTTAAACAATATTTTCTCTTTAACTATTACACTGAAAACAATTTGATGTAGAAACAATTTTCACTCAGAAATTGCTAGTAAATTTCACGATTAATTAGAAACAGCAAGTAACACATTGCATTAAACAGGAAATTTTAAAGTAAAGACAGAAACGGTATTTTCTGGTAAAGCATACTCCAATAATCTTTGTTTTATTCTAATGCTATCAAATCGATTAATCACATCTAACACAAAAGTTGGTGTTTACATAATATATGCAAGTGTGTGTGTGTGTGTGTGTACAAATACACTGTAAAAAATGAAATGCCGTTTTTACGGTAAAATACCGGCAGCTGTGGTTGCCAGAACTTTACCGTCAAAAATATGGTACAGAGTAGACGTTATTGGTTTTACAGACTTAACTTAAAATTTACAGTAATAAACCGTATTTCATTATCTGATATAATGTTAATTTTCCAACCTATTTATGTATTAATATCTGTTTTGTACCATTGTAATACAATGACAACCAACAATAATCACAGCAGTGATGTAAGTCGCATGATAAATCAAAGCTCATCACAAGCAGCTGTTTCAGGAGAAAGTTAGTACAGTGTGATTCGCACAAACACTAAACAGCATCATGGTAACACATGAAATTTAAAAAATGCAATAAACATTAATTTAACAATATTAAATGTAACATAAAACTCTAATGTACATAACTGATAAGAAAAGAACTAAGAAAACTAAGAAGAAACATAGTTATTTAAACAAAAATACATCAAATGTGAAGTGTCACGCAGGGAAGTGTGGGAATGTCAATTTACGTTTTTTCACTGTAAATTATACAATGAGTTGTTCTTTTCACTTTCAAAAACTGTAAATTTAACGGTATTTTACAGTAAAATTACATTAAATGTACCGTTAGATCTATCACAGTTATTTACCGTATATAGTAAGGAAACTTTCTGTTAACCAATTAACAGTTTTTCACTGTAGCATTTTTACAGTCTTTTACCGTTAAAATCACGATAATTTTTACAGTGTATATATATACACACACATATATATTTCATA
Organism: Rhinichthys klamathensis goyatoka; assembly: GCF_029890125.1. NCBI lineage: Eukaryota > Metazoa > Chordata > Actinopteri > Cypriniformes > Leuciscidae > Rhinichthys > Rhinichthys klamathensis. Next base: position 1,801,881 of record NW_026606634.1, read on the forward strand.
AACTTTTTTGTTAGATGCGATTAATCGATTTGACAGCATTTTATTCAGTGTACATGATATAACTGTGAAATTAGAACAAAATTAGAACAAGACAATTGGCTGTGTTGTCTTCATGAATGCCTTTGAGAACAGAAAACAGAACAAAAATCATTATTACTGTATTATTTCACGGTTCTCAGCTTAATTGTGTAACAAAACGTCGCAAATGTTTTCCTTCTGTATCTGTGTCTCACATCTCCCACATCACTCCGCATATGCTCTTCTTCTTGCTTGCATAATACAATTATTACAACTCAAACGTATATTTCACGCCCATTTATTATTTCTTAAGCAGTTTAACATCAGATGGCCACCCTGTCATCAGCAAACTGTACATTAACCGTTACATAATCTTATTGTTTAAACTGAATGAATGATGTCTTATATTTCACAGTGCATTTTGAGACTGCATCTTTAAAACTGCAGTGCCTTGTGTAGAGAAAAAAAAATCGATATGAGATTACTATAAATTGATGCCTATTGCATGGATGTCACGTATTGTACAGTGCTAGGGAATAGTTCCTCCTTCCAGAAAACACCCAAGACTTCAGTTTCTATTTAAAGAATCAGCCATTTATAGCCCAAATCACCTCAGCACGACTCACGACTCGCACTCGCGCTCACACACACACACACCCCCACACACACACCGGATCATTACCCTCTCCAGAGCATTCGATGGCAGCTGGAGTTGCTAGGCAACAGCAGCCAGTCAATAATAGCTAGATGTGTGGCACTGTAGGGGAGTCTCTCTGAAATATTAATCGCGGTTCCTTAGAAAACCTCTTTACAGTAAAACCTACAAAGCAAAGGCACAAACAGCCGTCCTGTTACACGGTGATCAAATGTCGTCCCCGATTGTTTGACTTTATTTCTTCCTTCATGGCAGAAACAAAATGTTCAGTACAATTCACAGTGTGCATGTTCCCTCTGTGCTGAATGAACATGTTGCTTGTTTGCACATGTGTCCGCTCTTTATTAGTGTTTCTGTGAGCGTCTAGCTGGCCTGTGCACATCTCAAAGGGCTTCACTAGTGGCGTGTTGTAATGGAGTTTGCCGGTTTGCACCAGTTTCCCCATCAGCGCTGCAGGATTATTGACTGTGTGTTTCTGGACTGGGCTAAAGTAAGCTCCAGGTTACGGCCCAATGCTTGGGATGCTTCATAACTATAGATATCACAAGTGACTGTGCATATGACGCTACAACCGAAGGTGACATCGTCTTTACAACTCCAGAAAAGCCCAGATCCTGGAATTACACGCTGTCGCCGCACAGATCATCCAACAGTGAAAGCGCTATATTTACATTTGAATACACTTGCTAATTAAGTCATCAGAGGCACAATACCAGACACAACTAATTATGAGCGCCCACATTCCTCTGCATCAGATCTGCGTACTCCAGATCTTCAACACCAAGCTTTACAAATCTTTTGTCCTGTTTCAAGAAGGACCCTCTTTTTATTTCCTCAAAATCCACTGCTGGCTTTATTGTGAACAGTTCATACACGTTATTTCAAAGAGCATGTGTCAACAGAAGTGTGAAAAAAATATGGTAACACTTTATAATAAGCCTAATGCATTGACTAACATTAACCAAAAATGATCAATGCATTGTTTAAAGATCTCTTATGCTTTCTAATGTTGATCTGCGTTTAGTGTGTAATGTTGCTGTTTGAGCATGAAAAAGCTCCAGTTCTTCTCTATATCAGTGTTAGTGTTTCTGAACTCCTGAAACGCCTCCATTGTAGTCTTGAGTTTCTTCTGGGAACGAACACGTCACAATATTACTCATTATAATAATTCATACGCAGAATAAAGGGGCGGGGCCTGGTTGAGTCAGTTAGTAGTGTGTTAACTGGAGGTTATGGTAAGGGGCGGGACATTCCCCAAACACACTCGAAGCGCTCGACCAATCACAACACACTGATCCAGCCGACCAATCAGAGCACAGTGTGCTTTTCAGGAGGAGGGGCTTCACAGAGACAGGAACTAAACAGAGCGTTACTGACAGACTGGGAAGAGACGAGCCGCAAAAATGGAGAATATGAGGAAATAATCAACATTCAAGCGGGAAAATCTGTAGTAGTGTTGAAATTAACATTAACTAAGATGATTTTTAAGTAATTTTAATTGTTAATTCATGAAATTATGCTAACTAATTGAATCTTCATAGTGTTACCAAAAATATGGTAAATTATGACAAAATAACAAAAAACAAAATAGCAATCCAAATACAGCAAGAAAGGAATGATGTTTTGTCGACTCCACAGATACAGTAATATAGTATCTCATACAGCCCCAATCCACCAAGCTGTTTCCAATGAAAATCTCAGTATTGGAAAATCAATGACTGGAAAGAGCCGAGTTGCTCTGTGGGCCACAAATAGACAGTTCCTCCAATAGCAGACATTGTTTTAACCCAACAGCAAATCGATTTGTGTTCATTCCCAGTTCTGGCCACAAGAGGATACGATCTATTTAGGGAAAGAGCTGAATAGGTCAAAAACAATGCGTGAAGCAATTAGTATCTTGACTGGATAGAGTATAAATATGTTTTCTATAGGGTTTATAAGGCATTTGAGGTAAACCAAGCATCCTTTCTGAAGAGTGGGCCGTTTGTGTCAATAAATCCATTTTCTTGTAATTGATGATTTGGATTTGTTGTGTCATGTGTTTGTGCAGTTCCTCAGATTGAGAGTGACTGTAGATGTGTGTGTGTTTGAAGATGAGAGCTCACACTGATCCAGTGACGGTCACGCAGAGGCTCTTTGTCTCATGTGTCGCTCTGTTCTAAAGAGCAGACCTGGGGTCAGACGCCAGATTTGATGAATTATTGAAAGAGGGCTCAGAGTAAAATTGCTTTCATGTTTAAGCCTTTATTTATATATATTTACTAAACTGTAGAAACAGCATTTTGAATTGGGCTCAAAATCCTTTCTGTTTGACACACATCTTCATGTGAATGTATCTGTCTGTCTGTCTGTCTGTCTATCTATCTATCCGTCGATCTATCTGTCTGTCTGTCTGTCTGTCTGTCTGTCTATCCATCGATCTATCTATCTATCTATCTATCTATCTATCTATCTATCTATCTATCTATCTGTCTGTCTGTCTGTCTGTCTATCTATCTATCCGTCGATCTATCTATCTGTCTGTCTGTCTGTCTGTCTGTCTGTCTGTCTATCCATCGATCTATCTATCTATCTGTCTGTCTGTCTGTCTATCCATCCATCCATCCATCCATCCATCCATCCATCTATCTATCATCTATCTATCTATCTATCTATCTATCTATCTATCTATCTATCTATCTATCTATCTATCTATCTATCTATCTATCTATCTATCTATCTATCTATCTATCTGTCTGTCTGTCTGTCTGTCTGTCTATCCATCTCTCTGTCTGTGTCCCTATCTATCTATCTATCTATCTATCTATCTATCTATCTATCTATCTATCTATCTATCTATCTATCTATCTATCTATCTATCTATCTATCTATCTATCATCTATCTATCCATCTATCTATCCGTCTATCTATCCGTCTATCTATCTATCTATCTATCTATCTATCTATCTATCTATCTATCTATCTATCTATCTATCTATCTATCTATCTATCTATCTATCTATCTATCTATCTATCTATCTATCTATCTATCTGTCTGTCTGTCTGTCTGTCTGTCTGTCTGTTTGTCTATTTGTATATTTGTCAGTACATTTTACAAGAAAATACTCTTTCAGTCTTTCTACTTCAAAGTTTGCACATTTAATTCAATGTGCTACTTGCCCATTCTTTGCAATTATTTGTGAAATTTCTGAGTGAAATTGTTTATACACCTTTTTTTTTTTTTTCAGCACAGACAAGATTTCCGTTCCTTCATCTGTCTTGTACATCTCATTTTTAACATGCAGTCAGGAAACCAAATAACACTGGAAGAAGCACCCCGGAAGTTACATAAACGCTCAAACCATTCTTAAGCATGGATGTAAACTTCTATAATGATCCCTGGCATGCTTGTCCCTCAGGCTGTCCTAGACACACTAGGCCGTCAATCAAAGCTATAATGGCCACCCATGCTGCCAGTGACTGTCTGAAACCCCTTCAGAGCGCTGGCTGGACCGGGACGAGGCTCGGGCATTAAAGCACATCTCAGTGAGCAATGACATCCAGTGAGATCCAGGCTGACTCACGAACACTCACTGACACTCACATCAGGAGCTGTTCCTGCAAACCGCTGATCGCTCTGACACATCGCAGGGTCACTTAATATACATCAATCCCTCATGTTTCATAAGTGGAGGAAGTTATTCAGGAATGAGCGAGAGCCCAGGGTTTGGGGCGTTTGTGTGTCTGAATAAGAAGGGTTGCAGGGCGTTCTGTATTCAAAAGAACAAAACGCCTTTTGAGAAGAGCCTCTATTACAGTTTTGCTTTGGTACATTTCTCAGATCAGAATTGAAATTCTCAAAACAACCTGTTCAATCTTCACATCATTGTGTCACTTGTGCACATCAAAAAAGCAGTTTCTCATTTCTTTGAACAAGTTGCAAATGATTTGGTACATCCATCCAAATGATTATATTCTCTGCTGTTTCCTACATTATCAATCGCTTATGTCATGTTGATCAAAATGTATTATAATGGGTCTCTGTTGAATAGTTGATCCCTGAACAAGTTGTCATAATCACGCATATTTCTATACATTTCCATTAGACTTTTTTTCTAAATCTGTCCTGTTCACATTTCTACTTTTGATTTTTTCTTTTTTTTTCTTTGTGCGATGGAATGCTGTCTTTTCCTTTCTGTATCGCAACGACATGGTCTGTCAACAAATTACAGTACAAACAGTAAAAGCGTAAATGTGAATCTTGTCCAGTCTCTTGCAATCAAACTCCCACATACAAGGTGTGTAACCTACAATTTACAATAATTGTCATCAAAACTTTATCCATAGTTTACATCAGACCATCCCTCCAGAGTACACTGTTATATTGACAACATGATTAAGCAATTTGACCGTCTTATCCGTACACAACGACACAAGGACTTGTCATTCTGATGGCACTGACATGTTCACTGACACAGATATGTACTTTTGAGTGATGAACTAAGGATTTTGAGAAAGAGACTGGCTTTTGCAGGAAATCCATGGTGTTTTGCTATTTGTATGAATTGTTTTGAGAAATGCACTTACAAATTTCGAGGATGATTCGAGAAATGTACCAAAGCGACTGAGAAAAACAGAAAAAAATAATTTTTAGTCAGCATGAAACAGAAGTTGCACATGTCTTGTCTTCCCTATTGTGCTGTATATCCGAGTGAAACGGCTTCTCAAACAAGAACAAATGTGAGCGGGGCTTGATTTTGTCCATGGGGAATTGATTGGATGATTGGATGGTTGTGGTTTGCTATTGGCTGATCTCATGTGAGTGACAGGTTGCTCCGCCCTCGTCATCAGAGAAGAGAAGAGATGGAATTCGTTTAAAATAATAGTCCATAAAAAAATAAAATAAATAGTCAATTTTGATTTCATGTTGACTTTAAAGGCTTCAGTGAATATGGTATCACAGCTGAGCTTCCGGCCCGCATGGCTCGGTTTAATCTTCCCACAGATAATATTTCCAGGATCGGGGCCAATCGGGCAGGATTTAAAAATATCCATCTCTTATTTGGAACTGCATTTTTTAACAGCAGTTTGTGTTTATGAAGTCAGTCTTAAGCCTGCTGTTTATGATTTATGGCGTCATGATGTGACAATTAAAGTGGGCGAACAGAGAATACTTCAGCTGTCATGTGAATCTATCAGTCAAGAAGTGATGTGAAACCTAGAGCCCCATGCAATGTCCCCTGGATGTCAACTAGTCATGACTATTATTATCATTGTTAGCCGAGCTGCACAAGTTGACAACACAAGATCAGTCTTGTTTCATGCAACAAATGTGTCAAATCTATTTCTTTTTAACACCATCACAACTCTCTGCGTGATGGGCACAACACCATCCGATCCTTCCGGATGCTTTCATCACTGATGTAGTTGGACTACAATTAGGCTATATTGTTTGGACTAGGCTATAATATGCAGATATTTCATGTTTTGAGACTTCTCAGACTCAGACAGAGAAGCGTGTGGAAATATGCCAATGCTGATTCAAACCAAATGAAGTTATTAATTTAACACGATTACATAATTGACATGTTTTCTTATGAATATGAAAGCCCCGCCCAACACGTCTCTCGTCTCGACCGCGTCGTTTAGAAACAGATCTATCCCGAGTGAACGATCCTTCTCCCTTCGAACAATAGTGTCCTGTTGCAATTGAATTGTTTTGCTTTATCGCTCTATACCTCTCCGCTGTTCTGTTGAAATCAGCATAGATGTGTTTGGATATTAAAGCATCCATCAGAGGTTGTATTTTCCCTGACTGCAGCATATTCCTGCAGGAATCTCTCCCGCACGCGCCGCCCCCTTTATAAATGATGCGTGAAGGATCTCCGGGATCACACCACTCCGAGACTTCGGAGAACTCAGGACCAGATGCTCATCTCTGTCTCTTTTTCACTCTTTTCTATTACCTTTTAATACAACCCGTCACTTTCTACTTATTTCTTCGTCGATGAGGCTTTCGTGTAGCACGCGCGCACCCATGAACAAGTGCCGTTCGGTTTCTTCCGTGAAATCAGGGAGTTTCCAGCACAGATAATACTAAATGTGGAGGTGTAAGAGCTTTAGATGCGATGATCCTCGGCGATGTTTAGACGCGAGATGGGACGCAGGGTTCGCCTGTAACATGCGCGGGTCGCGGGATCCCCACTGACACACTGATCACAGACTGTCACAGACACTTTTGGAGATTGCGTGAAAATGGTCCAGAACGTGATTTTGGTGTTTTTCCGCAGGAGATTGAGTCAGAGACCAGCAGTGGAAGAGCTGGAGAGCAGAAACATCCTCAAACGTGAGTATCACACCTGTCAGATGAGAGAAAGACTAGAGCTGCATACAAAAACTACTTTCTTTTCCATGGATTTTTTTGTTTTGTTTTGTAACTTATAATGGATTTTTCTGTGTTTTTGTTATTGTTATAGTCACACTTTGCGTGTTTAAAATTCATATATACTACTCTATGTTTAAAAGAAAGTGTATATTTTTATTTAGCCTACAGTAAAGCAATTCTGTCAGGGAAAATGTAAAGTCTACTTCGTGTGGTCATGTCTAAATGAACTGGATGTATTCAACAAAACTGCTTGACTGGATTAGGAAAGACCACGAAAGTCATTTTTAAGAGTTAGGTCAGGTACACTCAAATAACCTTTGTCTTTTTTCAAGATTTATGCATTTCAATTTATAGTAAAATTCCATCAAATTGAATTAAATAATCCTTACTCATTTTATGAATTTTTCAGTTCACATAAACAGTCCTCCAGTGACAAATGAATTTGAGCTACTCATATTCCATGTAAATCTAATGAACAGCATGAGGTTATACATGTTTAGATCAGATTAGGTTGGAATAAAGAGATCATCTGTCAGGAGCTTGACACAATAATATCAGCGGCTACAGACTCTTACACAGATCTACACATGAGCAGAAACACAGCTTCATTTAACTGTTTTATAATTGCTTTTTTGATGAATTATTGATTATTTAGATAGATAGATACTTTATTAATCCTTCTCAGGAAATTAGATTTGTTACAATAACATCAACCACATTCAGTCCTCGCACACAGACAACATCAATCTATACCTGACTACATTCAACAAAACTTTCACTAAAGCATTCTATAACCTATAATATATTAACTAAAACATACCCTATAATGATAATACTAAAAACAAATACACAAACAAAATTAACTAAAGCATACAACCCCTATTTTAATAATACTAAGAACATACGTAAAAAAATAAATAAATAAGAATAAATAAATAAATATAAATCAGACATGAAATGGCGTATGTATGACACGCCAATTCGTATTTTCATTTTTGGCGTGCTATCAACACGCATAATCGCTTTTCAGCGTGTTTATCAACGCCTTTGACTTAACGTTATATTACTGTATTATGTATATATAAATATATGACCTACCCCAACCCCGTCCCTAAACCTACCCGTCACTGGGGTTAATACCATTTATGAGTCTTCTCCTACCATCCTAGGAAAAGAAATATCGCTCCACAGATGTAGATATAGATTTTGCTTCGTTTCGCTCGGACATTTAACGGCGTACACATACACGCGGAATCACTCGGACATTTAATGGCGTAGACATACACGCAAAAGATTTCGGCGTGGACATACACGCGGATAGCTCAAAATGCGTATAGATAACACGCCACTTGAATTGAAAGTGGCGTGTATGTTTACGCAAAGTCATGATGTCATGTTGGTTATTAGGATCTTTATAAAAATAAAAAAATAAAAATAAATCTATTAAAATCTATTTTCTGTTTCGGCTTTTCTTTAGGAATTTTACAAACCTTGCACACTTGTGCTGGCTCTTGTTTATTTAGCAGAGCCTAGGCACCTGTGTGTGTATCTGTGCTGACACACACTCTCACACAACTGCCATTCCAGGCAAGAACAGAAGCTCAGACACAACATTCTGCTTGCATTTTATTTTACAGTACGTACACTTATGTGTACTTGCATGAGAGTACTGGGTAGGTAACTACAGGTTAGGTTTAGGGTTAGTACCTAGTTATTGTAATTACTATAATAAGTGCACAGAATGTACATGGAGAACAGGACTGTAAAATAAAGTGCTAACGAAGCACTAACCATTTTCTTAAAGTGAAGTAATCATTGTGATATTCTAAAGAATCTTTTTCCACTATAAAGAACGATGGTAAATGTTCTACACGGAACCATCAATGCCAAAAAACAACCTTTATTTTTAAGAGTCAAAGCAAGGACGAGCAACAAGCAGAGTGTCCTAAAGAATTGGAACATTAAAAGCGTTTTCCAAAGTGGTTTATCGCAGTTTAATCATAGTGGATCAACACGTGCGGCTGTTAAGTCCTCCGCAGCACAGATTCTGATAATCCACATATTTGACAGAGGGAGATATAAGGGAACAATGTTATCCTGCTCTGTGAAAGAATAAAGCCTATCAAAGAAATGCGGTAATCTGGCGCTCTGCTGTGGTGAACGAGGGTCTTCAGGACAGCTGCCGACACACATGCTCACCAGATCTGGTTTGAACATGAGTTTGACGTGGAAACCAGAAAAAAAAAATAAGAATATTGGTTTAATAATGTTAATTAAAAAAATTATATATACATTTTGAATATAATATATACTGACATTTGAATTAAAAGTGCAGTAAGCGATTTCTGAGAAACACTTTATATTTGAAATCAACCCAAACAAACACACCCCTCCCTTCATCACATTGTTCACAACAACTGCATATCTTGGTTCTGTGTATCATAGCAAAACCAATGTTACTCAGTGTCCGTTTTCAGGCCATCCCGCTGAGGTCTTTCCAGCACTGGGAAGCTTTTCTAATATTAATGCTGATCATAACCCTTCTGATACTCCTCTGGCCTCCTTTTCTCTTTTGTGATGTCTCTCAGGCATTTCTCTTTCTACAGTCTTTCTTCAAATCTCGCTCACTCTCTCTCTCTCCTCCCTCATCATGATTGGACACGCCCCCTACTGTTGATTGGTTCACTCACTCTCCTCCCTCATCATGATTGGACACGCCCCTACTGTTGATTAGTTCACGCTCTCTCCTCCCTCATCATGATTGGACACGCCCCCTACTGTTGATTGATTCACTCTCTCTCTCTCTACTCCCTTTTCATGATTGGACACGTCCCCTACTGCTGATTGTCTCACTCTCTTTCCTCTCTCATCATTAGTGGACACGCCCCCTACTGTTGATTGGCTCACTCTCTTTCCTCCCTCATTATAAGTGGACACGCCCCCTACTGCTGATTGGCTCACTCTCTTTCCTCCCTCATTATAAGTGGACACGCCCCCTACTGCTGATTGGCTCACTCTCTTTCCTCCTTCATCGTTAGTGGACACGTCCCCTACTGCTGATTGTCTCACTCTCTTTCCTCTCTCATCATTAGTGGACACGCCCCCTACTGCTGATTGGCTCACTCTCTTTCCTCCCTCATCGTTAGTGGACACGTCCCCTACTGCTGATTGGCTCACTCTCTTTCCTCTCTCATCATTAGTGGACACGCCCCCTACTGATTGGCTACATCCAATCCAAAACATGGTGTGTTGTGTGGCGTTCAGTCCAATCCAGTTTCAACCACGTTTTTCAGAAATCGCTTACTGCATCTTTAAGAGAATCTAATAGCTTAAAGAAACTGATACTCTAGCAGTCGTACACGAGTGAGGTTGAGTGAATCGTGCTCTTCATGTGGTGCGCTGGATTAAGTTAATCTGTCTGTACCTCTGTGGACGGTGTGTGTGCTTCTTCTCATGTGTTTGTGTGTTTTTTGTTGTTGGATTTGCAGAGAGGAATGACCAGACAGAACAAGAGGAGAGAAGAGAAATCAAACAAAGGCTGAACAGAAAGGTGTGTGAATCCTGACAGAGACACATATACACACATATCGGCTCTGTTGTCATATGTAGTATGCACTCATAGTCACTGCTTAGTCACTCATGTGCAGCATTGGCTCATGAACCTATAAACTCCCTATGTCACCCTATAAAAAATATTTTTAAGAATATTGTTGATAACAATTGGACAAGATTACAATTCTTAAGAGAAAAATCACAAATACCTCCACTCTGCAAATATTGCATTCCGCAAATGCTGAAGTTAATGGAAAAGCATTGATTGATGTTTATTAAACCATTAAGCCAAAAAAAGTGACACAAGCCCCTTTATGTGGTAAAATCATTTAAACTAAACCTCGAGAGGCTTTGCAGAAACAGAAGAATGAAAAAAGACACCAATGGCAAATAAATAAATGTATATATTAATGATTTGAATCATTACTAATTGAGTTAATGAGTTCATCATGAGCCTACTGTAACTGTAGTCTGTGTCTTTTGTTGCCATTACAACAGATTGAAACATGCAGCTCATCATTTGTTAACTGTGCAGCTGTTTGACTAAACCTCTCTCTTTCTCGTGTGTTTCCAGCTCAACCAGCGGCCCACTGTTGATGAGCTGCGGGACCGGAAGATTCTGATCCGTTTCAGTGATTATGTGGAAGTGGCCAAAGCTCAGGATTACGACAGGAGAGCAGACAAGCCCTGGACGAGACTGTCGGCTGCAGATAAGGTGTGTGTGTGTTATGGACTCACACACACCCCCTACAGGACACCACACACAAGACCAGTCATTTTACATTTGATATAATATAAAATACAAAATACTACACTGTAAAAAAAAACTTTGACCTATATCAACTTAAAAACTTACATTTTCAAGTATTATCAACTTGGTTGTAACAGTCATTTAAACTTAAATGATATTAAACTGACTTAAAAAAAACGAGTTGAATCTCGTATAACATAAAAAAAATGTTTAAATAGTTAAAATACTGCCAAAAAGTTGCCAAAATTTTTTAGGGCTTATGGATCTACAATATCCTGATATGTTATTAAGCACATCAATAAAAGGATAGATAAATAAATAAATTAATGAATTTTATAAACAATCATGGGGGGAAAAGTTATAAAAAGTATATGGTGTGTTAAACAGTTCCACGCTGCATTATCAAATTATAGCCAAAATACTTCTTTGAAAGAAATTAATACTGTTATTAATCAAGGCTGTATTGGTCAAAAGTGACAGTAAAGACACTTATAATGTTACAAAAGATTTCTATTTTTTTAAATGCTTTTTAAAAACTTATTATTCATCAAAGAATCCTGAGAAATGAAATGTATGACGATTTCCACAAAAATATGAAGAACTATTTTCAACATCGATAATAATCAGAAATGTTCCTTAAAAAGCAAATCAACATATTAGAATGATTTCTGAAGGATCATGTGACACTGAAGACTGGAGTAATGATGATGAAAAATCCGCTCTTTTAACAGAAATAGAAAACAGCTATTTTAATGTGCAACAATATTTATCAATGTTACTGTTTTGACTGTATTTTTGATCCAATAAATGCAGCCTGGTTTCCAACCCAAAACTTTTGAATGGTGGTGTAGTGAATAAACAAGCTCTAGAGGCGTTAGTATTCTGCAGAACTGATATTCTGTGTAAGCCATATCATTTCTATAAAGCGCCAGGTGTGTTCATCAGATTGTTGTTGTTTATGCCTCGCAGGCGGCGATACGCAAAGAGCTGAACGAGTTCAAGAGCAATGAAATGGAGGTCCATGCGTCAAGCAAACACCTGACAAGGTCAGTGTGTGCTTCTACTTCTTCATGTATTTGTTCATGGCCTGTTTCCATATACTGTTCCATGTTTGCATAAGTATTCGCCACAGAAAAGTCACCGCATCGATGATAGATTAGCACTTGCTTGCGCAGTCTCTTGCGTAACCGATACAGGTGCGCGACACACACAGTAGATCAGTATGGGAGGTTGTTCTTAATATAGCTGTATCTGTTCTGAAGTGCCGAATCAGCACACACTAGCGCTTGCCGACATGTGTAACAAATGCTTGCTTACATTTAGCTTACGTCTGTTTTACGTTAGACCTCATTTCTGTGGGCTCAAATAGCTGAACAAGGTCCTGCCGAGCGCAGATCTGTCTAGAACGCACACACTCGCTGTTCTATTAATACACATTTGATGGATGATAGCTGGTTTTTTGGTCGGCCAGCACTTACAGGTGTTTTCTTCCTTCGCACTGCAGGTTCCACCGACCATAGCAAGGTTTCTTCTGTGAAGAATATGCTAACGGTATCTCTGTGAAGTCTACGACCTCAGGAGGCTGTCCATGGGCGCTCCATGGAGGGCCTGATATTTGGGCGCTAGTGAACCTTGGAGACCGTGTCTCTGGAGCTTCAGCCTGAAGAAGGCAAAACCCTCCAAACTCCTCTCAGCCGAGTTATCGAACCTTTATTCTCTTCAGGGGACTCTCGTGGGATGCTGGAAGACTGTTTGAATAAAAAGACATTCTTCTCTTCTTTTTTTTTTTTGTAATGGACTGTTTTAAATGGTCGCTTTTTGATGCCAATGGGGGGCGGGACGGGGGGATTGGGGATCAAGCATGTGACTCTTTCGAATCTTTTTTCCCACACCAGTGTTGGTGCTGTAGTGACACCCCAAACGTTTCTGGGCTCCTACTAAAACTTGAGTTTCATATCAGCTGTATAGATGTTAGTATGAGGAATGGAAATCATGTCTTACCTTTGCAAGGACTATTTATTGTCTGTACAGTACAAGCTTTGGATTTTTAACAAACGACAATGTCTGTCTTCTTTTCTGAATGGATGGATGAACAGATGGACATTAGGGTGGATAGATGGATGGATTGACATTAGGGTGGATGGATGGATGGATGAATAGATGGACATTAGGGTGGATGGATGGATGGATTGACATTAGGATGAATGGATGGATGGATGGATGGATGGATGAATGAACAGATGGACATTAGGGTGGATGGATGGATGGATGAATAGATGGACATTAGGGTGGATAGATGGATAGATGGATTGACATTAGGGTGGATGGATGAATAGATGGACATTAGGGTGGATAGATAGATTGACATTAGGGTGGCTGGATGGATGAATAGATGGACATTAGGGTGGATGGATGGATTGTCATTAGGATGGATGCATGGATGGATGGATGGATGGATGGATGGATGGATTGACATTAGGATGGATGGATGGATTGACATTAGGATGGATGGATGGATGGCTGGATGGATGGATTGACATTAGGATGGATGGATGGATTGACATTAGGGTGAATGGATGAATAGATGGACATTAGGGTGGATGGATGGATGGATTGACATTAGGATGGATTGATTGACATTAGGGTGGATGGATGGCTGGATGGATGGATTGACATTAGGGTGGATGGATGGATGAATAGATGGACATTAGGGTGGATGGATGGCTGGATGGATGGACATTAGGGTGGATGGATGGACATTAGGGTGTATGGATGACTGAATGGATGGATGGACATTAGGGTGTATGGATGGCTGAATGGATGGATTGACATTAGGGTGTATGGATGGCTGAATGGATGGATTGACATTAGGGTGGATGGATGGCTGAATGGATGGATGGACATTAGGGTGGATGGATTGACATTAGGGTGTATGGATGGCTGAATGGATGGATGGACATTAGGGTGGATGGATGGACATTATGGTGGATGGATGGACATTAGGGTGGATGGCTGGCTGAATGGATGGATGGACATTAGGGTGGATGGATTGACATTAGGGTGGATGGATGGCTGGATGGATGGATGGACATTAGGGTGGATGGATGGATGGATGGACATTAGGGTGGATGGATGGATGGACATTAGGGTGGATGGATGGATGGACATTAGGGTGGATGGATGGACAGGATGGATGGATGATGAATCAATGATGAATTGCTCCTACTCGGGTACACACTACATTTATGCTTCAACTTTCAAATGTACGGTAACACTTTACAATAAGGTTTCACTTGTTAACGTTACAGTATATTAGTTAATATAAAGTAAAAATGAAAAAAGTTCTACAGCGTTTATTAATATTAGTCAAGATTAATTTTAACATTTACTGTACAATACATTATTAAATCAAAATTTGTATCTGAATAATGTTATTGGTTTGATTTGTTTACTAAATTAGTTAACATGAACTAATAGTGAACAATACTTCTAGTGCATTAATCTTAGATATTGTCAACATTTGCAAACACATTTTTAAAACAAAAAGTTGTATCATTGAACATTAGTTGCACTGTGAACTAACACAAACATTTTTATTAACTACTAACATTAATAAATGTGAAAATATATTGCTCCTTGTTAGTGTTGATGCAAAAACTAATTGGACCTTATTGTAAAGTGTTAACAAATAGAAACTTTACTGAAAATCCTTATTTTGAAAACTGATCTCATGTGCTCATCTCTGTAACCTATGTCTCGTGTTCAGCCGAATGAAGCGATTCCTTCCGTGTGTTTTAACAGAAGCGAACCGATCCACGTACAGGAGTCTAACAGAAGCTGTCAGGAAGTCCTCGAAGAAAACGACATCTCATTATTTCCATTCTCTCTCACACAGACACACACACACACACTCTCTCTCTCTCTCTCTCTCTCTCTCTCTCTCTCTCACACACACACACACACACACACAAACAAACACACACACACACAGACACACACACACACACTCTCTCTCTCACACACACAAACACACACACACATAGACACAGAGAGAACTACATGGCTTTAGCTTGACGTTCATTGTGAATAAACACAGATTGCAGTTCTTCTTGTTGGACTTAAGTTACGGCTGTATTAGAAGAAGTGTTTGATCATGTGAGAGTCTCTGCAGAAGCAGGTCAGTGGTGTCGGGTTGATGGACAGAACATACTAATCTTACAACACACTCACACACACACCATTTCCCTCAGAGCTTAATGAAGAAGTGACGACCAAAAGACACAATATTTACATAATCACTTAAACAAATGGTGAGAAACTACAGCACTGTTTATAACTACCTTAGTTTTTGTTTTTTCTTGTGTTCTCCAACACATGAAATGTAAACCCATATCAAAGTAAAATCACAGATGTGGTAGGTTACTATACTATAGTAGAAGTCATGGTTTCAGTTCCCACGGAGAGACAGGATCAGAAATGACCTCAGTCCATACATTCTTACTATAGCCAGGTCAACAACTACTGTCTCGTTAATGTCTCATTTTATTCTCCAAAGGAGTTTTTATGGAAACAGCTGAGACAGTTCATACTCTCCAACCTGTGAGTATAATGTCTATCTCTGCTGTGACAGTAGTCAGAAAACAATGCACTTTTCAGCAGCCGAGGCTTCTCTCCTTTTAATGGAGATTTAGTATTATCTTGAAAATGACATGAAGTGTGTTGAAGCTTTTCCAGCGTCCAGTCATCGCTCTCTGTGGTGAGGGAAGATTTGTGCCAGCAACACACTTACACACGCAAACACTGTTTAGGCCTACTGCAATTTTCCTTTGCAATGTGAAATGTGTAATTTTGCACAGTGGTAATTTCAAGCCCTTCAGACTCACTCCCAGCATGACTCAATCCCTGCAGGTCATGCTCAGATATGTTGAAGTTCATGCTTGTCCATCACATTATGGGCCCTATTTTAACGATCTGAAACGCAAGTGTCAAAGCGCAAAGCGCAAGTAACTTTGTGGGCGGATCCCGGCGCTGTTGCTATTTTCCCGGCGGGATAAATGCCTCTTGCGCCTGGCCAACCCCTTGGCCAGGCGCCAACCCCTTTTAGCAAATCTAAAAGGGGTTGGTCTGAAGTAGCTTCATTATTCATAGGTGTGGTTTGGGCGTAATGTGAAATAAACCAATCAGAGCGTCATCTCACATTCCCTTTAAGAGCAGGTGCGCATGTTGCATGGCGGATTGCTATTATAACGGCGGATTTACCAGGCGCGCGCCAGGAGCCGAGGAGACCGACGTTCTTGTCAGGACCGTGAAAGACAGAGAAGTGACGTTGTATGGGGATGGGAGAAACCCACCCAAATCAGCGTCGGTTAAACAGGCGTGGGAGGAATTTTTTTTAATTAAAACTAAATTTTTTACATCTTCATGGACACCACAATGATTTCCCTCATGTGTTAATATTTTTCCTTGTTATAATGTATGATTTGCAAAAATAAAAACTGCTGCATCTGTGTTGATGAGAGAATCAAAGTGTATGCGCGTTGTGCACCCGCTACATTATGGCCAAGCATGCGCGCTTAAAATAGCATTATGAACACGCCACTGACTTTAGACTAGGTTTTTTCTGGTCAGTGGTGCAATTGTTTTATAGAACAGCAAAATAGCATGAGGGAAAGTTTGCGCCGGAACACGCCTCCTCTTTGCGCTGAACCGCCCCGGGGAGCGCAAGTGTATTTCTTAGTTGACCGACGTGTGTCTGTGGAAGGAAAAGTCCGCTTTGCGCGGGTGCAAAATAGGAATGATACATGCGTCAGTGTACAAAGTCATTTGCGCCGGGTGCAAGATAGGGCCCTATTCGTTTTTTATACAGCAGAAACTAACCGATGTCTTAGCTGAAATAAACCATAAAAAACAACTCGGTTACTCACGTAACCTCAGTTCCCTGAGTTAGGGAACGAGTATTGCGTAGCTATACGCAGTGGGGGAAACTCCTTTTCCTCGATTTACTGAAGCCTTTATGTAAAGCGCATTTGCAGCTGCACAGCTAGAACATGAGCGTCTGGCTCGCTCATAGGCTGCGCTGCGGCAACTACACATCCAATGGCGCGGGCGCCTCTGACGTGCGACCAATGAGATCACTCTGCGTCATACACGTCAGAGCCCGCCAAGGGGGTGTGACCTCAGTCTATAATAGTCCCCGAATTCACCATTATAGCAGGTTTAACGACTGAAGCGACAACTTGCCATGTTACTATAGTGCGGCTGGCTACGCAATACTCGTTCCCTAACTCAGGGAACTGAGGTTACGTGAGTAACCGAGTAGTTCCCTTTCGAACGGTCACTTCGTATTGCGTAGCTATACGCAGTGGGGACGCCATGCAAAACGCCGCACTGAGTAACTGGCTGCCACTGCAACTCAGGCCCCTGAGCATACAGAACAAGCCATAACCGCATAATTATGTATAAATAGACAAGACACCGTCAGGTCTAAAATAGTACATTTCAGTTAGAAATAACCCAACACACTACACCAATGAACCCAGACACTGTCGGGGTTATTAGTATATGAACATATAACCAGTCAAGTGGGTTTATATATGAAATTATAACCGGCCAAAGCGGGTTTTATATATGTATGGAATATAACCGGCAAAGCGGGTTTTATATATGTCATATAACCGGCCAAAAGCGGGTTTTATATATATGTAAATATAACCGGCAACAGCGGGTTTATGCATGAAATACAACCGGCCAGCAGCGGGTTTTGTATATATATATGTGAATGTGATAGTGCACAGTAATGACAAGACCGGCCACCGACGGGTCTTAATCATACCGAAGGCACCTTCGCCTGCAGGGAAGGCCGTTCCCTATTATAGAAACTCATAAATGTGGAAGGCGAGAACCAGCCGGCCGCATCACATATATCACTAATGGGAATGCCAGATGACCAAGCCCATGACGAGGCCATACCTCTGGTCGTATGGGCCTTGATACCTATAGGGCAAACTTCACCCACTACGGTATAAGCCATAGAAATAGCATCCACTATCCATCTAGACAGTCTTTCTTAGTGACTGGATCCCCCTTGGATCTACCACCAAAGCAGACAAAAAGCTGTTCTGATTGTCTAAAAGACGCAGAACGCTCCCGATAGATTCTCAGCGCTCTGACAGGGCAGAGAAGATTAACCTCTCCATCCTCTGCAGAAGGAGGGAGGGCTGATAATGTCACCACCTGTGCTCTGAACAGTGTTGAGAGCACTTTAGGAACGTAACCATGTCTGGGCTTGAGGATGACTCTGGAGTCATCTGGACCCAAATCCAAACATGCAGGGCTCACAGAGAGCGCCTGCAGATCTCCCACTCGCTTGATAGATGCCAACGCCATAAGGAGAGCGGTCTTCAGCGAGAGGGTTTTTAGATCAACCGATTGGAGCGGTTCGAAAGGCAGACCTTTCAGAGCCCCCAGGACCGTGGAGAGGTCCCAAGGCGGCACAGACAGAGGTCTGGAGGGGTTCATTCTCCTCGCACCTTCCAGGAATCTTACGACCAGGTCGTTTCTTCCCAGTGACTGGCCAGCCGTAAGAACATGATGTGCTGCTATGGCTGCCACATACACTTTGAGCGAGGACGGGGAGCGACCCGCGTCCAGCAGCTCCTGTAAGAATGAGAGAACCACAGATATCTCACATGACTCTGGGTCAGCCTGATTTTTCGAGCACCAGCTGAAAAAACCTGACCATTTTGAAGCATACAGGCGCTGAGTCGACGGGGCCCTGGCTTCAGATATAGTGCTTAAAACCCTCTCAGGAAGGTCCTTGGGTACCTGTTGAGGGGCCTGGTTTTCCAGAGAGGGGCCACCAGAAGGACTGGGCACCCGCTCTCTCTGACCCGTTTGATGACTTGTGGAATCATCGAGACGGGGGGGACAGGCATAAAGGGGACGGTTGGGCCAGACATGGGCCAGCGCGTCCCTGTTCTTCGAGAATAACAATTTGCAGTGGGTGTTGATTCTCGAGGCGAAAATCACCCCCTCGTGGTGCCAGTTCTGAGCCCGCCAGGGAATCAGGGTTCCTAAACAACCGTGATTCACCATAACGCGCAAGCTGCCTGACTGCCATGCATGAGTTGGCACACGGCGTTTCAGCCAATGCTGCATCGGGCGCATGCGCAGTAATCCCATGCGGAGTACTGGCGATGCTGCTGCCTTGAGACCAAGCAGTTTCTGAAATTTCTTCAGTGGCGCGCGCTCGCGCAATCTGAAAGTGCCTGCAAGTGCTCGCACCGAGAGCGCGTGCTCTGGTGTGAGTCGCGCTGTCATAGCTCTCGAGTCTAAAACTGTGCCCAGAAAGATCACGCTCTGGCTGGGGGTTAGTTTGCTTTTTGAAACATTGATTGTGAAACCCAGGCATTTTAGATGGCCGGGAATCAAATCCCTGTTAGCTAATAGCTCGATTCTCGACTGTGCCAGCACCAGCCAGTTGTCGAGATAATTTAAACACACGCACTCCCTCTCCCTGATGTCTCAGAGGAGAAAGCGCTGCATCCACACACTTCATGAATGTACGGGGTGACAACGATAGACCGAACGGCAGAACGGTGTATTGATAAGCCTGGCCCTCGAAGGCGAATCTCAAGAATGGCCTGTGACGAGGATTTATTTGAATGTGAAAGTAAGCATCTTTCAGATCCATTGTGACAAACCAATCCCCCGGGCGCACTTGCGCGAGGATATGTTTGATAGTTAACGTTTTGAACGGCCGTCTCATGAAAGCTTTGTTCAAATGTCTCAAATCTAGAATGGGTCTAAGACCGCCGTCTTTTTTCCCGGGATCAGAAAATAGCGGCTGTAAAAACCCATATGTTTTAGCACGGGGGGACTAATTCTATCGCCCCTTTTGCTAATAGATTCTGTACTTCGGTGAGAAGCAACGTGGGTCACGTGCTTCGCACCGAAGTACAGAATCTATTAGCAAAGGGGGCGATAGAATTAGTCTCGAGAAAAGGGGCGATAGAATTAGTCTCGAGAACCGCCTGAAATTTCGGGGGTCTGTGAGCGAATTGGAGCGAGTACCCTCGCTTTATAGTGTTTATGACCCAACTCGACACATCGGAGATAGCTAGCCAGGCTAGAACCCGTGTGGCTAGGGCTTGACACACTGATTGGGGCTGGTCACCTAACGTAGGGGGACCTGATACCCTTATATTGTGATTTGTGCACACATTGAGTATTGGACTGACTGTACAAGCATTTGCGTGTGGGGAAGTCAGTGTTACACCGGGGGAGGGGCCGCCTGATGAAGGGGGGCCGTGAACCTATGTGTTGTGCTTGTGAAACTGATAGCTAACATTTTGAACGGCTGTCTCATGAGAGCTTTGTTCAAATGTCTCAGATCTAGAGTGGGTCTGAGGCCGCCGTCATTTTTCGGAATTAGAAAATAGCGGCTGTAAAAACCTGTATGTTTTAGCACAGGGGGGACTAATTCTATCGCCCCTTTTGCTAATGAATTATGTACATCGGTGCGAAGCATGTGACCCACGTTGCTTCTCACCTAAGTGTCGAGAACCGCATGAAACTTTGGGGGTCTGTGAGCGAATTGGAGCGAGTAGCCTCCCTTTATAGTGTTTATAACCCAACTCGACACATCGGGGATAGCTTGCCAGGCTATAACCCGTGTGGCTAGGGTTTGACACTGATTGGGACGGGCCACCTAACATAGGGGGACCTGATACCCTTATATTGTGATTTTTGCACACATTGAGTGTTGGACTGACTGTACAAGCATTTGCGTGTGGGGAAGTCAGTGTTACAACAGGGGAGGGGCCGCCTAGTGAAAGGGGACCGTGAACCCATATATCGTGATTTGTGCACACATTGAATGTTGGACTGACTGCACAAGCATTTGTGTGTGGGGAAGTCAGTGTTACAACAGGGGAGGGGCCGCCTAGTGAAGGGGGACCGTGAACCCATATATTGTGATTTGTGCACACATTGAATGTTAGACTGACTGCACAAGCATTTGCGTGTGGGGAAGTCAGTGTTACAACAGGGGAGGGGCCGCCTAGTGAAGGGGGACCGTGAACCCATGTGTTGTGCTCGTGTGCTTTATTTGGGTCGCCGTGAAAACGGCGTTTGTTTGCAAAGAAGCGCTCACTGCTGCGGGCCTGTTTACAATAATAAAATCCCCAGCCGCCTGAACTGAACAGGGGGCTGTGGGAAGTTTTGCTGGCTTCTTTGAGGGTGGTCCGGTAAGCGCGGGACACGCGTCCTATCTTTCTAATGTGTGCTAGGACGACTTCGGTGGGAAGCGCTCGGCTAGCGTTGGGCATCAGCCGCAGAGCGGGGCTGAGGGGCCTGTTTCGCCGGCTTTGCTGGTCGGCGCCAGCTAGCACGGTTAGTTCCACTCGAGCTCGAGCCAGAGAAGGAAGCGCGGGTGACGCGGCGCCGCCGTCTCGAGAGAGAGAGAGAGAGAGCTAGCCGAGTTCGCAGCACGGAGATAGGCATGCACCCGCAGGCCGCACATCCGCCGACAGAGAGTGCATTCTCTGCGTGGTAGAGTCCCAGGCATGAAATGCAGCTCGCGTGTTTGTAGGCCTCGCTTAACACGAGGCATATGGAACAACGCTGGTACAGATATAAAATCTCTCAGTAATACTGCTTCTCCAGCAGGCCACAGCGTAGAGGATGGCTGACGCCACCACAGAGTCATAAAAAGTCTGTAGGAGGGGCCCTGTCAGTCCAAAGGACCTCAGCCTCCTCAGGAAGTACAGCCTGCTCTGACCCCTCTTGTACAGAGCATCAGTGTTATGAGTCCAGTCCAGCTTGTTGTTCAGGTGAACACCCAGGTACTTATAAGTGTCCACTCTCTCAATATCCATTCCTTGGATGTTCACCGGAGGGGGAAGACCAGACCTCCGTCTCCGAAAATCGACCACCATCTCCCTGGTCTTCCCTGCATTGATCAGGAGGTGATTTCGCTGACACCAGTCCACAAAGTTCTGTGTCAGTCCTCTGTACTCTGCGTCGTCATCATTAGTGATGAGACCAACAATGGCAGAGTCGTCAGAGAACTTCTGCAGAACACAGCTGTCTGTGTTGTGTCTGAAGTCTGCCGTGTACAGGGTGAAGAGGAAGGGGGCCAAGATAGTTCCCTGGGGGGCACCCGTACTACACGAGACGATCAGACACGCCGTCACGTGCTCTCACAAACTGTGGCCGGTCCGTGAGATAGTTCAGGACCCACTGTGACAGCAGGTGGTCCACACCAGTCCTTTCCAGCTTGTCCTTCAGAAGCACCGGCTGGATGGTATTAAAAGCGCTTGAGAAATCAAAAAACATGATTCTTACAGTGCTGCCGGGCTTCTCCAGGTGGGCGAGGGCATGATGCTGCAGGATGATGACTGCGTCCTCCATCCCGATGTTGGGCCTGTAGGCAAACTGTAGCTGGTCCATGGAGGGGCCCACTGTGGAGCGGAGATGTTGCAGGACCAGTCTCTCCAGCGTCTTCATCAGGTGTGATGTAAGAGCCACCGGCCTGTAGCTGTTGAGGTCTTTAGGGTGCAATGTTTTTGGCACCGGTACCACACAGGAAGTCTTCCACAGCTGTGGTTCCACTCCCAGCTTCAGGCTCAGGTTGAAGATCCTCTCCATAATTCCACTCAGCTGGTCTGCGCTGATCTTCAGGAGCCTGGAGCTGATGCCATCAGGACCTGCTGCTTTCCTCACCTTGATCTTCCTTAGCGCCTGTCTCACCTGTACTGCTGTGAAAGACAGGGGTGAGCAGGGGGGATCAGTGCTGTAGATGTGAAGAAGTCCATCTGGGGATGGGGTGGGTGAGAGGTGAGGTGAGTCGAGGGTGTGAAAGGCCGAGGCAGTGCCTTGTCCCGGTGGTGTGGCAGCCTCTTCTGTGCAGCCTTCAGCTCAGCCTTGTCCCCTGATCTGAAGACTCTCTTCTTCTCCTTTAAGAGAGCTTTGATGTCATAGTTGGGGGCCTCAAGCACAAAAATAGGTGATTTCGCGCAAATTCATTTAAAAGCGCCAAATTTGGCACAGATGTAGCACAGGTCATACCGAAATGTTTGAGCCAGATGAGATACAAATACAAACTTGATGTCTATTTTACCTTTTTTGACCATGGGAAAGCCTTAGGAATACTTACATTTATGATTGGGTATATCAAGACCCCCCAAATTCCCTAAATCCAATATGGCCGCCACCTGAAAGGGATTAGGCTATAGCTTTTGAGCCAGATGAGATACAAATACAAACTTGATGTCTATTTGACCTTTTTTGACCATGGGAAACCCATAGGAATAGTTACATTTATGATTGGGTATATCAACACCCCCCAAATTCCCTAAAATTCAATATGGCCGCTGTCCGAAAAAGGGTTTTGACAACTTTTGAACCAAATGAAAACTTAATGTCTATGTTTTTTTTACCATGACAAACACATGGGAATCCTTACATTTGTGATTGCCTATGTTTATACCCCACATTTGCATTTACAAGAAAGCATCTACCTGATCATTCATACTTTATCAATTAGAAAATTTGTGGGAATATTTGGAATGTAGGGAAGCCATATATGAGGGAGAGTCAGAATTCCAGCATAGATTTGGGCAATACTGAGCAAATATTGAGAATTCTAGTTGATTGTATGGACTGTGGTGGAGCAGCTGCTACTCCATGCTTGTGAGCAAGATCCATAGACATACATATACACTCACCTAAAGGATTATTAGGAACACCTGTTCAATTTCTCATTAATGAAATTATCTAATCAACCAATCACATGGCAGTTGCTTCAATGCATTTAGGGGTGTGGTCCTGGTCAAGACAATCTCCTGAACTCCAAACTGAATGTCAGAATGGGAAAGAAAGGTGATTTAAGCAATTTTGAGCGTGGAATGGTTGTTGGTGCCAGACGGGCCGGTCTGAGTATTTCACAATCTGCTCAGTTACTGGGATTTTCACGCACAACCATTTCTAGGGTTTACAAAGAATGGTGTGAAAAGGGAAAAACATCCAGTATGCGGCAGTCCTGTCGGCGAAATTGCCTTGTTGATGCTAGAGGTCAGAGGAGAATGGGCTGACTGATTCAAGCTGATAGAAGAGCAACTTTGACTGAAATAACCACTCGTTACAACCGAGGTATGCAGCAAAGCATCTGTGAAGCCACAACACGCACAACCTTGAGGCGGATGGGCTACAACAGCAGAAGACCCCACCGGGTACCACTCATCTCCACTACAAATAGGAAAAAGAGGCTACAATTTGCAAGAGCTCACCAAAATTGGACAGTTGAAGACTGGAAAAATGTTGCCTGGTCTGATGAGTCTCGATTTCTGTTGAGACGGTAGGCATGCACCCGATGGTAGAGTCAGAATTTGGCGTAAACAGAATGAAAACATGGATCCATCATGCCTTGTTACCACTGTGCAGGCTGGTGGTGGTGGTGTAATGGTGTGGGGGATGTTTTCTTGGCACACTTTAGGCCCCTTAGTGCCAATTGGGCATCGTTTAAATGCCACGGCCTACCTGAGCGTTGTTTCTGACCATGGCCATCCCTTTATGGCCACCATGTACCTAGTCTCAGCCTCAGACGTCACGCCCACGGAACGTTGGCTAAACATCTGATGCATATGGTACACTTAACTGGAAACACTTCAGGAATGTCGAAGTCATCATCTGATTGGTTGAATTTTATCGGATTTCAGGGGGGCGCGAGTGTCGCGTTTATTTTCGGTCCGCCGGGAAACAAAGCGCAGACGTGTGATTGCGGAAGAAAAACGGTTGTGTTTACATGAGTGACAATGAGCATTTATCAAGATCAGCTAAACGTAGGATTCTCAAAAGTATGCGAGGTTCACGGCATAGACTCTTGAAGTTTTCTTCTCCTTCTTTGATTTTCTATACTGACTGACGGGTTGCACGCCGGTCTGTTGTTGTGGGGACATTTCCACACACCGAAACGTGACGCTGAACGAAACGAACTGTAATTGGTTGTTTGACATGTCGGTCAAACGGCCTTATGGGCGGGCCTTGGCCAAAGAAAGCTGCTATGAATTCCAGACCTTCAGCCGTCAGTCTGAAGGTCTGGCTACGCGAGACTACCATGTACCCATCCTCTGATGGCTACTTCCAGCAGGATAATGCACCATGTCACAAAGCTTGAATCATTTCATTTTGGTTTCTTGAACATGACAATGAGTTCACTGTAGGGCTGCAACAACTAATCGATAAAATCGATAATAATCGATTATGAAAATCGTTGTCAACGAATGTCAAATCTCCATCAACTGCAAGATGCTATCCTATCAATATGGGCCAACATTTCTAAAGAATGCTTTCAGCACCTTGTTGAATCAATGCCACATAGAATTAAGGCAGTTCTGAAGGCGAAAGGGGGTCAAACACAGTATTAGTATGGTGTTCCTAATAGTCCTTTAGGTGAGTGTATTATTGACAGCAGGAATGATGTGAGGAGTGATTGATGTGTGTGATATAACACAAAGAGCCTGAACTGATGAGTGATGTCACTTCCTCCCGTGGTTGTCAGTCAATGCAGGCCTAAATGACAAAGACATGTCTTAACAAGTTGACAAAGACACTGTTAATAAATGACAAAGATCACAGTGTAAATGTAGAATATGGGTTTACGTTCTCAGCCATATCCCTTTTCATTGCTATCATCAATTTAAAATCCCTCTTAAATATAATGAGATCTGCATCTAACCTCCTCTTTTATATGGCTATTGCGCTAACAATCGAGTTATTTGCACGAAATGATTAATATTAATGAAGGGATTTAAAGCTCATGCATAACAAATTAGCTCCTAAACTGGGTCAGCCTCCTTTCATTGGAAAAACTGGACGCCTGAGCCATTGAAGAACAGGGTAATATTTCTCTGTCAGGGCATTGAAACGCTGATCTTTCTTGCAGATACAAATACAAAAATTATATTTGCTGTTGTCTCCAGTTCAACTACGAACCGCTTCTGAGAACCCCGGAAATATGAAAAGGTTCCATTTGTTTATTTCACACACATGTAAGCTGACAAATAAGGTCACAGTGCCTATGAATATGTAATATTGGACATTGTCCAACATTGATATTCAGATAAAAATAAATAAATAAAGCCAACTAAACTAAACAAGAACCAAAATGACTGTTCTGAGGAGTTGTGGACATCAGTCTGTCTTTCTTTATCTTCTTTTTTAATCATATGTTGAAGAATTGCTGATTCACACCGCCACCTAGTGCTCACTCACAGAAGGGGTTCAAATCAGAGATGCTTTCTTTGAGGATCAACACAACTCCTTCACAATTATTCATTCTTATACAATTAAAGAAATAAAAAAATAAATAAAAAAATAAGTATAACAAATGTAAAAAATCCCGGTGGATGCTGCACATTGGTGGTGGTTGAGGAGATCCCCCCCTTCTATGTAAAGCACCTTTGAGTTCAGAGAAATGTGCTATACATGTAATGGATTATTATTATTATTATAAAAAAGGTCAATAACTCTAGATATAGCTTTTGTTTAATTAAGTTATATTGTAATAGAAAACACAACCTACATCAAATAAAGAATTTCAGATATACAACTGTCCGGGTATGTGTCAAAGGTGAAGGTGTACAGTAGTTTTGTTATTGGTTTAAAGATGATGTATATTTTTAGGACTGACCTCTCGTTTCTATCATGTGCTCTTCCAGTCAGAAGCGCATTGATGGCCTTCCTCAGATGCCATTTACTGACACACAAATCTCTGTCGAGCAAAGGTCAACAAGAGCACTAATGCAAGTCACATTAACAATCACTCAAACGTATCCTTCTCTAAATATACAAACTTTAAGAGCATGATAACCTTGTTTTGCTACATGGGGTGAAAGAGTAACACGCAGTACATCGGAATCGAATAAGGATAAGTGCATTATACAATAACTTGCCAAGTCAGCTTGTGCATTACATGATCACTTTAATGTCTAATTACACACATCACACCTGGAAAAGATGTTAGACACAACAGAAACATTTTACAAAACCTCATTGGACAATTGGTAACACTTTTATCAGGCTTTGGGCGTTTAAATAGGTCTGATACTGTAAATGTAAGTGATTTGCTATTCGATGGACGATTTATTGGTGTTGTTATTGTTATTCTATGTTTGTTTGATTTTTAGAGTTATATGCTATTTATGTATTACACTTTGGTTAGTTTTTTTGGTTTTGATAGTGCTTTATAAATACAGTCTGAGATGAGTTGAGTTGAGTTAACATAAATGCATTGACTAACATGAACTAACTATGAGCAACATTTATTAAATTTTGTTAAACCACTATTGTTCAGTGTTTGTGTTAGTTCACCGTGCGATAACTAAAGTTAGCAGATACAAGTTTTGATTTGAAAGTATGTATTAGTAAATGTTGAAATTAACGTTATCTGCTGCATTGCTCATTGTTAGTTCAAGTTAATTAATGTTAACAAATGGAACCTTACTGTAAAGTGTTGCCATATAATCCAAATAAATGTTAGAACTCATGCAAGACAATCAATCACACACAACAAGACCGACTCAGAGATGTTAATCCTGCAATGAGTAAAATAGCACTACAACGTGCGGTATCTTGGCAGACGAGCTCTGAGTTCTAAAGAAATTGAAAGAATGTGCATGAAGTTTGTTCTATTTTTGAAGAGACAATTAAAGACAAAAGTCTCCTGCAATATTAACACTGAAGCGATCAGGTAATTGTTCTTGGGTGGTAGTCAGTCCTGAAACTAGAGCCATTTTAAAGGATTAGTTCACTTCAAATTCACTCTCCCCCACATCATCCGAGATGTTCATGTCTTTCTTTCTTCAGTTGAAAAGAAATTAAGGTTTTTGAGGAAAACATTCCAGGATTTTTCTCCATATAGTGACTTCAATGGGGTCCAACGGGTTGAAGATCCAAATTTGAGTTTCCGTGCAGCTTCAAAGTCTCGACACGATCCCAGCCGAGGAATAAGAGTCTTATATAGACAAACCATCCATCATTTTCTAGAAAAAATAAACATTTATATACTTTTTAACCACAAATGCTCGTCTTGCTGCGTTGCGCCACGCATTACGTAATCACGTTGAAAGGTCAGGTGGTAACCTCACATAGGCGGAAAATGTAGAGTAGTGTGAAAAACTGCATCTCATTTTCTCCTCCAACTTCAAAATCGTCCGACATCTTTGTTTTAAATGTATTATTATTTTTGTAAGGCATTCGACTTAGTCTTTGCACGTTCACTTTGTAAACACTAGGTCTGAACTTCCGCCTACGTCACGCTTGACCTTTCAACCTGATTACGTATCGCAGAGCTAGTGCAAGATGAGCATTTGGGGTTAAAAAGTATATATTTTTATAAAATGGCCGATGGTTTGTCTAGATAAGACTCTTATTCCTCGGCTGGGATCGTGTCGAGACTTTGAAGCTGCACATCTGGACCCTCGACCCGTTGGACCCCATTGAAGTCACTATATGGAGAACAAACCTGGAATGTTTTTCTCAGAAACCTTCATTTCTTTCCGACTGAAGAAAGAAAGACATGAACATCTTGGATGACATGGGGGTGAGTAAATTATCAGGACATTTAAATTCTGAAGTGAACTAATCCTTTAATGATAACTTCCAACTTCACATGCTTGTGCAAAAGCGTGGCTCTATAAGAGATCCTTCAGATGATGTGTACGTTTAAATCTCTGCAACGAGGTGAGAGTCAAACGAAATGCACCAAACTATCTTCACACTCTCGAGGCACCGTTATTTTATACGTCTGGCAGGTCAGTTTATAATCACATCCAGCATTATTGTCCCAGTACTCGGATCCTGTGACCCGGAAGCGGATGGCAAACTGCAGCACGGCTCCGGGAGTCATGATGAACGGAGGGACAGGCAGATGAAAACGAAACACATCAGACTCCGGATCAGACCCGTCTCTGTGGACAGTGGAGATCCAGCTCGCTTTACTCTCCGCACGGCTCTTCCAGTCTGTGAACGAGTAGATCACCGTCACCTCTTTCTCATACGCCAGATTCAACACCTGCACAGTTCCTATAATGCCCAGCTCGGAGTAAAACATCTGCTCCAGGGAAACACTCTGCTGGATCAAGCGCTCGAGGAATCCAGACTCGGCACTTATATTATCAGGGAAGGCCGGTTGGAAGTAAGGAAGCTCCAGCTCCAGCTTTTTCCTGGATGCGAGCTCAGAACTGGCCAGAAGTCTTGTGATGACGTGGACCGGCACTCGCGGATCCTCGCTGGCCGTGAAGAACTTCACATCTTCCAGCTCGAGCCCCAGGGAGTCCACGAAGCGGACCTGCATGTTCCTGCACGAGTGCTCGCCTGTGGAGGACGAGAGGGATTTGGCACGTCTCCTCATGATGGGCTTCGGCTCCGGCTCGCAGGACGGCCAGCGACGGCCCACGGGACACCGAGCAGGACCTGGGTTTGGGCTCGGGGGTCGTATTGCCACCGGGGTCCTGTGTGGAAGTGAGTTGGAGATGTCCTGAAGGTGAAAGCTCTTGACAGGTCTTGATGTTTTATTTAAAACGCTTGTGAACTGGAAGGCAGGTCCAGATCCATGTGGATGAGACTCCATTCTCACTGTGCTTACTATAAGCAAAAGCAGAATATGTAAGAAGATATGCAATACACAAGTTATGTAGTTTCACGTATAAGTCACAAGTGAAAATATAGGAGTGTTGCTGTATTTGCCAAGTAGCTTTCCGGAACGTATGTATTTTTTAGGCATTTCTGCAAACTATTGACCACTCTTTTTTGACAACTATAAATTTTCAGTTACACTTTATTTGAAGATGTCTTAACAGTATAATTATACATTTAAATACGGAGTAATATTAACTTAAGTAACTACATGTCCTTGGGTAGGATTAGGCTTTGGTTTGGTTTAGGCTTAGTTTCATGTAATTATGCAAAATGTATAGTTATTACTATAGTAACTATACATTTAACATATGTAACAATGGTACTGTAAAATACTTTGTTATGTTAATGTAAAGACAAGACATTCAGAATAATTGTTTTCCAACTTTGCCATAAAGTGTCTAAATACTTTTTGGAGACACTAGCCTAATAATTTCTTCATTATGCTATGTTCACCTAATCCTAAAGCCTAAAAACATAAACACGTTACACGCGTGGAGAGCGGGGCACAACCTAACACTTTTTGACTTTCTCAGTTTGTGTAAATTCACTTAGGATTCAGAGTAATTATTTTTTCTAGTAAAATTATGTGGTTTTGTTTCATTAATACAGTGTGTGCTTTTTTTTTTATTTACCCCGAAAGAATGGAGGTGAAATGTGACAACGTGCCCCATAGGTTTGTTACATGAACACCATATGAAAGATTATGTTATCTGATCTAATAAAAAAATATACAAGACAAACTAAAATATTTTGGCAATAAAATCCAATTATTAACTTTTTAATGCCACCATTTTTTGAATACTAAAAAATTACTTTATTTTTAATTATTCAAAAAAAAAGTGGATGAGACTCTGCTAGTGTATTCTGCTGGTTATATCAGCATGAAAGAACTACTGTATCTCAACTGTTAAATAACAGATATAAACTCAAAATAATATCAGATTTGTCTGATTTTAAATAAACACAAAAAAACAGAGATGAAAAATTAACAAGAAATTTACTTTAGCTATATTTAGCTAAATAAATGTTCAGTGATATCTTCCAAAACATATTTTAATTTTGACGCATTTTTTTGTATAGGCCTAGTGTTGATATGACAACTAATAAGTTTCGTAATGCTAGCATAGCCTACTGGAAAGTTTTAAAACGTGTGTTACAGCGAGAGCGAGCCCACTTCTGATTTAGGCAATTTTGACAGACTTCAATCAAGATGTTCAATGTAAATATCTAGATCTGGCAACAGATTCTTACCTCAATTACGTCAACTTTACGAAGAACGACCTCAGAAAGATCAATAAACACAACACTATTATAATTTTAAGGTGGTAACCTCTTCACCCAGAGTGTCTGTAATAATATACGCAGAGATCAAGCACCTATGACATTTAACTGATCCCATAGGAGGAGTAGTCGAACCACCACACCAACGATTATTATTATTAGACCACTGTGAGATATGACATTCTCACGTCCTGCATGTATGCATAGCGCTAACACGTCATCTCCATTCACGAGAACTAGAACTAGGCTATAGTCAATATCGCGCTTCGGGTTGTATTTCTGTCGCATCGCTCGTTTGCAGTCTACAGTATTTACAGTATCGTGTAGACTACAGCGACCCTGAGCCTGTGACACTGTTTAACTACATTTCCCACACAACAATGCGCCCTTCAGCATCCTCACATCTGGGAAACACGCCCGCGTAAAGATCCTCATTCACAGGATTCAGACTATTAACTGTTAACCGCATATCGATTAGATTAGTGCACGAGACAGAATCGAGAACGCCTAATGTGACCGATGAGTCTCATTACACACATGCTCAGGCTGATCCGGTGTTGTGCTGAATTATTGACGACAGAACGGGACAGATGCACGCAGGATTAAAGGGACAGTGGGAGTAAACCTCACATGAACGAGAAAAAAATGGACGAGCCTTCAAATCAAAAGAGTCCGTGGCTTTAATACACGAGAATTCATGCGTTTAGGAGAGTGATGGGAACAGTCTTACAGGAGAGCACTGTACATAAAAGTCAGAATAAGCTTCTTTCTTCAGATAGAACAAAAACTAAAGCTTTGGGACATGCACCAAGGTAAGAAAAATAAATAACTGTAAATTAAATTCAGGTCATGTTTTATTTACCTGCCAGATCATCCATTTATGATGAAATAGCTTGGATAAGTGGCAAAACGTCTTAAAATTTTGAATATGGGCTGTACTTCAGCAATCATACATTTATTTCTGATCTTGATCAACCTCACTTTTTTATTGAAAGCAAGAAAACCACAAAGGTGCCTTTGCATCCACCACCGAATAATGGCATCAGCCTGTCATCTGAACCTGTAAGTATTTGTGTGTAAACTTAATAATAATTCTATTTAATGCAATTTGATGCAATTAAATTCACCACACACTTTTCATGTAGTGTGTAATAGAGCTGTTTGTGAATGTAAAAGGTCTGCAAAGTGCAGATAAACTGAGTTAGGCTAGTAGTCACTTGACTAATCAAATCATATATTATTATAATCGTGCATTTATTTGGTTTCATGTTTCATCTGCCTTCTTGTTGATACTAGACTTCTGCAATGCACCCAGTTATGTCATAAATTACATTTACTCCAGTTAACTCGTATAATAACTCTGTTGCTGACAGTGGAATCGCAGCTTGATTTTGTCCTCGGCACGATGTTAGCACTGGATCGCACTCACCCGACAGTGGAAAAGTGGCTAAAAAGAAATCCGATTCTGAACTGAAACGAGTCGTCAGTATTTCCAGTCTCACTTCCTGCTGAATCTGCGCAGGTTTGTAACAGATTTGCATAATGCCAGTCTATGTTCTTCATCGGCTGCCGTGAACAACGTCTACTTTGACCCTCAAACACTGTAGTTGTATCTGAGACTGGAAGAGTTTGGCTCGTGTTGTTCATGTGGAGAAGACGCTGTTTTCTGCTGACAAAGCAAATCCATTTTGGCCGTGTTTACAGCTGGTATTAAGAAACGTTTTGGTCAATCGCATTACAAGGGACGACACTAAATACAGGTGTAAACGGGGTGTAAAGCGTTTTGAGCTCGTCAACTTTCAGCCACTTCCAGTCCAGAGGTAGTTGAAAACGCATACGACCAGATTGCTTTCATAGTGTAAACGCGTATGTGTTCAAACAGCCACAAAAGACCGTCTTCTCTCCGCTTACTGGCCAAATGCCTAAACATTATGGGAAGCGCACTAGCCTTTTGTTGGATGGAGACCCAAGTTTGGTTTGAAGATGAAAAACGTACCAAGCACAATGTTCTCTCATCATTCCTGATTTCTAACACAAACACACACACACTCAGCGTGTCAGAGTAGAAACTAAAGCTGCTGCTCTCCGTACGTTTTCCGTCGTCTCCGGTCGCCTATTCATATGTGAATTGCACAAGCTTATTTTGCACATTAGATCAAAAGATCTGAGAAAAACACACATTTACCCGCCCATAGACCCTCCCCTCGAAGAAATCAGGACAGAAGTGGTCGAAAGCAGACAGAAGAGACGCACTAAAACACCAGGTGTAAACAGGAATGTGTCTCCCTCGTCTACTTGTGATCCGATTGACCAAAACGCTTCTTAATACCAGGTCAAAACAGGGCCATTGATATACTTCTAAAGGATGAGATTGCTACGGTAAAACTGACACCATCAATACTGTTCGTATCACTGTGTATCAAGTACTGAGGGAGAGCTGAAATTCAGATATAATGACCAGCTGTAGAGGTCGACCAATCACAACAGACTATCTGACCAATCAGAGCAGAGCAGGCTCTCGGAAAGGCGGGGTTTAGAGAGTCTGAATCTGTAATTGAGGCACTTTAATAGAACATACCAGTAGATAATAAACACATCATGGGAAGTATGTGCTTTTTTTCCTTTGTGTCTACAGGACTCTCAGCAAAGGTTCAGAAGGACAAGACCTGACAAAATGTTGATCATGGCGAACACCACAAACAGGTTAGATATGCCACATTGATAAATAAATGTTGTATTTTACAGTCTACATGTTACTAGAATTAATTAAAATTATATGACAAGAACTAGTGGTTCAACGGACCACAAAACCCACGGTTCGGATAATATTACAGTTTTTGAGTCACGGATCGGACAATTTTTCGGATCAGCAAGAAAAAATAACATTTTGGGGATGGGTAACTTTGCTTTCCATTTATTACCTAAAACACACTTTAAGTAGGAACTCCAATACCACTTTAAAAACTACTAGCCTAACTAAAGTTCAGACATTATTAAAGGCAAGTGAACAGTCAGTAAAAAATACAAACAAATACTCAAATCACAAGCATAAATAAATACGATACAATAATGTTACAAATAGTATTCATTTTAGGTACAGAAATGTAATAATTAAATGTAAAATAACACATTAATGACATATAGACAACAGCAGGTGTTTATAGGCTACTGTCACTTTAAGACCGAATGCACAGATCCATTAGGATGATGCACATGCTTCTCTTGTTCTCTTTCTCTTGAGACATAACCGACTGTGTTTACGAGAATACTTGCTGGTATTTGGTATTTTTACATAGTTTTGTGTGTGTTTGTCCATCCAAGTGCATGAAGGCGCGAAAGAAGAATCAATTCGGAGTTTGTGCGCTCTCCGAAAGTACCGGATTAAATTCGCTTTGGCCTCTTCTAGCACTGGAATGGTTTAAAATCTACTGAATGTGTAACCTAGCAAGACAAAACACGTGCAAATTATAAACTTTCAGACTATGGCGGGCGGTTAAACTTTAAATGAATCCGCAAATCACATGCGTGCGTACGGATACTGATCAGCAACAATCCGTTTAACCCCTAACAAGAACATGTACATTATTCATGTCAATACATGAACACTTTAAAACAAAGTGTGTCCAGATGTTATATCATTTTCTAAGACTTGACTTTTGGTTCCTCAAGGCAACACAACACCAAGATCAAATCTCATGCGACTTCCAACAACGGACAAAAGGAGAGGCGACAAAAACAAACCAGCAATGGTGGCAGAGGTAAAAGCTCAAGCGTAAGGCCTGTGAAAGTGCAGAGAGAAGACGAAGAGGAAGGCTGTAAGCTGCAAAGTAAACCCAGAGAAGAGGACAGCGCCAGTGACCTCTCCGATTCGGAACGATATTCAGTGTTTCCCGCTGGAATCTCTCCGCCTGACCTGGACCTGCGAGCAGAAGTCGTCGACCCGTCGGACTTTCAGACCTCCAGACCTGCACAGGACAAGCTCAGAGGATCCTACCCAGATTTCTTACCTCCTCCTTTCAATTCGTGGAGTCTGCAGCAGTTAGCAGTGTACTTGAACACCGACGGCAAGAGCGTTCCTCGGCCCAAGCCCGTCGGGAAGCTCGAGAGATACTTGGACCGGCTACTGCAGATTGAATGGCATCAGATCCAAAGTGTCCGAGAAGACAGTAGCAAATCCAACACCCCAATGCCTAAAGCTCGCCACTCGTCTTCTCATCTCAGCCTCAGCTCTCCTAAGTGTATCCTCCAGTGTCAGCGCGCGTTCCCTTTAGCGTTACTCTCCTCTTTAGCCACCCGTCAGCTTTCAAGCTGCACTTGTCCACAATGCCAGAACCAGTATCTCATCTTGAACGGATCGTGCCGCTCTCATGCCTTCCCTCACCACACACTCCTGGAGAAGAAGCGTCAGGCCTCGGGCTTGCCGAAACGCAGCAGCAGTGAAAGCAGAGCGCATCCGATGGAGTCGAGACACAGATCCCGGGAGCACAGACTCAGTGATCCTCTGAGCGAGAGCAGCCACTGGAGGCGCATGCAGGCCGTCGGGAACATCCGCAATCCGGCGGGATCCACACGCAATCCTGAGCGGGCCACAGCCGGGGAGAGGAGTCGCTCCTGTGCTGGCGTCAGGGAGATCGGCTCTACGGCACGAGGACGCAGTGGACAATGGAAGAGCTGTGATCCAACACTGTCCTGTGCTGCGAGATCAGAGGCTTTACAAACACCCAAAGACTCTGCAACCGGTCCACTGACCAGGAAGCAGAAACACGTCGAATTTGTCACAATGTAACTGGCCGGGAAAACACTTTCTCTAAAATGAATGAATTTCAAAGCACCTGATAAGAAAAAATCAAACCAGGTTATGTACTTTCTGACAAATTTGTGCAATGACATTTACTGTAGGCAACTGATAACTGTTATTTTAGTGAATGTATGAAGTCAGTTCATCACATATATGGAAAGTTGTCTTCATTTCCAATAGTGTTGATTTATCATTTAAAACCTTATGGTGAGATGTTTCGCTTTAAAGATTGTAAATGATATTTGGTGTGATGTGTTTTTTTTATCTAATGCAATCACACTACAGTACGTCTCATTCT
The DNA here is from genome assembly GCF_029890125.1 of Rhinichthys klamathensis goyatoka. Classification (NCBI taxonomy): domain Eukaryota; kingdom Metazoa; phylum Chordata; class Actinopteri; order Cypriniformes; family Leuciscidae; genus Rhinichthys; species Rhinichthys klamathensis. Next base: position 1,838,297 of record NW_026606634.1, read on the forward strand.
CTTATCGCGCACGGATTTGTGTACGAACGTTTTCATGAACAAATCAATTCATAAAATAACTTTTATTATAAATTTACGAAAAATGTAGGAACAACTGAAAGCACACGTACCCAAAAATCGCACACTCTGGGTGGTCTTACACTATACATATGTATACATATTTCATCTGAGATATATTTCATCACAAACACACACACACTAACCTACCCATCACAGAAAACTTTCTGCATTTTTACAGTTTTAAAAAACATCACTAAATACGATTTATAAGCTGTTTTCCACATGAGGACCAAAAGATGTCCCCACAAGGACAAGGATTTGGGATATTGGTGTGGACTCTGCTATTCTTTAATATTTAGAATGATTTTTATAACTACGTCTTTATCTTATGGTTCTCGCTGTGAACGGGCCTTTAAGCCTCTTAAGTTCAGCACAATAATTTTGTCTGTTTATGACAGTTTAAGATGTGTTTTTTTTAACACTTTACGCATGCTGTACCCAATGTTTATTTTTGTTTAAAATCTTTTTTTTTGTAATTTTTCTTTTATTGTTGTTGTGTAATAGCAATATATATATAGGCCTACATTCATTTCTCTGGAGCAACTTTTATCAGCAGGTAAATAAACAAAAAAAAAATATATTTTTTTTCAGCAATACTTGTATGTCTGCAGATTATACAGATTATTCTGTTACAGTAATGTATCTAATGGTAAGATTCACTGTTACCCTCAACATGACTGTCCCAGTGAGCAAAACATCACACATCTTACATCCTATAACTTATTATTTTTTCTTATGTCTGATTCAAAAGTTGAATGTTATGGCCATAAATAAAACATGTTTGTAAAGCTCCTCAATTGACATGGGAGCAGTTTGTAATAGACGTATCCAAAGTAATTCCAGATGTTTTGGGAACAGATTCATTTCTTACCATCACTACTGCTACAATATAAATAAGTTAATATAATTTACTGTAAGTATAAATCATATTTTGAATTAAGGAAGAAGTTGTCACAAGGGCGATATGGCATTGATGGTCAATGCTTGTTCAGTGGTTTTGAATTCTGAATAAGTTCAAAATTGTTTAAAATTAACTTCCTCTTAACTAAAATTAAAAAGAACAGTTAAAACCCCTGAAATGCCTTTAGACAAGACTCATGCTACCTTTTCCCCCCTTCAAAATATTTTGTGATTCATGAATGTTATATTGTTTAAATGTTGTTTTACAATTTATTTTTATTTCTTGTCAAAAAAGAATGTTCATAAACATTTTTCTGTTCAAATAATTGTTGTGAGAACAGAGGCCATCATAATGAAAAGTTTATTCATTTAGCATGTATGATGTGATGGATGTGTAATGTTTCATGAATGTAAAAGATTTGGATTGTTAAAAAAAAAAAAGAAACGAACCTGCAGTCTGGTCAGAGATTTTGTTATTTTGCGACACTATTTTAGCTAATTATTATTATTATTTTTTTTTCACTGATGTTACAACCATAGACTGTAAAAAATAGGTTACAACCATAGACTTAATTAATGTATAAAATAAAATAATTAAACAAAAGTCGAGTTATGCATTATGAATAGTATTGGCTAATACTAAGTAATAATATACATTTTAATAATAGGCCTATACTTACCATGTGCTTTTATGGGGGAAATGTACTGAGCTGAATTGAAAACTTATTTTGTTTTTGGTAATGACGCAAAATTAACTGTAATATTTTCCATGGTCAGTGAAAGTGGAAAAGTTAAATAGCTTTTTTGTGTCCCTCGTACCAAGTCAATTGTTCTACTCATTGTAAATTTCAAATGTCAGTAGGATTCGGAATGAATGTTAATTGTTGTTACTTGCAAAATATTAATAAAAAAAAAAAAAAAAAGCTTTTTTGTAGCGAAGACTAAGGTTTACAAAAATGATTATCGAAAGCTTGCATAAATTTGTTGAATTCGTAAACTTATACTAACATACTACTCTTCCTATCTATTTTTCCCATATCTTTCTTTTCTATGACAAAAACAATTTTTTGTAAGAATAGAATGCGGTTCCGAATTCAGCTGCTAGCAGGGCGGAACTGAAATTGAGCAGAGCTTGTTTCCGTCATCAGCCGAGCCTATTTTTCCAGCGCACCACATACAGAAGTATCAAGCATGGACGAGAGTGCACAGCAAATATTAGAGAATTTGACTGAAGTAGAGGTTGCTGCAGAAGACATACTTGCTGACAAACAACAGGTACGTATGAATTAATATATATGTTGTAGTTGAATGTATAAGGAGAAGAAGTGTAGCTGAAATAGGGTAAATTAATGAATTGTCGCTTAAATATTGACAGATTGTGGATCTGGATTTGCGGAGAAACAGAAATCGAGAAGCATTCAACGCTTTACGAAATCATTCCTCAAACGGCAAGTCCCAAATATTGTTTATATCATTATTACATACGGTAGTATTAGTCTGTTAGAAAATGAGATCTCATTGTTGTCCGACAGTCCATCTTATTTTATATGTTGCATTTGCATTTATAAGTTCTGGTTTTGTTCATATGTTCTGTTACAGATGTTTATAAAATAGGGTTACATGTATTTCTGTAGTTTGTACACAATTAGTGTCTGTATTTGATAAGCATTACATCTATGTTATGAAATATATTACATGATGATTGATTTACCGTACAGTGTAAGTGTATATATTAATTTGTTCAATTGCTGAAGTTTCATAAGAATATCTTATATTTATTTAATAGGAATAGTCTTAATTTTAAACCAAGAAGGGAAAGTTATCATGACCCTAATCCCCAAACACATTTGACCTATTGTATATGGTATAACAGCCCTGTAAGATGGTACACTATACAAACTCTGATGCATATATGATGATCTCAGTTGAAAAGTTGATGATCTCAGAAACCAAAACCAATGTCCTCTACTGATCTCAGGAGGCTCTACCTGATACTATCTGCACCATAATATTATTTAAACAGTTTATTGCTATTTGCCTCTGAACATGACAATAATGCCTAATCCAATCTAATCTAGACAATGTTAAGGTGTGTTTTGGAAATATGTTCATCAAATTCCCCCAAGAGAGCGCCAGATCCATGATCCTTAAAGGTGAGCATGCCCTCTTTAACCATATTTCTGTCTTAATAACACATTCTCCGTGTTTACTTTGCCTTTTGCTGTTATTTGTGCTCAACAGACCAAGAAAACCTTGACAAGGAAATAACTGACCTCCGCAAACGACTAAAAGCAAAAGTAAATCGTCTCAATGAGTTACAAGGTAGAGTTTCATTGATACTTTGGCAAAGGGGTGTGAGATATATATATTGTCTTTGATGATATCATAATTGTTGTTTTAATGATGTGCAATCTGACATTATTGAGTATGTCCCTAACTTTTCATAAAACAAACAAAAACACACCTAGAGAGTGGTAAGGTTAGGCTACTGCGTGATTTACAAATGCCCCCTGTATGAGTGTTTGTCTTTAAGGATATATTGATATCATGTGATATAGTTAAGCAGTCACACAAAGAGTGCAGTTTTTCCCCCCACAATGTAAGCACAATTGCAAAATCTCGATTCAAACACCCACGTGATATCATTCCTACTTGAAAAAGATTAATCCGTCCGTTAAACCTTGGACAAGAACAGCCACACAGAATCAGCATTTCTGTTACAATAATTCAAGTTATCATAGAAGAACTGGGATAAAAGTTTATAGTTAGGATATAAACACTATGTCTACGAAAGCGATCAAAGAAAGTAACTTGGCGCTTCAAATAACCATTGTATCAATCACAGCATTACACCAGTAGGTGTCGACAAGTGACTGTTAAACATGTATTTGTCATTTAATCATTCATTCAAGAGATTCGTTTAAAAACACTGATTCATCCAGTAATAAAAAGTGAATGACACTTTTTATGAGTGAGTCATTGAATAATTCATTCAATCAGAATTTTTTAAACGGTTCATTGAAATTAATTCAACATTTTTAAATAGACAGCACAGCAGCAATAAACAATTTGTCAGAACCTCCAGTACTATTTTTGTTTTAGTTGTCTGTTTTGTGGGAGAATTGTCATCTATTTGAAACAAAAAAAGTTTGATTCTCAATTCATCCAGAATCGTGCAGCTATATACTATAGTTAGCATTTTTTATTAGCATAAATTTATTTAAAGGAGCTGTATGTAAGATTGTGGCCAAAACTAGTACTGCAATCACTTTCAAATTACTGTAGAGTGGTGTATCCCCTCCCCCTCCTCCCTGACTCGAGGTTGCCAGATCGGCTGCAGGATCCAGCAGGAACGTGACGAGCTGCAGCTGTGGTAACTAGAGCAGAGCTGGCAACCCGGATGCCGCAACACTACTGACTTCGTGATTGGTAGATAGGTGGAGGGTGGAGCATCAGACCAAAACACAACATGACAACATCAACATCAGTTGAGGGCTGCAACTGCACTTTTTAAATGACAATATCCTGGCCAGACTACTGTTGTCAGTGATATAAGTATTTGAAATGTACATGATTTCTTAATGTCTAATGACATTTCAGGGGCATTTTATGATTAATTGAAATAAATTTCTTACATACAGCTCCTTTAAATTTAAATGTATCTATGTTTTCTCTTGCAGTCCGAATGATATTTCTTTATTTTATTTTATCTTAAATATTGTTGGATTTATGGTATGTGAAGCACAGTGGTCAACTTCTGTTGTGTTTACTTGTGCTATATAAAGAAAGAAAGAAAGAAAGAAAGAAAGAAAGAAAGATACACAGAAATAAAGAAAGATAGCAAAGCAAATAAGTGACTTACATTTTGGACACAATATTGCCTGTTTTTGCTCTATTTGGCAGACAAAAATAGTTCCAAACAAAGCCACGGCAGAACTGTTTGCGTCTCTGAGCAACACACAGCGGTTTCATTACTGAATCAGTTAGTCTATTTGAACGAATCGATTGAATTAATGACTCTATGATTTGCTCATTGACAGTGACCTGCCGCCTGCTGGCAGTTGTACTTTCATATTTAAAGTATCTTTTCTCTACAAAGCTCTATTGTGTCTTATTATTCTAATTGTAATAATTTGACATTATAAATGATTCATAGGCTTTATTTAATTATAGAAAAAAATGGCCTGTTATAAAGACACCAGCACTATATCGTCTGATCATTGTTATCGACAAAATCCCAGAAAATATTGAGATATATTTATATATTTTTTGTCAATATCGCACACTCCTACTTTGGCACACATAAAACCCTCATCTTTAGGTCAGTGTGTAGTAAATATCTACTTTATAAATTTAACTGACAGTGTCAGAAATGTTTCAGGTTACTGTGGTGAAATATTAGTTGATATGTGAGCTGATATTGTGTGTTTCTTCCGCAGGGAAGCCTGAGCTGACGGGATATAATCTTGCATCTGATATTGTGTGTTTCTTCCGCAGGGAAGCCTGAGCTGACGGGATATAATCTTGCCCCTCTGAGCTCTGATGAGATGAAGGCAATCAACAGCCTCATTAAGAGATGAGATTCCTCAGGCTGTCTTCATGTGTTCTGACCTGGAGTAAACGCAAACCAGCGAGACTTTACTGACTCAGCTGAAGACCAATGCAAGTGTTTTTCTTTCTTTCTTTCTTTCTTTCTTTCTTTCTTTCTTTCTTTCTTTCTTTCTTTCTTTCTTTCTTTCTTTCTTTCTTTCTTTCTTTCTTTCTTTCTTTCTTTCTTTCTTTCTTTCTTTCTTTCTTTCTTTCTTTCTTTCTGTTTTTGGTCAGACTCACACAGTCATCGTCACACTTTGATTGTGTCTAAAAGCCTTGCTTGTGTGTTGTGGAATGAGAAACTGTTGAAGAGTGCAAGCCAAAAATAATGCAGATTCAAAAGCAAAATCAGTAGTTGTCGGCAGTGTCTGAAAACCCTTTAACATGCTGCTTTATGGTGTAATTTTGTGATATACATTGACATTGTATTGTTTACTCAATAAACTCAATGTTTCATCACTTTTTTTTTTTTGCATTCATTTGGGTTTCCTCATGCTGTAAACATGGGATAATGATTACTTTGACCACTTAAATAGTGTATGCATATCAGCAGTTAGCCAAGAACTCTTCCGGTTGGTATTTCCACAGCATGAAGGTAAGATCTTGCGGTTTTATGAATGAACTGCTCGTTTTAAAATCTCCCCAGTCTCCTGACATCTGTTATAACATCCGCTTCAAACATTACAGCTCATGATAACTGTCCCGAACTCTGCAGTAAATCCACTTCACCAGCTGATTGCTCCTCGACAGCGCTGCCATAGAAATATACAGAGCTAGCGCAGAAGTAAACTTCAAAGAAAAAAATTCTATAGATGGCTGTGCGCTTGTTTCTCTGTATAAGCTCTTACAAAATAAAGGTTCTTTATTGGTATTTATGGTTTAATGAGGAACCTTTAACATCCTTTGAGCCATTCGGTTGCACAAAAGGATTTTTAGAGTGGAAAAAGATTCTTAAAGTCCCCGTTTTAAATCCAGTTTTTAATGTTGTTTATACAGTATGTCTATGTGGTGTTTTTAATATGCTTTAAGACACACCATGTGTAAGTTCATAAGTCGACAGCATTGCTGAGTATTTTCTGCTTAAAACTGCAGTGAACCAAAGACAGTCTCAAAAACACGGTTTGAAATCGCTGGTGTTTCTGACGTCACAAACGACCTTGTAACCAATCAGATCAACGTGTGATCGTCAACCAGTGGATCTCTGAGCTGAGTGAGTGAGTGGAGGCGGGGCTCATCTGCATATTCATAGAACCGCGCATACTAAATGAGGCAAGGGACTTGCATTCAGATATTTTTAAGGCATGGAGATTTTCTTTTAAAAAAACATTTAAATATTTAATTTTAGTGATCAAAGATGAGTTTAAGTTTATTAAAATGTTTTTCACACTAAAAAAACAAAATGGTTCTCTTAAGAACTGTTCCTTCTGAAATGGTTGTTTTATGACATTGCTGTAAACCCTCTAGTTTGAGGTGTATAGTTCTATAAGCCTTGGAAAGTGAGACAGAAAAAAGGAAATCAAGCTTAATGATCTATACATTCAGTTCCATATAGAGAAACTAACCAATATAGTTAAAACACCTGGTTTACTAAATTGCTATGGAATAAAACTGAAGATCTCACACATTAGTAAAGTGATTATGAACCATATTAAACATCTCCCTTATGGTAGTCTCTTGATTCTCTGACTCTAGGTGGCAGTGTTTCTTTAGTCTTTATCATGTGTGTGTGGTTGTTGCAGTGTGCTTGTATTAACAGTGATCATTTAATGGACAGCTGGTCACTGTAAAACTCTCCACTCGGTTGTTTTGAAATGATCTAAAATAAGCGGAAGGAGAAAGAGGGGTCACGTTTTAGCAATTCTAAATGAATAAAAAGTCTGGTTAGTTTAAATGTGCTGGTTTGCCAGGTTGCGTGCAGTGGTACAGTCCTGGATGCCATCCAGTGTGATGAAGTTATGAGTCAGAATGAGGTGGGAAACAGAAGTCTGTTCTCACTTATATAATCTCCAAAACAAGACATTCCACTAGAGGAGAACGACATGTGAAAACACATTCATTCAACAGGTTCATAACTATCAGTTGTGCAAAGCCGGCCTAATTTTATGAGCAGAAATACTGTGGTGATGTTTAATGGACAGAGGAAGGCCAAGAACAAATCATCTCTCGTGCCGTGCGTACAGTCATAATGATCCAATATCATCCAGTTTGCACAGAGATGAGTCAGCTAGCTGAAGGTGTCTGTCCCAGCTTTACTTGTGCCCCATTATTACAAACATATCACTTAAATACTGCACTTGCCAGAGGGCAACTTTGAATAGAAACCCGCAGAAATGTACTGTCTGTGACTCAACATCTAGAGACACAAATCATGAATAGCTTGAAGCAAATTCTCAGCTGTCTATTAAATGATACGGATGGTATTTCCAAATAAGATGGCAGTATTTCTGTCTGATAGTAAATTTTTTTTTTTTTTATGCAGCAATTAGTTTAAATTTCTGAGTTGAATACTGTTGCTTTTGGCTGCTGATTTTTGCAATCTTATTTTCCTTGCGAGAGCAGGAGCAGACTGTAGTCAACAGCTCTGTCAAAACTGTGACAAGTAAATTACAAATCAATTCATCATCTTCCATACAGCTTATTTTGTTATTTTGGACCTGTCTCTTCAGTGGTTAAGAGCTCGACAGCTCCCGGCTTGTCTGATGTGCTTGAGAAATACCTTCTTTTATTAAGCATTTAAAATTCAGGCCAAACTAATTTTTCTATAAATTCACTAAGTGGCCAAAGGTATGCGGACACCCGCAGGCCAGGCGAATTCATTCTAGCAGCTGAATCTTACACTGGAAAAATTGATTTCTTTCTCTGTATTTTTGTCTTGTTTTTCAGTAAAATACCTGAACATTCTTAGATACAAATACAAGCATGTGAGAAACAAAATGACATTTATAACAAGGCTTGTTTTTTTAACAAATACATCAAAATTAAGTGACTTTATTCTTAAACAAGAAAAATGTCTACCAATGGGGTAAGAACAATTAACCCATTTTCACTTCAAATTAAGTTTATTTATTTGACTCCATTTGCAGATATTTTGTCTTGTTTTAAAGGTGCATAGCGCAGGTTTCTGAGTTTTTGCAGAACTATGCCCCCTCTGGCGACAAGCGAAACTGCAACCAGAGATGTGCATGCTTCATGGATCACACGCACACGCACGCTTGCACGAGCTGTTCATAACCAAAAGAGCATCAGCCGCAAAAATCTTTTGCAGTCATAATGTCTTCAGAGGTAATAAAGTTATAAATCTGCAAGTCATTTTTAATATATGAAAGGAAAGGCATTTGAGTAAATTACACACTTATGTGTGAGGGGAAAACGGGGGTAGTAGAAAAGTTTGTTTTTTGTTTCCATCTATCTCCATGTATGTTGAACTGTTTTATGTGTTTACTGTATCCACTTATGAGTGTATTATTATGGAAACACGTTCATGAACAATATAAGTTATTACTTTGCAAAAGCTCAAAATAATAATCATACCATACACAGTTGGTCAACAAAGTACACTCAAATGTCTCACGGTCATAAACAATCAAATGGCACTATGACGTTACTGTAAAAGCCAAACAGGCTAATCCGCCGAATTCACATTCCCGGGAACAATTTACTATTTTTTACGAAAAAGAAAATATAGCCAATGCAACGGCGTTCTTCCTTGTTGGTCAAGGACATGAGCACCTTATCATGTTAGCAAAGTACACAAGGCTACCGGTAGGTCATACACAAAAGCATAGTAACTTTAGCATCTTTTATGGGATATGTTTTATGTTGTACTATTCTTCCCGAAGACAATTCCTAGTTTATGAACCTGTTCACTGACAATGGTAGTAAAACCAAATCTGATTGTACATTTATCTAGCTTACGCTAAAGCATTAGCTGCTACACATTTTACGCATCGTCATTTGTTGTCATAGATTGGCCGTATCAAACATTAGAGACTGGGCTATATCTTACCGTTTTATCAAGAAAAAAAGCCAACTGAGGATCCCGTTTGAGACCAAGAGCAGACCGGAGATCTCTCCATTTGTTGAATGCCTTCCCGAGGTTGACTCTCGTCTTACTGCGACGCCTGTCTGACTCCCAATTTGGACCTTTTGGTGGCACTAGACAAAATTTTTCTTTTCTTTACTTTACGTGGAGTTTGCATTGGGGTTTGGAATGGACTACAAGCCGGTCTCTTTGAATCCATCTTCTACCTTTGACGCACGAGTTGTCTTCGCTGATGCTAAGAATGGCGGCGCCGGCGAATACACAAACCTGCGAGACATAGCCTGGTGAGCGTGAACGCGCATGACGTCACGCCCAGTCTCAAATTCGAGCCCGAATCCCTCTTATATTTTACTGTACAGGATTATAGAGGCAATCTCAGTGCGCAGAGAAGGGCTCATTCAGCCCATCAGGCAGTTCTTTAAGGATGTATAGGATAGAAAAAACGGTATTTTTAACATGAAAAGTTGCGCAATGCACCTTTAAGAATAAACACACTAAATTGTGATCCATCATTTAAAAAAAACAAATATTAATATCTTAAACATCTTCGTCACCATGAAATCAAAATGGACCAATCTTGTTTTTTATGGAATATTGCAGTTTTTATTATAAATGATTTCTCTGTGACCCTCATTATTAATTAATTAAGTAACACCCAGCCACCTCTTGCAGCATCTCTGCTCTGATGATGAGGGCGGAGCAACCTGTCACTCACATGAGATCAGCCAATAGCAAACCACAACCATCCAATCATCCAATCAATTCCCCATGGAGAAAATCAAGCCCCGCTCACATTTGTTCTTGTTTGAGAAGCCGTTTCACTTGTATATACGACACAATAGGGAAGATAAGACAAGTGCAACTTCTGTTTCAAACAAACTTTAAAGTCCCCCTGTAGTCAATAATGTTATCCCTTAAAACTCACCTTTGATCACCAAAATGACCTAAAAAAAATCCTTGAAAAAAAAAAATCTTGAATGTAACTCGACACTAGGGTTGGGTACCGAAACTCGGTGCCAATAGGGAACCGGTTCCGACGTAAACGGTAGTAACCAGACCGAATAAGAACGAAAATTTCGGTGCCTGATTTCGGTGCCTAACTTCATTAGGCACACACGCACACACAAAAGGTCTCTCGCTCTCTCTCTCTCTCCGCCGTGCGTGTGCTACACAGTTTGGAGCACAGTCTCTTCTGTCTCGCAAGCGCGCTCTTTCTCGCAAGGTTTGGCTGCATTTCACGTGTAAAATTACGTGTCAGAACGCCCTCTGGGTGTGCCGATAGTCTGAATCCCATATAGAATCAAGCCAATTCATTGGCTGATGGCGCGGGCGCCGCATCGACGCACTTACGTCGTCATACTATGTTGGCGCGCGCGCGCCATCTGCTCCTCAGATTTCTTTGCCGAAAAAGGAAGCTGGTCGGCAGCGCGAGGAGCTTGGCAGCGTCTCGTTCCCTATTGAGAGATATGTTACACCAGTAACCAGAGATGTTCTCTTTCATAGGTTCACTCAACGCTGCGTAGCTAAGTAGGCTGCTGTATCACGTGCCGTTTGAACTGACGCGCTACAGCGATCTGTCACATTTCAAAGAGACAAAACGTTATTTATTGTGTGAATCTCGTAAAAATATTGACAGAATCTGACAGCTGTGGATTTGTTCCATATCAAAAGTAACCTTCTCGGTCTTGTCTGTCCGTGTCCTCTTTGTCCGCGATTTTTCTGTGTGAAAAGGGTCATTTGCGTGAGTCTCACGGTCAATGCGTGAGAGTTGGCAGCTCTGCCTGCTAGTAATCTCTATTAATCTCCAGTATTATTACATTGTTTGATACAATATTGTTTCATTTGATATTATGTAAATATGAATTTTTATTTTATATTGGTTTTATTATTACCATATGTTACTTGTATTTATATTGTTTAAAGATTTAAGTTAATATTGTGTCCAGTTTGGCCCTGTAAATTAAAGGGTATTATTTTTTGATAAAGTGTGTGCGGTTTCATTTTCTTAAGTACCGATTTAAGAACCGTTTAAGCACCGGAACCGTTTAAAAAATACCGAGTAGGTACTGGAATCGGATAAAACCCAAACGATACCCAACCCTACTCGACACCCTTGCCTCATTTAGTATGCGCGGTTCTATGAATATGCAAACGAGCCCCGCCTCCACTCACTCACTCAGGTCAGAGATCCACTGGGTGACAATCACACGTTGATCTGATTGGTTACAAGGTAGTTTGTGACGTCAGAAACACCAGCGATTTCAAACCGTGTTTTTGAGACTGTCTTTGGTTCACTGCAGTTTTAAGCAGAAAATACTCAGCAATGCTGTCGACTTATGAATTTACACATGGTTTGTCTTAAAGCATATTAAAAACACCACATAGACACATAAACAACATTAAAAGCTGGATTTTCACCACAGTGGGACTTTAAATGATTTTGCTTTTATATCTTGATAATGATATTGAAATGGTGCACATTACACTGGCATTCTAGAGAATCGTGTGCTTACAACTTTGTTAAAACGCTTTCAGAAGACTTTCTGTTCCAGTATGACAATGTCCCTGTGCACATAGTAAGGTCCATTAAGAAATGCTTAACTGTGTCTGGTGTTGAAGAGCTCAAAAGGGTCTGACTGAACACCTTTGGGATGAATGGAAACCGTGAGCCAGGCCTCAACATCTCTGCCTGACCTCACCGATGCTCCTGTCTGAATGGGAGCAAATTCCCACAGCCCTGTTCCAACATCTAGTGGCAAGCCTTCCCAGAAGAAGCTGATGACATTAACCAGCGTACGTACCACTAAAACAGTGAGGCTAATTTTTTGTGGTAGTATGAGGAAAAATATTGCATGTTTCCCTTAAGATTAATCATAAATCAAAACGAGGATCTGCGCCTTCTCAAGCGAGAATAGACCACTAGTGTGTTTCTACTCAAACGCTTTGCACTTCAGGTTATTGGCTTGTCTTGTGCTGTCATGGTATTTGGAATGGCAGTATTTAGTTTTAAAACACCAGGAAGAATGCAGATTATCAGACAGCGACCTCCGTCTTGAATGCATCATAGGTGATCTGAATGTGACTCCTAAATCAAAACTTGGATGACATTCTAATAACACAATTCAGCCTCAGAATGAAGCCAAACCTTGAGGTATGGTGAAAGCATTATGCATGAAAACAGTTCTGTAACTTTTTCTTCATGCTAGACTGAAAATGAGATGAAAATTAAATTGCATTTCAACATTGGTATGCATCTAATAGGTCTCAAAAATCACAGTTCACGTTGCGAGGATGGACGTGGATTTGAACCTTCTGTTCTGATTGTATTTCTTTAGCCGGCAACTCCAGCACATTCTTGAAGGACCACCATCCTGGGATTTTCCCAGGAAGAAAAATCTTTCTTGTGTGAAACAGTTATTGTCATTCTCCTTATTATTCTTAAAGAACAAGAAAGATAGCAAGCAACGGAATTAAGTAAGTAACACCCTGCCACTGGCTTTCATGAGGAATGCCACTCCGGTCTGCGCTGGTTTCTGCCAGAAGTTTAATAGTGTTGCGTTAGTTTAAACGCTTTTCACCTCAGTGTGAGGGCTTGTGAAACTGTAAGATGAGATGTTTATTGTGGATGTGTAAACGTAGGTCTTGGCTAGTCTTTATAAGACACTTAAACACTCTTGCCCCTTGGTTGCCCCTCAGTGGCATTTATAGCTGCTAGATCCTTCTCACCATGAGTTCCCTTTCAAATGCCGCAGTCCAAATACTCTCGGAGCCTGGAGTGAATACAAAACTCAAATATCCTTCCCGCCGAGAGCTTTTGCTGTTTTCACTTTGCCATGGTACTGGAGACGATGTTCAACTTCCAATATAGCAGTGTTATTCACATGGCGGACACCGGCTCAGTTCCATCCGGACCGCGGGACATATCTGCGCCCTTTTACGGTTTCTACAGATTAAAGTTTGCAGCGCGTCAAAACATCAGAGCTGTTCACACCACGAGCACTCAGGCTTGTTTATGGTAATGATCTTTTGAAGCTATAATATTTTTTATCTAGAGCCAAAACAGCTTAATTCAAGCCCTTTCCGCTCCGTGTGCGTTGCTTCTCTCTCACTCGCTAAAAACATAAAGCGCCGCATTAAGACCTGCGGACGACGCGGTTGTTTTAACAACAGTAGCAAAAACACGGTGAACAGCAAAATAGATACTTTCACTAAAACACTGCAGAAAACGAGAATGCAGCGAATACAATTACTTCTATCAAGCGACGAGAATACTTTTTGTGCGCAAAAAAACAACAACAACAAAAATAACGAAAAAAAATCAACTATTTTTTTTCTTCTGTGTGGGCCTCTAAGTGAGTTCATGTAGTGTAACAGCGCAGCGCTTCGTCAGAACGTAGGCTTACTATTGGCCAGCATCACACACATGACCAGCGTCGGCCAAAAAGTATTCTAGTCGCTTTAGAAACTTAAAGGTGGGGTATGTGATTTTATTTTTTGACCATTTTTTTTTCAAAATCACTTGAAATCCTATTCCTAACCCACTTACAGCCACTGAGTTAAAGCACTGAAATGAAAATTAAAAAATGTAATCATCAGTGGAACGGGCAGGACTCGAAAAACTCCAGCCAATCATTTCCAAGACCACCTAGAATCATTGGACAGTAAGTGCATCAATCAAATGGTCGTACCATCCCCTCCTCCCCCCATCCCCCTCGAGCGAGTCAGGGCCAGCGTTGGAGGAAAGAAGGTAGGACCTTTTGAGTTGTGTATTTTCAAAATCTGCCGGCCGTTTTGCAAATCACATACCCCACCTTTAAGGTTGAGCCACTGTAGTCACTTGGAATATTTTAATGGTGTCTGTGGCGAGCAGGACGAGGCCAAGTGACGTGAGAGCGGCGCGAGGCCGGTGGCGTGAGTGATAATGAGCGACACCTGTGAGACGCACCGGTCTCGCATCTCTCACGGAGGAGCGGAACCATAAAGGAGGAGCGACGACAGTGCAGATCGAGAGAGGAACAGGCCTGATTTTATGTTGTCTTGTGTTTCTGTGGCCAGCAGTCGTCCGTGAAGGGCTGCTGGCTTTACTTTCATTTTGTATTTGTTTATTTTATTATTAAAGTGTTGAATGTTCGCCGGATCCCGCCTCCTTCTTCCCATAATACACATCCACAACCCCGTTACACTGTCTTTACTAACTTTCTGGGCCGGCAAGTTTCAATTACAATAGAAGCCTATTGAGGAGTGAGACAGCTCTCAGATTTAATCAAAAATATCTTAATTTGTGTGCCGAAGATGAACGAAAGTCTTACGGGGTTGGAACAACATGAGGGAGAGTAAGAGTTTTCATTTTTGGGTGAACTATCCCTTTAAATGAACTGAGCCATTTACTGACATATCTTGAAAAATAATTAAATGGTCAATGTGAAGTCGAGTCACTTCTACAGCGCTTTATACAATACAGATAGTTTCAAAGCAGCTTCATAGTAATAAACAGGGAAATAACAGAATCAAGAATGCAAACTTCACCAAATATGAGGAAAAATACTAATTTTGCTGTACAGCAGCTCTAAAAAAAAAGACAACAGTGTCATTATTCAGCTTAATTCAGTTCTGTGTAAAGTTCATCAATTTTAAAATGAGTTTCTTTCAGATTTAAGCAGCTCTACAGAAGATGATAGTGCCGTTATTCACTTTGAGTCAGATCAACGTTGATTCGTTCCATTCAATAACAGTGTCAACGTAGCAAAATTGGTCAATTATGAAACAAAGTCGATTGAGCTAAAGCCTCAGTATGGAGGCTGGAATACTTGTTACAGTGCAGTTTAGTGAGTGTAGAATATCTGAAATACTTTTCCAGGGGATTGGCTTGACACCATCTCAAAAAGCGGTTAATTTCCTTCACTCCTATTGAAACATTTCTCACTATGATAAACCAGAGCAGAAACAAAATGCCCACGCTTTAAGAAAGAAGGGGATTTCAGACATGTCACAGTCCGGACATGAACTTTCATCATCCATATGAGCACCACTGCGGAAAATGTGATGCCTGTTTGAAAGCTCATATTAGTAAAAGTCCAAAAGATGTTTTGACAGCTTAGTTACACCAAAAAAAAAAAAAAAAAAAAAAAACCTCCAAACTAACAAGCTGAAGAAAATGAACCAAGAAATAGGATGAAGCAGGAACATAACAATTAGGGGAAATAATGTTGTCCTTTCTCATCCAGTTGTAAAGGAAAGCACAGCTGGAACTGCATAATAGAGACTGCATCTCTTCAAACTATTTTAATATTTCCCAGACCTGCATGATCTCCTTGGATATGCTTATTGGCAATGGCATTCTCATTACAAACTGTGTGAGCTGTGCTGTAAGCCTTTGTGGAGACACACAAAGACCTGAGCAAAACTGTACAGTCCCTTCTGAGCATTACAGTGATCATTCTGAATGGCTCTCAGGATTTATGAACTATGTTTCAAAAGGACAAATTAAGTTGGGGTAAGGGTAAACAAATGTGGTTTGCCATCTGTCAAGAATGGACTCTATTTGATCAACTCAAGTTGCAACTGTGTTGCTTTTCATCACTGTTCACTTCATTAAGCAGAGAATCTCCCACTCAGTGGAAAGTGGGAATAGACCTACAGTCAAGGCAAGTCTCTTGTGTCCTAACTCTACAGAAACATAAATTGTAACTCTCTCCCATTATTCCTGCTGTGATGAACAACCAACCTGGGAAGAGTTTTTCACTCAAGCCCCTGCAAGCAAAAATACTATTTTAACCTTCTGCCTGCGGGACATCAGCCTGTCTCGCTCTGACCGCCAAACTAATGAAATTAACTCTTGAAGTTAGAGATTGCTATTATAAAAAAAGAATAAAAAAAAGTTATACACCTCTCAAGTAGATAATTAATTATAAAGAACAGGTTGACATTGCACTTTAATGCGTGTTGGTTTGAAAAATGTTCCTGTCTTTTTTCCAAGAACCCAGTAAGTCACAAAGTAAAGCCATTTTACCTGCACCTGTGTGTCAAAAACATCCTCCAATGCAGTTTGTCATATTAACGTTTGTATTGTTCTGGTATGAAACATCTGAGGTCTAAATCATTGTTAAATCATTGTATCTGTCTGTGTTTGTTAAGCTCTGCGGGGTCACTGCCGGACCGCTGGCGGCGGCTCACTGTTGTGACGGACATGTTTGATGGGCACTTTCAATTGTAATAAATCCTGAATGTAAATATTCACATCAGGTGAAGTTCAAACATATTTTAGGTCACACTGTTTCCAACATTTGTATGTTATCAAATGATATAGTATATATATAAAAACTTTTTAAGAATAGTTCGGCAAAAAAAGGATTATATGTATGTGTGTGCACACACAATTTTGGGGTCTGCAAGATTTTGTGATGTTTCTGAAAGAAGTCTCTTCTGCTCACCAAGGCTGCATTTATTTGATTAAAAAAACAGTAAAATTGTGAAATATTATTGCAATTTAAATTTGAATTACTCCAGTCTCCAGTGTCACATGATCCTTCAGAAATCATTCGAATATGATGATTTGCTGCTCAAGAAACATTTATGATTATTATCAATGTTGAAAACAGTTGTGCTGTTTCATATTTTTGTAGAAACTATACATAGTTCCCACAGGCCAATTAATGTCACGTGACCTCCCCGGAGACGCCATCTTTGAGGGCATAAGCTGCTCTGTTTACAAAGTTTTACAAGCAAATTTCGAATATTTCTTTCGGTTTATAATGTTACGAAAATCATGGAGAGACAAAGTGGCAGAGATTTTAAAGAGACTTTATTAACACAAAACAGAGAGAGGTACAATGCGAAAATTTCAGTCATAAATGGTGTGGAGGAAGCACCGAGCACTGATTATGCAGCTTTGCCTAATACAGTATTATCATGTGTAACGTTAACATTATCTGGTATTTTATACACATGTGAGCAATTCCGAGCCTGGAAATCACTGGATGTGTACAATCAGTTTGTCGAGGGTTGGGTTGGTGACGTTTGCTCAAGTGCAATCAATGGAAAAGTAGTCATCATAGCAAATGTATGTAGCGTGATGCTAGACTATCTGTCTATTAAAAAGCCATAGCCTTCACAACTTAATTCCTGTTCCCCTTATAACAGTCAGTCATCGGTGCTTTCTGTAATATGCATGTACTTATTTGTACACTGAAGAATAGGGTTGGAACGGTACATAACGTTATTCGTATTGAACCGAAACTGTACGGGCGTCACGGTTCAGTGCATGAATATACACGGTATAAAAATAAATAAAACTCACGTGCAAATTAATTAATGTAATGCGGAACTACTTTATACGCGGGTTCTTTAGGGACATAATCTGAGATTGCAATGCTGGAGTGTGAGTGTGTGTGTGTGGGTGGGTGCGTGTGTGTGAGTGAGTGAGAGAGTCGCGCGCGCGATCGAACAGTGGAAACTCTTGTTTTTAATACCTCGTCATTATGTTAATACAGGACATCATCAAACTGCAAAGTGTTAACTTGTTTATTATCCTCGCCAGCCATAACCTCCGTCGTTGTTCTGACAAAAGCTTAGTCTTCTCACATTCTTGAAGTCTAAAGACGGGTATACTGTAAAATCCAAATTTAACTGAACCTCCGACACGATTTGAACATCCATTGACCCAGCAGGAGATGACTATTTTCACTTTTTATCACGAAATTAACTCGTTTCAGCTTCTTCTAATATTCTGCCCGAAACATGCCCACAGAAATGGCGCCGGGTCGGCAAATGCCCGTATGTTGTGACGTCATGTGGGAACGTACAGTATATATATTTTTTCAGTATTCTTTGGTAATTGGAAAGTTAAACAAACTTTTTTTTCATTTTTATATGACATTAATGCACTTTTGATCAATGTAATGCATACAAGTATTATTACAGTATATATTGAAGACAATAATGTGGTGAAGGGGTTTGGGAAATGACTGGAGTTCATTCTTACGTTGCCTGAAGCTGTCATCTCTGATGATGTCATAATTTCTTCTTTCATTCATGATATTCATAAATCATACGTACACTTAAAGCATTCTGCAAACCTGGAGCCTGCTGATTCTGACCTGTAAGAGCATTCACCCTGAGCTCCCGCGGTACAACAACAACAGTGTGTTTTTTGGATGTCTCTGCCGAATGTTTAAACTACCAACTCAATTGTTGTAGATTTTGGTTCTCATGAGCAAAACATTCCTAATTTACTGTGGAAGAGGATTTCTTTTGTAGACACTCACGTCTAGGAAGAGAGACGCCTTCGCTAACCTCAACGGTTCCTCTACTTTTTTGGAAATGAACTCTTTCCCCATCAGGGTTTCTGAATAAAGTTGCCAGCATTTTTGATCATTGTCACAAAAATGTCATAGCCCTAAAATATTTTGTTGGATGAATATCTGAATATGCAATATATCAAAAGAAAGAACAGAGCCTCTGCTTTTATCCCTTCAGGCATTCCTTTTTTATCAACATTTAAATGTGGGTAAGTTTAATTAAAAAAAAAGCAACATTTTTAGCAAAACACTGAGAAAATTGCGTTTTTGTCAAAGACTGTGTGCAGTTCAGATTCAGAACGATGATCAAAACACAGATGAAGTAGATCGAGTCCATCAACACTCAAAGGTTCACAGTCCTGTAGCTCGTCCTGGGTCGACATTTCATTCAGTAACATTAGGCTTCTGCTTACGTATGATATTCTTTGTTTTTGCTTCTTCTTCACCAGTGTTTTGATCAGGAGATTCAGTACTCTTTCAGAAGTGCCTAATAGCGCCCCCTACAGTATAACAGTGAAAACACGGAAAGGCGGAAAACTCCATCAATGGCGGGAGAGTAAGTTAAGGAAATCAAGACTAAAAAATGAGTACACATGACAGTAAGTGTTGTGACACGCTAAATGAATGGAAACGTAGATGTTGAAATGATGAAATGATTCCTGTGGCAAGCAGGGTGGGGCCGAGAGCCGTGTGAACGGAGCGAGTCTCACGGAGGAACTCCAGGAGGATAAAAGAAGGAGTGACGACAGTGCAAGACGAGAGAGGACCAGGCCTGGACTATTTTTGTTGTGTTTTATTATATTTAAAAGTAGCCGTCGTCTGTGAGGGGCTGGCGCTTTTCTTTCGTTTTGTTTGTTTGTTTATTTTTGGTTTGATCGATCGCTGGTTCCCACCTCCTCCTTCCCTGAGTCTTGAAAATTGTTTCAATTCCATTTGAGAGTGTTTCACAACATCCACAATTCAGAAGATAACCTAGAGTCATGTGTGCAGTTGTTTACTTTAATTGTAGAGCATTAAACCACAAGTCTTGAAACTTGTCAGGCAGCCTTTAAATCAAACCGTTCTTACTGGAAACAAAACAAAACAACAGGTGTATTCTGTGCCAAGTGCCAGGCCTTTTTAAGCTTTCAAAGTATCAAACATAAATTTAATCCAAAACAATTCAATTGTATACAATCGTGTCTTGTATATTTCACCAGAAAGTATTTATTAATATCAATATTGAATTCTGTCAAATGCAGTATTATGTGCTATCTCTGCAGATCTATCCTGAACAGCTCAAACTGTTTTCATGAGTCAAAACCACAACCAGCTCATTTTGGTTAACATGAGGTTTCTGTTTTGCCTGTTAGGGGCCTTGTACACAACACCATTTTCAAATCAAAACAGAAAACTTTGTATGTTTTGGCTGTTCATTTACAATGCAACAGTGTTTTAGGGGCCTGGAAACGCAAACTTTTGTAAACTGGTTTAGCCTAACCCTAACCATTTTTGAGAACGATACCGTTATCGTCTCCTTGTAAACTACAAAAACATGAATTTCTGAAACAGTGACGTCATGCGCATGCATGTTACATGTTCAGTCTATAGGTGTGTTTCTTTACAAAGTAACATCACCAACTACCCAGCAGAACACAGCATTTTTAGTCAGTTTCACAGATCCGTTTGAACGGGGATAGTTTTTGACAAAGTTGTCGTCTGTACACGAAACCATTCAAAAAGGAAAAATATTTTTAGTACATTGTTGTCATGTAAATGTACCCTTATTTCTTGTTTCCTTTGTTCCTGTTCACTACTGGTCATGGTTTCAATGTACTGTATGGTCCCATTTGTTTCCATGGTTACTCATTTGTTTATTGATTAAGCCCACCTGTTCCTTATTTTCTCCCTTTACTGAAGGGCCGTTTACATGACACTTCTTTTTGTTGCTAAAAACTGAAAACTTCGTATGCGTTGTAGCAGTTCATTTACACGACAACTGTATTTTGGGGGCCTGGAAAATGCAGGTTTTTAAAAACGATACAGTTACTCCATGTAAACTACAAAAATGTGAATTTGTGAAAATGGTGATGTCATGCTCATGCGTATTACGCCTTCAGTTTACAGGCGCAAATGGTTTCTTTACAAAGGTGCATCGCCAACTACTGGCCTGGCAGCAGAATCCACCATTTTTAGTTGTGTACGCGGATCCATATGAACTGGGATCGTTTTGACAATGTCTGTAAATTGTACATTTAAATAACATGCAGCTTGAAACTAAACTAACAGATGTATTGGCAATTAATTTTTCTCTTAAAAAGAAGAAATAAAAAGCTGTTTTTTTTCTCAAGCTTTGTGTTGTTTTATGCAATCAGACAGAGAGCTAAACATTTCCTCTCATTGGGATCAGTGTAAAAATTGCTTTTGAAATTGTTGCCATTTCCATTAGATCACTTCTTCTTTCTTCACCTCCACTTGTTAGCTGGTTGAAAGAAATTCCTGGCAGATAAATCCTCATGAGGGCAATAGTTTACTTGACTTTTCTTACAAAACGTCTGATAGATTAATGTATCCCACAGTTTGACATACTGAATCACAGCTATTTCCAAATCCAAAGGGAAACCAATGCAGTATGTAGCCTATGACTTTTAATAAAATTTGGCATGAGACCAAACCCACCAATAAGTAGTCTTACCTCTGACCTCACAGCAGTGTGCTGAAAAACAAGACAGGCGCTTTAATAATATTCTGGGTTTAAAACTGCTATTTATTTTGACTAAAAGCAGTGCCCTGCTGGAATCTGATAAATGTTCAGTTTTATGCAAATTTCAGCCCAATATCCACAGAATGTTACATTTTAGTCAATAGTTACAACTAAGCATACAAATTTAACTACATTTAGGGACAGAAAAAATATTTAAGGGTGAGAAAAATAAACTTAATTCAAGATATATTCTTAGAAAACAAGTCTTATTAGTTTATACAATATTACTGTTACGGAACAGAGACTCACAACAAGGATGGCGATGAGGAGAAACAGGTTTATTGAAGGAACTATGAATTGCGGATCACTGATAAAGTCTTGGAGGAATGGAGAATAGGAATACTGACAGTCTTATTTCCGTTGCAGATGGTTATGGAGGTCGTGGATGACAGGATGGTTAGCAGCGGGAGCACACACCGGTGCAGGCAGAGTGGGAGTCGATGGAGCACAAGGAGGGAGACGATGAAGACTAAGAGGGACAGGATCGAAGATGATGAAGACTAGGAGGAACAGGATCAAAGACTAGGAGGAACAGGATCGAAGAAGATGAAGACTAGGAACAGGATCGAAGACGATGAAGACTAGGAGGAACAGGATCAAAGACTAGGAGGAACAGGATCGAAGAAGATGAAGACTAGGAGGAACAGGATCGAAGACGATGAAGACTAGGAGGAACAGGATCGAAGAAGATGAAGACTAGGAGGAACAGGATCGAAGACGATGAAGACTAGGAGGAACAAGATCGAAGAAGATGAAGACTAGGAGGAACAGGATCGAAGAAGATGAAGACTAGGAGGAACAGGATCGAAGAAGATGAAGACTAGGAGGAACAGGATCGAAGAAGATGAAGACTAGGAGATCGAAGATGATGAAGACTAGGAGGAACAGGATCGAAGATGATGAAGACTAGGAGGAACAGGATCGAAGAAGATGAAGACTAGGAGGAACAGGATCGAAGAAGATGAAGACTAGGAGATCGAAGATGATGAAGACTAGGAGGAACAGGATAGAAGACGATGAAGACTAGGAGGAACAGGATCGAAGATGATGAAGACTAGGAGGAACAGGATCGAAGAAGATGAAGACTAGGAGGAACAGGATCGAAGAAGATGAAGACTAGGAGGAACAGGATCGAAGAAGATGAAGACTAGGAGGAACAGGATCGAAGAAGATGAAGACTAGGAGGAACAGGATCGAAGAAGATGAAGACTAGGAGGAACAGGATCGAAGAAGATGAAGACTAGGAGATCGAAGATGATGAAGACTAGGAGGAACAGGATCGAAGACGATGAAGACTAGGAGGAACATGATCGAAGATGATGAAGACTGGGAGGAAGAGGATCGAAGACGATGAAGACTAGGAGGAACAGGATCGAAGAAGATGAAGACTAGGAGGAACAGGATCGAAGATGATGAAGACTAGGAGGAACAGGATCGAAGAAGATGAAGACTAGGAGGAACAGGATCGAAGAAGATGAAGACTAGGAGGAACAGGATCGAAGAAGATGAAGACTAGGAGCAACAGGATCGAAGAAGATGAAGACTAGGAGATCGAAGATGATGAAGACTCGGAGGAACAGGATCGAAGATGATGAAGACTAGGAGGAACAGGATCGAAGAAGATGAAGACTAGGAGGAACAGGATCGAAGAAGATGAAGACTAGGAGATCGAAGATGATGAAGACTAGGAGGAACAGGATCGAAGACGATGAAGACTAGGAGGAACAGGATCGAAGATGATGAAGACTGGGAGGAAGAGGATCGAAGACGATGAAGACTAGGAGGAACAGGATCGAAGAAGATGTAGACTAGGAGGAACAGGATCGAAGATGATGAAGACTAGGAGGAACAGGATCGAAGAAGATGAAGACTAGGAGGAACAGGATCGAAGAAGATGAAGACTAGGAGGAACAGGATCGAAGAAGATGAAGACTAGGAGGAACAGGATCGAAGATGATGAAGACTAGGATGAACAGGATCGAAGAAGATGAAGACTAGGAGATCGAAGATGATGAAGACTAGGAGGAACAGGATCGAAGACGATGAAGACTAGGAGGAACAGGATCGAAGATGATGAAGACTGGGAGGAACAGGATCGAAGATGATGAAGACTGGGAGGAAGAGGATCGAAGATGATGAAGACTGGGAGGAAGAGGATCGAAGACGATGAAGACTAGGAGGAACAGGATCGAAGACGATGAAGACTAGGAGGAACAGGATCGAAGAAGATGAAGACTAGGAGGAACAGGATCGAAGATGATGAAGACTAGGAGGAACAGGATCGAAGAAGATGAAGACTAGGAGGAACAGGATCGAAGATGATGAAGACTAGGAGGAACAGGATCGAAGATGATGAAGACTGGGAGGAAGAGGATCGAAGACGATGAAGACTAGGAGGAACAAGATCGAAGACGGAGGCACGTAACACACACTTGTCGAAGGTAAGTGTAAACGAATAAGTGAGTCAATGCGACTTCTTCTAATCTGAGATTTATGGCGGGTCACAACCAACTTATTCAGGGGCATACCGCCACCTTCTGTTCCGGAGTGTGTAATATCAAGGTTTTGATGGTGACTGGCTGGTGACTGTGACAATTACCTTTCGAGTACATTTTTTTCATGACTATCCATTGTTGCATGAAGCACTACACCAACATGAAGCCAGAACAGTGATTGGTCTGTTATATCGTGACTACAGTTTGGCCTGACAATCCATTAGGGGCCGGCTATTATTTTGGCTTTCACTTGTGGGTGTATAACACTGAATATTCAAACAAACTGAGCTGGGCGGCTAAATCTGCTATAACGCCATCATGTTGAAAAATGACTGTGCTACACTCAATGTGAACAACTGCTATATGCTTGAATTTCTCTGCAGATTTGATTATTTGTAGTGAATACATGGGAACATTTTATGGACTGTGAACAAACCCTGCAGCAAATCTTCGCAGAAGCATGTCTCATTCTTTGGTGAATGAATGTCATCTTGAGGTGAACTTTATTTGACCTGTTGTATAGGCAGATGAGGGGACGGGAGTTCTTATTTAATAATATGGTTGAAAGAACAGGTGGAGCTCAAGATGAGATGTTTTTCTCATGTTCTCATGGTCCCACTGAGCACAAATGAATCCATATTTGCATTATATTATGTGAGTCTCCCCTCTGTGACTGATATGGACTGTGAATTTGGCCGATGTTCTCCACGGTAACTGATGAATGGTGTATGAGCTGATCCATCAAAAAGGCAATTATGTTATTCATTTTTAATGTGCACTGCAAAAAAAATATATATATATATATATAGTAACACTTTATGTCGATAGTTTACTCAAGACATTCTACTAACTATAAATAACTTTGCAACATGTCCAATTATTCTAACCTGAACCCTAACCTAACAGTCTACTAATAGTCTGAGAGTTACACATGAAGTTGCAGTTACTTATAACTAGTAGGATGTCTAATGTGGACTATTGAAAAAGTGTAACCAAAATGATTTTTGTCTTGTTTTCCAGTAAAAATATCAGTAGCACTTTATTTCAGTGTTACATGTTACGTGTACGTTCCCTAGTAATAACAGTAAATTATGCAAACTTACATGCAACTTACCCCTAAACCAAACCCTAATCCTAACACTTTAGTATGTTAGTATATTGTTAATATTACTCAGTACTGAAATGTATAATTATACAACAAGGACACCTTAAAGGACAAGCTCGGTATTTTACACTTAAAGCCCTGTTTTAAAGCTGCAGTCCGGCATTTTTCCTCTTTGTCGCCATCTCTGTTTGAAATCTGCAATTGCAGTTATTCGCGGAATTATCAACTTTACGTGGGTTGTAGTTCAACACCCTCGACACGGCACAGCGCGGATGAACACAGTGTTTGAGGAGAGTGTGCAGCTGTCAGTCACCGCGCCGGTGTGGATATTGTCATTTAGAATCACAGATTATTCTTTTTGGAAGTATGACCAACATAAGAATTTTCACCGGGAAATGTCATCTGAACTAGTAAGAAACATTCACTTTTGTTCTGGTTCTGACATTGCAGTAAATCACGCTGATTAAATCTAACAATTGCTTATAAGTTATCATTTCACGCAAAACCGTGCAAAGTAGCTATACTATGTTCTCTAATTGTTATTGCGTGACTACATCATGTAATGTCCTTCCGATATTATCCTTGTTTTCGCATGGGTCCGGTTGCAGTCTCTTTTTTTCTGTAGCCACTCCGAAGTCCGAACGAAGTCTTTTGCATTTTACAGCGGGTGAGTCTCTAGTTGTCACTGATGATGATCGTCGTTTGAACCTTTCTGTATCCGCCATCAAATTGATAAGTTTAATTATATCAAGTGCTGTGAGAAAAGGCTATAAATCTCCACCTCCAGCATCCTCACACGCAATATAGCTTATACTAGCCGAGACTCCTTCTTTATGTGTACAGATGTGTGTGAACAGATGTGTGTGTACAGATGTGACGTAATGACGCAAAGACATGCTCGAATCTCCCGCGGAAATCCACCAGTACCACTAAAATTAAAAACATTATTACAAGCTTACCGTTTTGCATCGAGCTAAGGCAAGCAGATAGTTTTGAACACTGGCTGGTTATGTATTTTATCAAATATGTATTTGGGATAATTTTTAACCCAAAAAAAGCTACGGACAGCAGCTTTAAGGTCGTTTCTGATGAAATAGAACGGTTAAGATTGAAATTTGGACACATGCTGCTGGCCCGAGAATTTTCGGTTTCTGTGGTTTGTCCAACTCCGACAAAAACTACGATAAAACCTGTTGGAAAGCATCTTTTGCAGCGATTTTTGTGTGAGCATATCAGTGAACACCCCAGACCACTCGGTGAGTTTAACGTCTTTGTAAACTAAAGTTTTAGGTTCTATTTCTATTAACCGTTCTATTTCATCAGAAATGATCTTAAAACAGGGCTTTGAGTGTAAAATACCGAACTTGTCCTTTAAAATAAATTGTAACCCAAATATCTAAACATTCTTAAATACTTATTTGAGAAGCAAAATGACTAAAGATATGAAGTCTGTTTACTGAAAAAAATAGAGTGATTTTATGCAACACCTGATATGAATCTTTCAGCATGGTATCAATAATATGACAATTATATGACAGGTGGAATGTTTGGTAACGCTTTAGATAACAGCCCGGAAAGTACTGCGTAATTAAAAGCGATTTTACAGTGTAACCTTCGGTAATTATAGTGTACCTATTGTTGAAAAGGACTGCTATGCATATATTGAGACATTAGCGCCCCCTTGTGACTTTAGGACGCATTACTATGATGACTCAGTATTTTTCCCTTTAACGGTTCAATATGAATAGAACGCAGTTCTGAGGGCTCGTATAGAGGTTGCGAGTGTCCCGCTGTTATCGTTGCTGTTGTTGTTGCAGAGTGCGTTCATATACAAAACCACTCATACTACATTACACTCCAAACTACTCTACCATACCCTCTACTACTTGTACTTCACTTGTTTACTCAATCTAATTCTAAGACTGTAAATGCCTCTATAAGCCTCAATCCATTAAAGAGTACTTCGTCTCTGACCGGACGACTTATGTCTGCTCAATATCCACCAGCAACACAATAGTCTACCCAATAAATGGTCCTTCGAGCCGGATTTGAGGAGCTGTCATAAGAATGATGCATCAGAGTGATCCAGATCCTAGGCCTGACCTTCCTGAGCCCACCATCAGACCCAGACGAGCGGTGAGGCTCCCTAGTTACCTGTCAGACTTTGAGCTCATTGATCATGAACAGAGGCTACAGTCAAGACGGAGAGTAGATTCTTCCCCTGAGATGAGTGATGATTCAGAATCCCGAGGAGCGGCTGCACCCAAACTCTCTGCCACCTCCCCTGAGTATAGAACAAGTATGCAGCCATGGCAGCCTCTAATAGAGTGGAGTCCCAGTAGAGAGTACGGACAACAGCGAGCACATACTTCTCCCCTCCCTGAGCTGTCGTCAGAAGTATTAGTAGAGTTCCAGCAGTTGCGGAAGGAGACTGAGGAGGTGCGACGCCATTCCTATGAGCAGATAAAGAAACTGGAAGAGAGGAATGAGGCTCTGGAAGCACAGTTGAGCCTACTTGCAGTAAGTGATCGATCCATTCGCCATCCACAGAGTACATCTTCCCCTGTTCCTCAACCCCGTGTCCATACTCCGCAGATCACTACTATTGCCAGGCCCATCCCTCTGCCTAGATCCAAGCTACCTCAGAGGCTAATTGACACCACAGCAGAGTCATTAAGACAAGATCGCCTGCATGACTTAGAACAGAGGCTTCAGCAGCTGGAGAGGACGTCACAGCCTAAGTACGCCCGACACACACAACGTCAGTTTTGCCCACAGACATCTTACGACAGAGTTGATGATAGCAGAAGTGGCTACAGCTCAAACAGATTACGTATTCCTCCCAGTCAAGAGAGTACCTATAGGGGACCATCTCCCACCATCCCAAACTTCGTTAAGCCAGATCCTAGAGATTTCTCGCGACTGCGTATCGCTCTGGAGAACATCTTGCCAACGGACGCTACAGAGAGGTTTAAGTACCAGATTCTCGTCGATCACCTGAAGTTTGAGGAATCACTGCTGATTGCAGACTCATATTGCAACTCATTATTCCCTTTCTCAGAGACTATGGATGCGCTTAACCAACGGTATGGACAGCCCCACCAGTTGGTACTTCAGCGAATAGCCGAGCTTATGGACGGTCACAATGTCAGTCACGGAGATGTGAAAGCCTTTCGGATGTTCGCATTGAAAGTTCGTTCGCTAGTGAGTATGCTTCAGCAACTGGGGAATAAAGGCTACGTGGAGCTAGAGTGCGGTTCTCACGTATCAAGACTGTTGTGTAAGCTTCCACATGATCTGCAGACAAGTTTTCGACGGTCTGTCCATCCACAACAAGTTCCTATCCCCACTTTACTGGATCTATCAGCATGGTTAGAGTTCGAGCTGCAAGTTCAAGAAGACAGCACCAGGTTCTATCCTCTAGCAAGTAAATCGGTAGCCATTCACAAGAGGGTACACCAGAGAGACACGAGACTCTTCCTTGGCACGGAGAAAAACAGCAGTGACATGCCAGTTAGAGTTCCTGACCCTATGCCCAAAGACAGGAAGACATTCTGCCCATATTGCGACGCTCAAGACCACTACCTGAATGGGTGTGCTAGTTTCCAGAGACTAGACCGAGATCAGAAAGTACAGTGGATACAATCACACAAAAGATGTTGGCGTTGTGGACGAGCCCATCAAGCAGCACAATGTAACCTCAAGACACTCTGCAAGATTTGTAATCGCCGACACTTGTATGTCCTTCACGAGGTTAATGATCGATCCTTTGCTGAGAAGCCTAAGATCAGATCTTCAGAGAGCTGCTTGGTGAACACGACTGCAGAGACACTGTACCTCGATCGGCCCACTGACAGCAGGCGTGTTTTGCTGAAGATCTGTAAAGTACTCTTAAGAAATGGCAGCCGCTGCTTGGAGACTTACGCCCTCTTGGATGACGGGTCTGAGCGCACAATCCTCCTTCATTCAGCAGCACAGCAGCTCGGATTGACTGGTCGACCAGAAGAGATCGTACTGCGTACAGTCAGACAAGACCTCCACATGCTGCGAGGTGCTTCAGTGACATTCACAGTGTCGCCAGCATCCCAACCCAAGACCACATTCATGATTCGTCAAGCCTTTACAGCGGAGACGTTGGGATTAGCCGAGCATACTTATCCAGTAGATGAGTTACAACGAAAATACCGCCATTTACAAGGTCTACAGTTGCCACATGTTGAATCTGTCCAACCTCTCCTCCTTATAGGGTCGGATTACCCTCACCTTATCACCCCAGTAGAGCCAGTCCGTCTAGGCCCACCTAACGGTCCTGCTGCCATCAAGACCCGACTAGGTTGGACCCTACAAGGTCCCACGCAAGAGATAAAGCATCGCCTTCCCAGCCAGCAGTGCCTCTTTACAGCTATTTCAGGCTCGTATACTGACCTGTACAGACAAGTTGAGAAATTGTGGCAACTAGACGTACTCCCTTACCGCAGCGAGAAACTCATTACCCGCTCGAAGCAAGATCAGGATGCTATTTCACTGCTCGAGTCCAAGACTACTAGAGTTACCGTCGATGGAGTAGCCAGATACGCCACGCCCTTATTAAGAGGGAAAAATATGTCTCTCCTGCGAGCCTCCCCAGGAAGCACTCTGCCTTGTCTTAGAGGAATAGAGAGGCGATTAACCAGGGATCCATCACAAGCAGCAGCCTACCAGGTGGAGATGAACAAGTTGAAGGAGGCCGGATATGCACAAGTGATACCTCCTGACCAAGTGGACCAATCAGAAGAGTCTTGGTACATCCCCCACCACATGACACAGCATAATGGCAAGAACAGAGTCGTCTTCAACTGTTCATTCGCTCATGGAGGGAAGAATCTCAACCAATTGCTCCTCCCTGGTCCCACACTAGGCCCTTCCCTGATGTCTGTACTCCTGAGGTTCCGTGAACATACTGTCGCCTTGAGTAGTGACATTAGGGGCATGTTCCATCAGGTGCGACTACTACCTGAAGACCGCCCACTGTTACGATTCCTCTGGAGGGACCTCAACCGAGACAAGTCCCCACAAGTATATGAGTGGCAAGTTCTCCCATTTGGGACGACGTGCAGCCCGTGCTGTGCGACCTTCGCGCTCCAGAAGCATGTTATCGACCATAGTCACCCAGGTGAAGACGTCCTAGAAAGTATAGAGAAGTCCTTCTACGTGGACAACTTCCTTCAGAGTTTCAGTTCTCAAGAAGAAGCCAAGGCTCTGGCATCCAAGTTGCGAGATCTCCTAGCCACAGGAGGATTTGATCTTAGACAATGGGCCAGCAACGTCCCTCAAGTACTAGAACATATCCCATCAGAATCCAAGTCAAGTAGCCTGGTGTTGTGGCTGACTCAAGTGCAACCAGATGCGCAAGAGTCTGCACTCGGACTACACTGGCACTTTACCTCCGACACCCTGTCATACAAGCATCGTCCCATTGAATGCTCTGCCCCTACTATGCGTCATATCTACAAGGTTTTAGCTAGTCAATATGACCCCCTAGGGTACATTGTCCCGTTTACCACAAGAGCTAAAATACTGGTCCAGTGTCTGTGGGACAAGAAAAGGGAATGGGATGACCCTCAACTGCCAGATGAGTTGCTCCAAGCCTGGCAGTCATGGGAGCAAGAGTTACCAGACATTCAGAGCATCTCCATTCCTAGATGTTACGTCACATTAGAGTTGGATAACCCACAGAGTATCCGAGACATACATGTCTTCTGTGACGCTTCCGAGCGAGCCTATGGCTCAGTAGCCTACCTCCGAACAGTCAGTCCTCAAGGATATGTAGAGATAGCTTTTTTGACTGCTCGGTCCAGAGTTTCCCCAAAGAAACAACAGTCCATTCCTCGTCTTGAGTTGTGCGCCGCTCTGACAGGAGCACAACTAGCCAGATTATTGAAATCAGAACTCAGTGTCTCTACATGTCAAGTCACACTCTGGTCAGATTCCACTACCGTGCTGGCATGGATCCAAGCGGACTCATGTCGGTTTAAAGTCTTCACCGGCACAAGGGTAGCCGAGATCCAGGAGTTGACAGACCCCAAGGACTGGCGTTACGTCGATTCCAAGTCTAATCCTGCCGATGATATCACAAGGGGTAAAACGTTAGCCGAGTTAGCTAAGCCAAGCCGATGGAGTCAAGGACCATCATTCCTCCTGCTGCCCCCAGATCAGTGGCCTCAGAGTCCTTTGCTACATCTCCCTACTGAAGATGCAGAGCTGAAACCAGTCACATTTTGTGGACTTACAGTTCCTGTCACCAAACCAGCCTTACCCGTTTGTAACCAGTTCGCATCCTATAAACAACTACTCACAGCTAGTGCCAGAGTCTTACACGGGGAGGCTACCCCTACAGAAGCGCTAACAGCAGAGGATTATCGAGAAGCCGAACTATCCCTCCTTCAACAGGCACAGAGTCAAAGTTTTCCAGTCGAAATGGCTCAGCTTAAGTCAGGTAAACCTCTACCAATGAGTAGTCGCCTCCTGTGCCTTGCTCCAGAGTATGACAGCACAACACACCTCATCAGAGTTGGTGGTCGTCTCAGACGAACAGAGCAGCTAGACAAATTCGCTATTCACCCCATAGTTTTGGACCCTAAGCATCCCCTGAGCAGACTGCTTATCCAGGACTTCGACGAAACTCTACACCATCCAGGAGCAGAGAGGGTGTTCGCAGAAGTACGTCGTAAGTACTGGATATTGAAAGGTCGAGAAGCTATTCGGCATCATCAGAGAACGTGCTTAGGTTGTAGACAGTGGAGAGGCCAGCCCAGCATTCCCCGCATGGCAGATCTACCTCCTTCAAGACTGCGTTTGCTTCAACCGGCCTTCTACTCCACTGGGGTGGATTGTTTCGGCCCTTACCTTATCAAAATTGGACGCAGACATGAGAAAAGATGGGGGGTCATATTTAAGTGTCTGACAACGAGAGCTGTATACCTTGACCTGCTCTACCAGATGGACACAGATTCATTCTTAATGGCCCTTCGAAGATTCATATCTCGCAGAGGCAAGCCATTCGAGATCATATCGGACCAAGGTACAAATTTCAGAGGTGGCGAGAGAGCATTACAAGAAGATTTCGCTGAGCTCCATCCTTCCCTCCAGGAGCAATTAGCCAGCCACCAGATTAGTTTCAAGTTCAACCCCCCAGGCGCTCCACACTTCGGAGGCTGTTGGGAAAGAGAGATAAGATCACTGAAGTCTGCTCTCTGTTCTACTATAGGGGGACAAATTGTGACGGAAGAAGTCCTACGTACTGTGCTCGTTGAGATCGAAGGCATTCTCAATTCAAAGCCACTCGGATATACATCCTCAGACGTAGCGGACCCTGATCCGGTTACTCCCAACATGCTGCTCATGGGGCGGCCTGACGCATCCTTACCTCAAGTAATATACCCCGAATCAGATTTGCTGAGCAAACGGAGGTGGAGACACAGTCAGCTGTTAACAGACCACTTCTGGAGACGCTTCCTCCGCAACTATCTTCCAGAACTACAAGTCCGCCAGAAGTGGCACAGAGAGGCAGAGAACCTGCAGCCTGGAACAGTAGTAATGATTGTTGATCATCAATTACCCCGAGCTCTATGGCCAGTTGGACAAGTGACAAAAGTCTTCCCAGGAGAAGATGGGAGAACCCGGGCTGCCGAAGTGGAAATCAAGAAGAAAACCTATCTTCGTCCCATCACCCGTCTCATCAGCCTCCCAGCTCTACAGGACTGAGTACCCCTTGGTACTATCCCTAACTTGGTATACCTTTTCTGAGTTGCACATTTACAACGCAAATGTGGGGGCGGCTGTTGAAAAGGCCTGCTATGCATATATTGAGACATTAGCGCCCCCTTGTGACTTTAGGACGCATTACTATGATGACTCAGTATTTTTCCCTTTAACGGTTCAATATGAATAGAACGCAGTTCTGAGGGCTCGTATAGAGGTTTCGATTGTCCCGCTGTTATCGTTGCTGTTGTTGTTGCAGAGTGCGTTCATATACAAAACCACTCATACTACATTACACTCCAAACTACTCTACCATACCCTCTACTACTTGTACTTCACTTGTTTACTCAATCTAATTCTAAGACTGTAAATGCCTCTATAAGCCTCAATCCATTAAAGAGTACTTCGTCTCTGACCGGACGACTTATGTCTGCTCAATATCCACCAGCAACACAATAGTCTACCCAATACCTATAACGTACTTACAATATAAGTATAATGGAACAATATTTTAAGTTAAAGTTTTATACTGTAAGTATTATAGAACTAAGGGGAACTTATTCTACTATTATGATATAACAATCTTACATTTGGGAGCAATTTAGCAAGAACCTGAATTCAGGTTCTTGCTAAGAACCTGAATTCACCACTTTTTGAAATAATGGTGAACCAGTACATACTGTATAGGCTTTTTAAAAATGACAGGGTACATATCTAGGCATTTATAAAGTAATCTTTTTAACAAAAGTGCACTGAAAACGAAAAATATTGCAACTTTTGCTTAAATATTGGGGAAAGATACACTTGTTTCATATAGTGGTGCTTGTTACCCTCTTGTTTGTAGTTACAGGGTAAGTAAAATAAAAATGCATACACAATCTTATTGTCACAGTCATCGTCTGCACCATTCTGTCTTCGTCATCTTCACTACACTTCCCAGCATCCTCTTGTCTCCACACCTGAATTCACTCCCTCAATCATCCACCTGTTCATCGTCTTAATCATCTGTGTCACCTGTCCTCACCTCGTTAGTGGTCGTTTGTATCTGTATTTAGTTCTCTCTGTTCAGTCTGTCTTTGTTGGTTCTCGTCAATGTTACCTGGTGTTTGCATCCGCTACCCATCTCTCTGCCTGTACCTGTTTGTTGTTTTGATTTATAGTAAAGTTTATTGTTTATTTGGAATTCCTCGTCTCCTCGTGCTTCCTGCCATACACCACCCGTGACACTTATATCACTGACTCGGAAACCTTTATTTATTATACAAGCACCACTTACCCTGTAACCACATGAAACCAGATATATTTCCCAGTATATTTAAAAAAATTGCAATAGTCTTAGCTTTTCTTGCCTTGAAACATGTTAGCCCAAACTTAAACATATGCACTTTTTTTATTTTTTTTATAAATGCATAGATATGTACCCTGTCATTAATAAAAAGCCTATACAGTATGTATTGCCTTGGTACACAATTATTACAAAAAGGTACGCAGTGTATGTTCTCGCTAAATTGCTCCCAAATGTAAGATTGTTGTATCATAATAGTAGAATAAGTACCCCTTAGTTCTATAATACTTACAGTATAAATATTTTTTTATTTCTCCTGGTTGTTACCCCTTTATTCCCCAAACTTTACATATTGTTCCCTTATACATGTAAGTACTTTATAGGTACACTATAATTACAGAAAGTTACACTTTAAATTCCTCTTAATTACACAGTGCTTTCCGGGCTGTAATCTAAAGCGTTACCAAATGTTTTTTTTTTTCAACATTTTGTGATTTTTTTCAAACCTCTGCTCTGATAAATCAGAAAGATTGTGTCACATGACTTTTTAGGTGAACTGGAACAATGATACTCAATAAAAACATCAACTTGTGACAGGGCTGCCAAAATGTTACCTTTTTAAAACAAAATTTTGGCTTTTATCACCAAACAAATGCATTGCTTGTTCTTACAGATGAGAATCTGCTCTGTTTAAACTATTAGTTAGTAGCTTTGTCATGCTCTACTGATAAAATGTGCCAATGAGCCAAAGTCAGCCTTGAAACGCAGTAAGCCATCCTGAAGGGACACATCACACTACTACCTGTTGCATAAAAGTGACTGAATGCTCCAGGAAAAATGTAGTTTCCCTGGGACAATGCCTGACAAATGTAGCATGTCTGTAGTCGTGGCTGTCAAGTCTGTTCATATGACCAGAGAGAAGCCTGACAGCCACGACTACAGACATGCTACATTTGTCACTCAACGCATGTTAAAAGGAGTTTGATTTTGGTGATATATTTATGTGGATTAGCCTCACTCATGGTCGTTTTTAATGTTGTAAAACATCTGAGAAATGGTTCGTTCTGTGTCATCTGAGTGTAAGAAATGTTTGAGTACTAACAGCCTAAAATCAGCCAACAAAAATACATTTTCTTTAATGCATGATTATTGCATCAATTATGAATGCAACTCTTCCTACAAGGTTGTGTGTAGAACACTGAGATGTTTTGTTTTTTTAGATTCAGATTCATCATATTTTACAGGTAAAGAACTTGTATATTTTTTTGATCATTAAATCCTTTTCATTCACTAAACTCCCATACAGTATTTCAAGTAAGTTGTACTGCCCTTGCTGTTGTAGATAGAAGTCTGTAAATGTGTTTTTACACAGATGTTGAAATGCATGTCATTGTCATTTAGCTTGTTCGCAATATTAAAGAGCTTAAGAAATGTAAAATCACAAAGCATATTATCTTGGAACACTACCTAAAGGTATTCCTAGATGAGAACTGTGATGGACCTGTTTTGATGTGTGTTTCTCCCATCATGCACCATGGGAAATGACCTCTTATTTCTCGGTTAGGAGGGTGTATTGAGGGCACATTCCAAGACAGCAAACTATTCATGCCAGGCCCCCCGTGTGAAAGGATAAGACGTACCTTGGTGAAGTAATGAGAGAACGTATTCAACCCTGAGGCCAGACGGCATTAATTTAACATTTGATCCTCAAGTTTCAAATTAGCTTAGCAGAATAATCTCAGCATTCTTTAGTTTAATGTTTGTTGCTCACAATTGAGCTCCATATGGAGGACACACAATAATACATATCATGGATATAAAAACAGCAAAGATTTTAATTTAATAATAAACAGAGAATCTGTACAGGACTTTTTGTACAAATGACCTATATGATGGCCATGAAAAATGAGAACAGGCACGATCCATTTCAGGTAATAA
This sequence comes from Rhinichthys klamathensis goyatoka, assembly GCF_029890125.1. Taxonomy (NCBI): domain Eukaryota; kingdom Metazoa; phylum Chordata; class Actinopteri; order Cypriniformes; family Leuciscidae; genus Rhinichthys; species Rhinichthys klamathensis. The sequence continues at coordinate 1,874,491 of NW_026606634.1, forward strand.
ATTTCATCAGTTTCATCTCTGGAATGAGTTCTTTTGTGTGTGTGCGACTCAAATAACTAAAAAAGTTTAAACAAAACCTAAAAAGCTTTGAATAAATAGAGTATGGTTTATCTTGTAATGGGTTGAAATGTAATATAATACTGCCATTTTTTTAGATTTGGAGAATGTATTGTAAACATGTTTGGTTAGTGTAATAAATATACAATCTAATGCATATACTCTCTATTACAGTTATTCATATGTTGTGTATTATTGTGGCATTTAAAATGGACATCTTGAGATTAGTCATCAAATACATGGTTTCTTTTATGCATGGAGAGAGCCAGGAATTTTCCTTTTGTCTTTTCGTTAATTATTTATACTCACAGGAAAACTTCAAATCATGAAAGACCATATTAATTACAAACATATTTTTTAGAATAAGCCAATGTTGCAATGTAGAGTTTGCTGTACAGTAATTCAACGCATATTTTAATCAAGTCCTTTAAATATTACATGATGGTGATTGGTCTAAAAAGGTTAAAATATTTTTCAAAGTCCTACGATAAAATGCTTATTCAACTCCACCATGCATGTCTGATCTGGAAGTCAGATCATAGTGGCAAGTCAAATTTGGACCATCACAGACATCTCACCTAAATGCATAAGACACACATGTTCACATTGAGAGTGGCAGTCCATGCATTGCTTCTTCTTTAGCTTAGGTGCAGTTATGTAATGCTTTTTACGATCACAGTGCCAGTCCTCTCCAAATATTCTGTTCCTTCGCTCTGCTCTTTAATTCTCCCTCTCCGTAATAGAATCCCGATGGCCTTCCTTTTGGACAGACATGATTTTTTTTCTCTGAGGTGATTCTCCAGGTGTTGGGACAGAAGAATGAAGAGGCAGTCCAACAGATGAGTAAATATCAGTTTAGCTGTGCTCCAATGGACGATCATGTTGACCTACCCCTTCTGAAGGAGAACAACAAAAAAGAAAACAAAGTATTGATGGGATAGGGAAAGCTGGTGGAAGTAACTTCTAAATCTATTAATGAAAACAGTTACATTGAATGTGCCTGCCTACATTTTTATGTTATTTAGATAAAGACACAAATATTTTTACTGCATTACTACATAGTCTATAATAATCCACACAACCCAGGCTTATTGGTAAAATGTGCCCGTGGTGATAATCGCACATTCCACAACTCTTTCAAAGTGAAATGTCCGAATTATCGGAAGCATAAGAGGGCGCCCGTAGTACACGTCATCAGCTGTTTTGTCTTCAGGAGCCGTTTGTTTTGTTAGTGGTGGCAGGATCATGACAAATCTTAACAAGCGTTTTAGGAAGTGTGTGCCTCCGTGTCTGAGGTTTTTGACACCAGAGGACACACACACTCAACCTATGCGTTCATTGCTTGGGAGAGGAGTATGAATCAGTGCTCAAGGGTTCTGTATGCGCCCAAAATTCACAATGAGGAAGCTCCGGTCACGTTTGTCCCTATTCTCGAGGTATATAGGATAAGCATCTGTGCCCCACAGCTAAGGCTGTTGCCAAAGCAAAGCGGGTCGAGGGCTGGCTCTTTCTCTCGCCTCAATCGCGAGCTCAAGTGATCTGCTGGATCAGGATGTGTATATCTAGTATAGCATATAGCTGGCACCATCCAGCCAAGAGGAAGTGGATGAGGTTGAAGAAGGCGAGGAATGTGTGTGTACTGAGTCTTCTTAACCTGCCAGCCCCACATACAGGGAATCGTTGAACGTCATGAACCGCGCCACAGCCAGATTGGTTCTGGCTTGGGAATGTGAAACGGGAAGTCGCTTGTGGTAGGTTGGATGAGTGCTTTCTGTTAGGCCATGTTCGCTCTTCCCTCATGAGCCTTCATTTCTTCCCGACCTCCATGCTGAAGTGCAGAAGTCATGGAAGAAGCCATATTCAGCCCGGTTTTATCCGCTTCATAATTCAAACTTCGCAAATGTGGTAGAATTAGTCAGGCTGGGATGTTATGATGGCCCCTGTGGACGAGACGCTATCTTGTGAGCCACAGATGTGCTGAAGGCCTACCAGGCAAATCTGGATCAGGACCAGGGCCTGTCCCCTAAAGCGGTTGCTGAACTGCGGTACACCGTGAATCTAGCTCTCCGGGCCACTAAACAACAGCCGCTGCTATCGGTCGCTCGATGACAGCGATGGGTCACAGAGGGGCATCTGTGGCTGAACTTGGCGAACATCAGGAAGAAAGAAAATAATTTTCACCTCAATGCCCCATGTCTTGTCCTCTGAACTTTTTAGGACATTTATTGAGACTGTGATCTGAAAGTTTAGAGGCGAGGACGCAGTCGGCAGTGGTCAGAAAATCTATCCCGCACCCTTTCAGATTCCGACTAAAGTCTCTGGGGGTTCGAGGACCGGAGGCAGGGCCAGACCAGAAAGATAGTGTGGCCACTCGCAGAGGAGGAGAGACATGAGGAAGACGAGACAGGATCTCAGGGAAGTGATTAATAGGAAGTGCTTTGATAAAGATCCGAACGCTGATGGAAAATAACTGTGGGAAGCAGGGTGGGGCCGAGAGCCTTGGGAATGGAGTGAGGCCGATGGTGCGAGTGTTAATGAGCGTAACCTGCGCCATACCGGCCTCGAGTCTCACGGAGGAACTCCAGGAGGATAAAAGTAGGAGTGATGACAGTGCAAGACAAGAGAGGACCAGGCCTGGACTATTTATGTTGGTGTTTTGTTTTAGTTTAAGTGGCAGTCGTCCGTGAGGCAGCGCCAGTTCAATAACAGCTATAATAACATCTCTCATCTTACCTCTTTTCTTCTCCTTCAGACAAAGAAGTTGATGACGTGTGCTACGGGCACCCTCTTATACTTCCAGGATCTCCGCTAAAGACGTCACGGACTGTCACCAACCAATCAGATTGTAGTGTTTTCACATGTGCTTCCGACACCGGATAAGCTGATGGCGTCCCCATAGCGTCCATCCAAGACACTGTGTCTCGTTCCCCTTTTTAGGGAGCAGTCGTAACCTAAGACATTCTTTATCAATTAATTATCTACCCTTGTTATCATAATTTGTGTGAAAGGGATGAAAGGTATTTGGTATTTTACTGCCTCTACTATTCATTTCAGCTGGAGATTGCAGTGAATTGTATGTAAAGGTATGTTTGTTTGTTTTTTTCTCGGAGTTTGGCAAAAATGTAGGTAGAGGCCAAGCGGCAACATTGCGGTCTGTCTCTTGAATGCAACGTGGAAGTGACTTAAAATGCAATTCATCGTCTGGCCGCTAGAGACAGGCTCCAAAAGAGAGTCAATCCCATAGACCCCCATGTTAAAATGCCCAACTTTACAGCAGAAAAAAAATAGCATGGTCTACAGCATGGTACTAGAAGATGTTTTGGTCTATATGGCTGATTCTGCCAATCATGACTACTTTGAAGGGGGTGCATTTTTTTTTTTTTTATAACTCATCCGTTTAAATTATATTAAGCCTTAAAGTTCTGCATAATTAAGAGTGTGGCCACTTGAGTGACAGATGGACTGCCACTGATGCTAACAGAGAGCAGACAAAAGGCTAGTACCTTTTGTCTGCTCTCTGTTAGCGTCACGTCACCTCAGCTAATCCGCCTTTATGCCCATTTTCGTTATCTGGGAGTGACACGCTACCAAGATGGGCTTCAAAAATGCTCTTCAGAAACCTGCGGGTGACGTCACTGACATATTTTTTTACCTATGGTAGAGGCACACTTTCCCAATGAGGCTATGTTGGTACTTTAGCGGTTCAAAGGTGTATTGTTACCTCTGACTGCAGAACGCGGTACACTCTTGGTCCTTGTGTAAAGCACACGTGCAGCGCTGACCTCCTGCACTGCCCTCGGCAGAACGCCGTATCCGCTGGGAGCCTCTATAACTTGACATGCCATATGGGACAGTGCGCCTGCCAATACACAAAGGAGAAAGGGTTATGACCTTGCAGTTAAAGAAAACACTACCACAGCGGTGCTTAAAGGCAAACCGCGAAAGTGAGAAAGGCTTTCAATGCTTTGATTTACTTAAAGGACTTGAACCAGCAAACCTTCTTTCTTTTTTTTAAGAAAAGTTCAAATTCTCCCTTGAAATTATACTGTATATCACGTCTCCATCCACCTTAAAATGTCAGAGTCTGGAAGATTAAAGAAGGATTTAATGTGTGCTCAGAGTTATTGTGTCGTCTTTCACAGCCCTAGTTTGATCTTTCTTTTGCACTCATGGAGCAGGTTACATACACAATCTGCCAAGAGGTCTGAAATAAGACACTGAACCATGAATAATGTGGAGGTCAGAAAATTGTCAACACCATCCCAGATTATGAATGTGATCGGCATGCCAACCTCACTGTACAAACACCTGAGCATGGATTTGAATATGGTAAAACACATTAAGTTGAGAGATTTGGACTCTTATTTATAGCTGTCAGCATTATTAAATGACCCTTAATGTTTAAAGCTGCAGTCCGGCGTTTTTCCTCTTTGTCGCCATCTCTGTTTGAAATCTGCAATTGCAGTTATTCGCGGAATTATCAACTTTACGTGAGTTGTACTTCAACACCCTCGACACGGCACAGCGCGGATGAACACAGTGTTTGAGGAGAGTGTGCAGCTGTCAGTCCGATGGGGATACTGGCATTCAAAATCACAGATTATTATTTTTGGAAGTATGACCAACATAAGAATATTCACCGGAAAATGTAATCTGAACTAATAAGAAACATCAACCTTTGTTCTGGTTCTGACATTGCAGTAAATCGCGCTGATTAAATCTAACAATCGCTTATAAGTTATCATATCACGAAAACCATGCAAATTATACTTTGTTCTCAAATTGTTAATGTTAACAACGTCAGCATTACGTGACTACATATAATGTCCTTTCGATATGTATCCTTGTTTTCGCATGGGTCCGGTTGCGGTCTCTTTTTTTCTGAAGCCACTCCGAAGTCCGAACGAAGTCTTTTGCGTTTTACAGCGGGTGAATCTGTTGTCACTGGTGATTGTCGTTTGAACATTTCTGGATCCGCCATCAAATTGATACGTTTATTTATATCAAGTGCTGTGAGAAAAGGCTATCTCCACCTCCAACATCCTCACACGCAATATAGCCTACTAGCCGAGACTCCTTCTTTATGTGTACAGATGTGTGTGTACAGATGTGTGTCTACAGATGTGTGTGTGTACAGATGTGTGTGTACAGATGTGTGTGTACAGATGTGTGTGTACAGATGTGACATAATGACGCAAAGACATGCTCGAATCTCCCGTGGAAATCCACCAGTACCACTGGAATTAAAAACATTATTACAAGCTTACCACTTTGAATCGAGCTAAGGCAAGCAGATAGTTTTGAACACTGGCTGGTTCTGTATTTTCTCAAATATGTATTTTGGATCATTTTTAACCCAAAAAAAGCTACGGACTGCAGCTTTAATAAACAAGCACACTCTTAGAAGAAAATGTTCAAGAAACTTAAAGGGTTCTTTCAGGTGCTTATAATATATTATGCAATTATTTAAGACTTATATAGAACCTTTTGGCCATAAATGGTTCTTTAAAACTGAGTCAAAAATCGTAGGGTTCTATACAGGTATGTGATATATAGAACTTTTTAGGAGTTCCCATGGGATCATTTAATGAATATAGTTTTAATGAATTTTTATTTTGATTGAATTGTATTTATTAAATAGCTTGAGAACATATTTTATCACCAGTTAAACATTAAAGCATTATGCAATCATTTAAGATGTTTATCCTTATATATAACTTTTTTTTGTCAAGAACCCTGTAGTTCCATCTAGAACCCCATTGAACCTTTTTCCCCAAGAGTGACAAGCATGCATATAACTTTTAAGAATGACAGGCGTAACAATTCTGCAGAAATCTACAGAGATTTGCACAGATTCTGTGTTCACTGGCAAACCAGTTTGGTTAGAAAATGTACAGTAGTGGTAATATTGGTAACAGTAAGAATAACAGATACAACAAAATACAAAAAAGTGCAGATCATACACAGCAGGCTTGGTTTGAGGACTTTAACAGCTCATTGATTACATGACATATGGGCCAACTTCCAGTTCATTAGACCTTGTGTTTTTTGGTAACACCTCAATAAAGGACTCTTATTTATACTGTATGGAAACTAATGAAGCAGACTCCGAGGCTCAGTAAATCTGAACAGCTGTTCTCAGGGAGCTAAAGGCCTCATCTGCTAAGAGTTACTTCTGCAAACATCCAGTCATGAAAGCATCTCTTTGATCTCATCTATTCTCTTTAGCCAGTATTATATGCTAGACAAGTGCCTGGACAAGTGGCTGAGAAGATTAATTACTCTCAGAGAAAATAATTACTGTAGGCTATGTTGACCCACATTTCAAGATTTCTGAAGTTTTTCTTTATGAAGATGACTTATGATAAATTCTCTTTAACAAGTTGATATATGTCACATATAATATGCCCCCCCACCCCCACCCCCCACACACACACTCACACAAATTAAAATGTCAACTTTAGTTGGTGACATATAGTTTTGCTAATTTACTAAGACGGAGCTCGTAGCAGAAACTGAAACATTTCCCGAAACTACTACGGCTCTCTTAATAAAGATAAGTTACTCTACCAAGGATCAATCATCATCATGTACAGTAAATTATTATTCTGAACATTTTGGATAAGAATGATGCATGTGGATTGTTTAAACTAGGTTTGCAATGTTATCTCTGTGATAAGGAAGGGGTAGGCCAGAAATAATTCAGGTCTGACAGAAAGGAGAACATTTGTCCACGTGTCTCTGTTGAGTACACTGCCAAATGTAATAGTTCACTTTTCCTTCTAAGACAGAAATCATGTTGCAGTTAAAATATAATGCAACACATTCACTATTTTTCATTTTAGCAACCAAATTTGGTTACACTTTATTTTAAGATGAAGTAGTTACATTGTGCTTCCTCAGATAAGCACTGAATAGCCTAATATTAATGAACTACATGCATTTACTATAGAGTTATGGTTAGGGTTTGGTTTAGGGTTAGTTACTTGTAATTATGCATAATTTACTGTTATTACCATAGTAAAAACATGTAGTAAAATGTAACAACAGCACCTTAAATTAAAGTGTTTCCCAAAATTTTAATCATTTTATTCTTCCATTCTTCTTCTTCTTAAATGTCACAGTAGTTAGTGGTTTGATTATTTCATACATTTTACAAGTGCATGGCATCTGTACAGTAGATTGTCATATGTCATAGTTAGATTCAACATATTTCTAAGGGTTATTACAGTAATAAGAACCAGAAACCCTTGCCACAATAAATGTTATTTAATTACAAATGTTTTGGTGTTCAAGTAGCCCTATTCATAAATATGTTGTCACATTTATTCACTGCTATGCCATTTACCAATGCACTTAAAGATTGTTTAAATCAAAGTTATAGCCATTGTAAATCCATCTTTAAAGAAAGAGGTAAACAGTAAAAGAAACATACTCAGGTGTGTTGATCCAGATGATGTCCAGGTGACAGTAGTAAACACACTCCTTGTCTTTGTAGGAGTAACATGTGCATCTCTTGGCTCTCTTCCGTGGTTTTATGAGCTGGCAGAAATAACACGCTCCAGGTTTATTAGCAGAACCACCAAACTGCTTAGGAGTCGCACTTGATACTTTAGTTAAATCCTTCGCTGTGTTTTTCACAAGCACATCTTGACGAAACGTGGAAAAGCCTGAATATGAAAATGCTTTAATTAGAACAATGTCAAGACTTTTCATTCAAATGATCTCATGTTGCAGCAGCACTAAAACATCATAAATCCCTTTCTGTCCGATATATATTTTACTTTGTCACAGTAAAGGTTCAAAAGTAGGTTATGTACGTTCACCTTACAAAGAATGTGCTTGATATTATAACCTAAAAATGTGCTTCATGTGGTAAGAATATATGAAAAAAGTCCTATAATAGTCAAAAATAGGCATATCATTTATGGGTGACATTGACTATTTTAAGGGTCAACACCTAGGTTTCCCCAGGGTGCGAAATATGCAGTAAGACACCGGGTCACAACCCAATAATGAAGGGTTGAAGCCCGAAGAAAAAAGGTTACAAACCTTTAGGTAAAGATTTAGACGGCCCGTATTTTCACAATGCAGGAGCAGGGGCCACTTTAGTCCCACTTTATATTAGGTGTCTTTAAATACTAATATGTACTAACATTTAAATGAATAATTTGATACAATGCACTTATTGTGTGTTTTTACAACTTATATTTTTTTTAAAAAATACCTGCATATAATTACGGATGTAATAAATCTTTGTAATTACATCTATAATTTCCTTGTTGACACTTCCCTTACCCTTTAACCCACCCATAAACCTATTTCACCAAACCTGTCCTAACCTGACCCGTATCACACCTCAATAGCAGCACAAGTGTTTTGCTATTCAATGTCAATGCAATCCACATTGTTTAATGCAAGTACATAGTAGCCTAGTTAAGGACACAAATATAAAGTGGGACCCATAAACCCATAAATTAAGACTGTCTTAATAACTAGTTTGGCCAACTGGCATGTTCACTCTTACTTTTCAGATTCAGATTAGACCAAACTACCTATGTAACTGACTTCAATAGTTAGGACCAATCTTGAAGAAAAAAATAGGTTATAACTTATGATTAAACAATATGATTGACGCTGTCTTACACTTCGATCACGTTGAACATCAGGATCTGCTGTCATTATGTACAGTATCAGGATCTGCTGTCATTACAAGTGTTTGACGTTTGTGACAGTGGCGCCGAATTAGATTTGTGCTTAGGCTAATAGCCTACCTCCGATTATTAACTTTACTTTAGTGGGCTACATTGCATAATTTCGAATATGTATTTATTTAAAAACCCATTCCTTTTAAAATAGTCGGCACCAACTCCTCCTAACTCCTCAATATAGCCTATGTATATGCTTATAATACTTGTAGCCTATAATAGCCTAACGTGTTCTGTGCTTAAAAGTATGTTTTTTTTTTTTTTTTTTTTTTTTATTATGCACAGAGTGATTTTAGTCCACCGTACAATGCAATGCAATCTAAACCCACCGTTGGCCATTGCGACTGTTAGTCCAATAAAAAGCAAAATTCCCAAATGTATTAATGACACCTTGGCCATCCCAGTTATTCCAGATAGTCTCCGTGAAAAGATAAATCAGTTTAAAATCCAGGATTGACCAGAAGTGCTGAATGATCCACATGCAGGTAAAAGTAACATGTTGTTGTTATTCCCACACGGATGGTGATTTGTTCAGGCAGAAGAGTGGAGCTCGACAGAAAGCGTCCTCAGGTCTGCAGATGCTGGTGTCATTGCGCTGTTTCTCTCCGTGAGGTTTTATAGTGAACATCTATCATCAGCTCGAGAAGAAGACCCACCCGCTGGAGCACAACCTCACTTCTTCAGCTCAATCAGCTGTCATACACACCATTACATCACACACACACACACACACACACACACAGATCAGAACGTTATTTTAATGCCGTCACATTATTTATCAAATAATCCAGACATTTCGTAATAGTAATACGTGTAATGGCTAAGCCTAACTAATAAATAAATAAGCCCAACTAAGTCTCTGGTAATTACAGAGGTCTGATATTGATTGAGAAAGCCCCTTTCAATATTTTATTTATTTCCCCCCACCGTCCTCAGGCGCTTGAGACATAATGACATGTTCTGTCTGCAGATCATCAAGAGACCACACTGGAGACTTCAGTGCAATGCAGCTAAGAGCTGTTAGTAAAATTAACTATTTATTCAAGTGGGCATAAAAGTTTCAAATTTGTTTGATAAAAATAAAATGAACTCAAATAAATAACCAGGGTTGTAATGCATGTTGGGGGCTGGCTGCTTTTCAGGGGCTCTCAAACTCATAGAGAGAACACACTGAAAATGGCATGTGGTGTACAGTATAATTTTTCATTAAATCTAATTAAATTTCATCTTATTTAATTAAAATCTAATATCTGGCAGTAAATTGTATCCAGTGCTTGTTCTTTGCCCCAACGTTGCTCTTTAAATGCTTCTGAGAGACTTTTAATTCTTCAACCATAATTCTACAAAGACAATTTAAATTTTTTTTTTTTTTTTTTTTTTTTTAAATTTCGAAAGAAATGATTTTTTTACATCTCATACCATTACACTACTACCTGAAGTGTCATAAAATGTCATAATACTGAACTACAACTCAAACCACAAGCAAAAGAATGTGTAGTCATAAAGCCTTGTTAGCAGATTGTCCAAATTATCAGCATCACAGACTTCTACAAAGAATTTTAGAAATCCTATTACTGTTATCTATTCTCCTTTTCAGGTTCTCTCATGATATGTGTCTGTGAAAAAAAAAGGAATAATGTCTATGTGAAAACCATGGTGTCTTATAGATAACATATTGTGATGGTGAACTGAAACAGGACAACCCGAAACTGCAGAGCCAGATTAATTTACTTTTTTAATTTTACTTTTTATTTCCAACATGCATATTTAGTGTGGGGCCTGGACAAGACAATTTGTTCAGACTTCTTCTCTGACGTTTTATTTTTTTTAAGGTTTGCGGTCCATCCTTGGCTTGTGGTTACAATCAGATTCTGCCAGGTATTTATGAAGACTTTTCAACAAGTTTCCAAATGATTTAACTTAATTTGTTCCTTGTCTACTGTGTGTAGGAAGAACAAGTCTCATGATCAGTCCAATAAAATAAAAATAAAAAAATAAAAAAGGTCAAACAATTCAACAAATCTTGATGAAAAAAATGTATGATAAAATATAGTATGACAATTTGATTTGAGTTAATTTGTCGTCTCATTTGTACAGTCATTTTCTTGCTTCCTTCTCAAATTATGCCGGAGAACATGATCATCTGGTTTGGTTAATGTCAGCTCATGTTTATTCTGCTGTCATTAAGCAAAAACATGTTAAACACTAGGAACTACGAGGATTTCTATCTATATTCTCAGTTCCAACTACTATGTTTTTTTCTTCCTCTCAGTCGGCTGAAAGTACTCAAGTCACCTTGCATATCATGGGAATGCACAGCATGGGATTAAAATCCTCATTCCACATGGATCCCACAGGGAAATGAATGTTGAAAAAGCAGGCACTTCGAGGCCAGAATGAGGCATACAGGCATCGGGCATGTTATCAGACTTACAAACAAATGTAAAAGTGAGAGTTAAGAATGTAAAAAAGAGCTTAAATATCACGTCGTTTTGCTGTTTAGATGGTGGTTCAATATGATTAACTGCGTTTTTGCAAGGTTTTAATCAATGACTGCTTGTGTGGCCAGTCCGGTTTTATTTATTTACATTCACGCTGAATTTAACTTACATTACATGCATAATTGACCATAAAGTGATTGAATTCTGGTCTCGGTCGCCAATGATAACACATCTTGATATTTGGGCTTTGCATCACTCAGCAGATGATAACTATACGGACGTCTGGATCAGCAGCAAGGATTCTGCAGAAACAGTGAGCGCTAAGACAAAGGCATTAGTGCTACCATTCTTTATTTCTAATGGGGACTGGGGTTGTCAAGCCCCAAATGACCAAGAAAATCATAGATATGAGTCCTATGATTCTTGATGGCCAGTGAAAATCACCATTGTGCGTTAATAGTATTCAACAAACTGGAAACAAGAACTCAGACAAACAGGAACAGGGAAACCATGCAAACTAAACTAAACAGAACGTAGAAGCTATTAAACTAAACAAGACAAGATCATAACACAGATATACCATGCAAACAATATGTCTTATAAGAAAACACAATTAACTGTAGAATGCAAAAACTTGTTTCTGACCCTCATCGTTGTCATTTTCATATTTCATAGTCATATCCTATACTAAAAAAAATTATACATTTTTGTCAATAATAGGCTATGTATTTTCTTGAAACTGCATTAGAATAAATGCTTTATGCCTTTTGCACATTTGACCAGCTGAACATTACTAATTCTATGTATTTTCTTTCTTTACTCTTAAGCCGAGGAGTCTGTACAGGCTCAGGAATAAGAGCTTTTTATCCTGATGCATTCAAGAGGTTTTATCTTGAAGTTAAAAAAAACAACAACACACACCCACACACAAAAAACATGATTTACACATTTTCAATTTTAAGTCTTTTTCTTTACAGTTGAAATATTTTATTATGTAATTTAAAATATATAGAGCACCACATAAAATCAGCTGATTTGAGGAATTCTTTGTTTTGTCAGGTACAGGTGGTTTGAAAGTACATTTTACATAGTGGCTTATTATATGACCCATTGGAATCTTTAAAGACATTAAAGCTGCTGTCCGTAACTTTTTTGGGTTAAAAATTATCCAAAATAATAATTCAAAACGGTTAGCTTGTAATAATGATTTTAATTCCAGTGGTACTGGTGGATTTCCGCGGGAAATTCGAGCATGTCTTTGCGTCATTACGTCACATCTGTACACATAAAGAAGGCGTCCCGGCTAGTAGGCTATATTGCGTGAGGATGTTGGAGGTGGACATTTTTAGCCTTTTCTCACAGCATTAAATAATTAAACTTATGGCGGATCCAGAAAAGTTCAAACGACAATCACCAGGGACAACTGGACATTCACCACTTGTAAAACCCCAAATAATTCGGACTTCGGAGTGGGTAACGTTAGAGAAAAAAGAGACTGCAACTGGCCCACGCGAAAACAAGGATAAACATCGGTTCAAAACAGACGCAGAGACGGCTTTTTTTCTTTTAGGACAGGTAAGACATTTCAATAGTTCAATCGTGTAACAGTAGCACACTTGTTCGCTTAATTCACACAGTTACGGAGTTTCCTGTCTTTATTCGTTTAGCTATTATGGTAAATATTTTGTGCTAGCTATGAGAGGGAGCAATTCACCTCTACTCCAAGCAAACCAAACCGGCCTCCTCCGAAATTATATATAGTTTTAAATATGCATCGGATTACAGCTACGTGTTTTTTTTTTATTTTTTCTCAAAGAAAACCAGTAAAGAAACATTAATTTATTGGTATGACAATTAGAAATTAGACTGCACAGAAATAGAAACTGAACTACAGGGTAATCATAATACACATTAAATGTAGTCACAATGCTGATGTTGGTAATTTGAGAACAAAGTATAATTTGAAAGGTTTGACGCGATCGTTATATTTAATCAGCACGATTTACTGCAAGGCTTTCCCCCCTTAGTTGATGTGGATGTTACTTACTTGTTCAGATGACATTTTCCGATGAAAATTCGTATGTTGTCATGGTCATACTGTAGGCCTACTTCCAAAAGTAGAATGTGTGATTCTGAATGCCAGTTTCCACATCGGTGCGGTGACTGACAGACTCGCAGTCTCAAAACATTGTGTTCATCCGCGCTGTTTCATGCCGATGTGCAACTCACGCAAAGTTAATAATTCCGCGAATAACTGCAATTACAGATTTCAAACAGAGATGGCGACAAAGAGGAAAAATGCCGGACTGCAGCTTTAAGAATGGGACCCAATTTGAACCCACTTTGGTCCCCCCCCCCAAAAAAAACCCATAATGGGGCCATTTGTGGGTCCAGTGTGATCACCCATGGGCCCCATAAGGTTTTTGTGTGTAGCCCACCTTGGCCCCATTATTAGCACTCATGTGGGACCCATTTAAGCCCATAATGAACATCTAAATGGGCCCCACTTAGAGCCCATATGGACCCATCTTGACCCCCCTGGTCTAATATCCATGGGCCCCATTTGGGTTGCCCATGGAGGGCCCAAGTGACAGACCATCAAAAACTCACATGGAAATGTTGGCTGGGACTACACACACATTCATGCTTGACAGAGGAATAGGAGCAAACTCTGCCCAAATAAAGATATGCTTAGAATGCTGCAATTTTTATGTGAAATATTCTGTCTCTGTCTGAAAAGATCATTTTCACATGGTCTATGAGAAATGTGGAGAATTCAGACTGGAATATACTCTACTAGATCTAAAGAAGTTTAAAGTTGGTTAAGAACTGCATTTTAAAAACAATACATTTCATCTTTTGTAATGCATATTTAAGGAGATTGGACAAACAAACATGTTTGATATATATCAAAACACTTGTGTATCATCAATTATTTTAATTATTTCACTAAATGTTTACTTAAACTTTTTTTTCAAAAGAAAACCATTCATTCCATTATGGGTCATTTTGACCCTCTTTATATATTTGTGTAGGTTTTTTGGTTCATGCGCTCTAGGGTGAAGCTGGGTGTATGCAACACTATCTCACGACCAATTCGTCCGAATTTGACGAGTGATTAAAAGATGGCTAATTCATACGAATTCGTACGATCTCACTCGTACGAATTTGTACGATTTGTCTAAACCCACGTGATAGGTAGGTTTAGGGGCGGGGTCAGGGGTAGGTCATTCGTACGAATTCATACGAATTGGGCAACTCGTCAAATATGTACGATTTAGCAAAAATCGTACTAATTTGTACGAGTGAGGTCGTACGAATTGTTACGAATTAGCCATCTTTAATCACTCGTCAAATTCGGACGAATTGGTCGTGAGATCGGGTTGGTGTATGCCAATGATGTAGACCCTGTTTAAAGGGATACTCCACCCAAAAATGACAATTCTGTCATCATTTACTCACCCTCAAGTTGTTGCAAACCTGTATGAGTTTCTTTCTTCTGCTGAACACAAAGGAAGATATTTTGAAGAACGATTAACAGTTGTTTGGCACCATTGACTTCCATAGTAGAAAAAAAATACTATGGAAGTCAATGGTGCCAAAGTTCCAATCGTTCTTCAAAATATCTTCCTTTGTGTTCAGTAGGGCTGTCAACGAATATTCTAAATTCGAATATATATTCGAATAGTTTTAAAAAACAGAAATTCGAAGGTGAAAATTAATATTCGAATCATGTGGAAAAACACGCGCGCAGTAGCAGAGGCGGGGCTGTCTGCTTTGCGAGTGGCAAAATTCTGAAGCTTAAATAAAACGCATTTTCCAGCTGCACAGATAGCACAGTGAGTGTCTGGCTCACTCATTGGCTGTGCTGCGGCAACTGCACATCCAATGGCACGGGCGCCTCCAACGTGTGCGCCAATGAGCTAGCATCACATCAGACACGTCAGAGCCCGCCAAGGGGGCGTGGCCAGACGCCCTCGAAATAGCCATAGTAGCAGGCTAGCTAGTAGCAGTTTACCCATGAGTTTACCACAGCAGAGCTCGCTCGGAGCGTTCAATGTCGGTTCTATATACTGTAAAACTTCAATTAATGTTAATAATATTTGTTTCAATCACCGAATGAAGCCTGCTATATTTAGGACAAGAGTTGCGACCTTAAATTGCTTGCACAAAACTCGATCAGCACTCAACATTTGTTTATTGTTGTTCATTTAAACCGTTATGCGCAGAGAGCGTGAGGGCGAGAGAGAGAGAGAGAGAGAGTTGCCTGTGAGTGCGAGCGAGAGTAAGGTCTGCGGTCTTGGCCATTAGTTGATTTACTTGGTTTTGTGTAAGTTAATACGTTGTCAAATATGTTTAAACTTAAATAAACTACCTATACAAGTAGTTGTGTCTCTTTGTATTAATTTGTCCTGTTATTGACGTAATGCGCAACCATATATTCGAATAGTGATAGGGAATATTCGAACGTCAGTTTTGAGCAATTTTGACAGCCCTAGTGTTCAGCAGAAGAAAGAAACTCATACAGGTTTGCAACAACTTGAGGGTGAGTAAATGATGACAGAATTTTCATTTTTGGGTGGAGTATCCCTTTAAGCACACTAATGCATTAAAAAAATCATTAAATCATAAAAATGCATTCAGCTAAAGAAAAAAAAAATTCAGCTTGCAGGTCTGCTCATTTCCCACATTAATCTAGTCTAAAGCCCGTCTGAAGATGCTGCTGGAGATGTTAGATTATCACTTCATAATTTCTCGTCTGCCTTTTAACCCTGCGACATCTGAGAGCAATTTCACCCTCTTAGCCGCGACCCATAGGTTCATCATAACAGGTTCATCATAGAGCAAAGTGCAGAAATCGGATCAAAGCGACATGCGGATGAAAGTTCTGAGGAAGTCAATAGATTACCTAGATTTGTCATTAAATCATTTACATAATCAAAGCTGGCCTACTATATTAACCTCTTTTAGGTGCCATTTTTTAGAATCCAATTTATATACCAGTCCTTTTTTCTTTAAATCGATGTTAAATACAAATGAATCAGGATTGAATGAAATCAACTCTTGAAGGTCTCCTTTGACTTGCAGAGGATCTTACCCAACAGCTGGTTTAACCAAACCTTATTTTTCATGAGCTGAACAGGTGAGGAAGACAATGTATCACATGTCCACGTCATCATCATGCTAATAACTCATCACAGCTTTAGTCATGTATTACTCGCTAGCCCATCTCACTAACCTTTCTTCACAGCTGTTCATCCATATTTCTCCTAAAGCAGTCAACCTTTGACCATCTGAACTTCGGCATAAGAACAAGTATATAAATGTCATTGATTGTTTGATAGGAGTGTTTTTCCCACACCATTATATGAACTGCATCAGACTGAGTTATTGAACATTGTCAGTGATTTAAGCTGTTCCTGTTGTATTTCAGTTAAAGGGTTAGTTCACCCAAAAATGAAAATCCTGTCAGTAATTACTCTCCTTCATGTTGTTCCAACCCCGTAAGACTTTTGTTCATCTTTTGTTCACACAAATTAAGATATTTTTGATTAAATCTGAGAGCTGGATCACTCCTCCATAGGCTTCTATGTTATTGAAACTTGCCGGCCAAGAAAAGTTAGTAAAAACATTGTTAAAATAGTCCAAGTGACTACATTTGGACTATTTTTGGACTAACTAACCCTTTAAAGTCATTTTCTGATCTTTATTTACCTCATTTCTTTAAATCTGCTAAATAAAGTATGTCGCAGTCTGTCTTTTTTAGATTCATTTATTTAACTTTTTTGTTGCTCAAAGCTAAATAGTTTTTTCTTCCAAAAATAGTCAAATCTGTTGGATTTTTATCTTCATTTCCCCAAATGATGAGTGACTATGGTAACCAGGATTTGTCCTTCCCCAAAAACAGATAGGGTCTCTTTTTTGACTATATCTATAAGGAAATAAATATGACAGGCAAGGTAGCCATTCCACTCAACAGTGAACAGACACGGTGACGTATTAGACCCTCTCTTTGCCTGAGGGTTAATCTATGACTGATCCAATTAGAAGGCATGTTAAGGAATGGAATGAAATCCCTGAATGGTTTCGTCATAGTAAGGCCTTCTTTGACAATCCCACCTGGTCTCTTCAGGCCCAAAAGTGGAGCAAAAGGTTTTCTGATCAGATTTCTGAAACCAGGTAGGCAAACACGCACGTGACCACAATGTGTCACACCAAAATAGGGGATTCAAAATTTGCTGTGTGGTACAAAAACACACTGATTACGATCAAAATGGCAATTTCCCCCCTTATCTTTTTTATTCATAGATTTCTTGCAAGCCATTTAACATGACCTTGTCCATTCAAGTCATTCAAGTGTAGGTTACACTTTTTCAATAGTCCACTTTAGACTAATTAACTATAAAGAACTTTGCAACTACATGTCAACTAACTCTCATTAGAGTATTAGTAGACTGTTAGGTTCGGGTTCGGGTTAGTAGAATAAGTTGACATTTTTCTTGCAAAGTTACTTACAATCAGTAGAATGTCTGTTAAGGAGCATCAAAATAAAGTATTATCAGATATTAAGCAGACAGCCTACTAATACTCTAATCAATGACTGCTATTGACATGTAGTTGCAAAGTTACTTATAGTTAGTACTCTAAGAGGGACTTTCAAATTAAAGTGCTACCCAAGTGTATTTGTGCTCAACACAAAAGTAATATATGGTGTGACTGACAGAATAAAGGTGTCACATTAGTGCTAATGTGCAGAAATGTCACGGGCCAAAAAAGGTCCATTGCCAGTAAGCAATGTATGAAGCACAGCTCACACAGAAGTAACTAATCAGATTTTTGTTGGTCGCGGGGCAAATTCACATGTCCAACTTGAACATGAGCGAAATCTGTATGGAAAACTTTTTTACCCTCAGGTAAAACTACGAAACGCATGGATTCCTATTGAAATGTCTGGATTTCCGTGAAATCTTGCAGAGCCATGGCTATTGTGAGCACACCTAAGAGTCTCGACGAGAGCCAGTGGCGTAGCGTCTGGGCATGCAGGGTATGCACGTGCAAATGGGACTGGGCCGATAGGGGGCCCGCCCATGGGGAACTTTTAATTAAAACGAGTTAATTCATTTTTAAAGTGTAGCCACAATAAATATATTTTTTTGTATGCATGTCATGTGTAATAATTTCTTGTTTCTCCATAATGTCTAATTTCTCCGTCATTTCTTGTGTGCATTTATTATGCGTTTATTATTTTTTTGCACCCCGCGGCTGCCGTAGAACTGTACCGTCATTTTTTACGGCATCGCCGCGTCAAATTAAAAAAAAGAAAACACAGTGTGAGAGAGGTTACTAGACGCTAGCTAATTGAACATTAAAGGATGGAAAAATACAAACATAAAAGTGGGGCCTTAAAGAGAAAAAAGAAGGTGGAGAAGTTAGTTGCGACACAAAAACCTAAAATAGACCAGTTTAGTTCTCTTTCTTACCATCCCTACTGTTGCTTCAGCGGAGCCCTCATTTTCAAAACTGAAGCATATAAACAGACTATCGGGACTGGCAATTATTTCCATTGAGAATGCACAAAGCCATGAATTAAACACCAATGACATCGTGCTCGTGGATGAATTTGCCGAAAGAAAGGCCCGGAGAATGCAACTAAATGAGTAAGTAGTTTTATGTTTTTTTTACATTTTGGGCCGCGGTGCCAAGATCAGTAGTTTATTATTGACATTGGCTGAGCCTTGGTTGGTTTTAGACTTGTTTTTGTTTCGTTCTGGTTGTGAAAAGTTGTTGGGTAGAGTGTTTTTTATGGTATTGTTTGGTATGGTATTTTCTTGATACACTACAGTGAACGTCTATAAATGCAACATGACATCATGACTTTGCGTAAACATACACGCCACTTTCAAGTCAAGTGGCGTGTTATCTATACACATTTTGAGCTATCCGCGTGTATGTCCACGCCGAAATGAACCGTCATCTTTTGCGTGTATGTCTACGCCGTTAAATGTCCGAGTGATTCCGCGTGTATGTGTACGCCGTTAAATGTCCGAGCGAAACGAAGCAAAATTCATATCTATCTGTGGAGCAATATTTTTTTTCCTAGGATGGTAGGGGAAGACTCATAAACAGTATTAACCCCAGTGACGGGTAGGTTTAGGGACGGGGTTGGGGTAACTGTTAGGTCATATATTTATATACAGTAATGTAACGTTAAGTCAACGGCGTTGATAAACACGCTGAAAAGCGATTATGCGTGTTGATAGCACGCCAAAAATGGAAATACGAATTGGCGTGTCATACATACGCCATTTCAAATGAATCTCAATGTACTTCGGGGGCAGGGTTAGGGGGGCCCGTACACATTTTTTTTGCATATGGGCCCGGGACTGACTTGCTACGCCACTGACGAGATCCAAACACAATTGGTCAGCCAAGTCTCCTTTATATGACCACGTGTGATCAGATCACTGAAAACTTATTTTAAAGGTGCAGTGTGTATTTTTTAGCGACATCTAGCAGTTCGGTTGCGAGTTGCACTAAGGGCTCAGCCCATTGCTCACCCCTCCCTTTCGAAGAAGCTACGGTGGCTAAAACGGGACAAACATATCGTCTTCTTAGACAGCAGAGAATAGCCAGAGTAAGCCAAGAGTGTGTAACATTGTCACTGTTTCTGTACCACAGCCCATTATAAACCACATCATGGATAAAGTTTACAAAGCCATAGTCAGGTGAGGATCAAGGATCTTAATATATAATATAATAATATTAATCAGCTGATTGTCTCACAAACGTAACCAGCACATTTCTCCCCACATAGCAAACCCATAATACAGCGAGGGAGAAGAACCACATGAAACTATGCAACTATATATTTTTTTCTAACAGGGTAGTAAAGGTTTAGCTGGCTAATATGAGCTGTTACTGTGGCTGAGCTGGTTAAAGCGTAAAGCCTTGTTTAAACTCGACGCGTCCGCATGAGCCCAAAGGTGCGCGCGGCAAAAATGACATGATTGTAACAGCGCGCGCGCCTCCGCATCCCCTAGACACCATTTACTACACACAATAGGCTTTTTTTCTCTGATTTTGAAAACTCTTCGCGATCGACTTAAAATGCTTCCAAGATCGACTTGTCGACCGCGATCGACGGGTTGGTGATTACTGTAACATACTGTTTTACGGTCAATGACAAGAGTACTAATCAGCTGTCTCACGAACGTAACCAGCACATTTATCCCCACATAGCAAAGCCATGAGAAGAACTAAGTTACATGAAACAGTCCAACTACATATTTTACACCACTGACAAGGGAAAAGTAACTACTCACGGTGACGAAACGCGCTCTGTAGCGCTGTGTGTTCGCTGTCGGCTACGGTAGAAACATGACGTCACAATATGGCGACCTTCATAGAAGAGGGTGTAGATAAAAATGTCTCATTCTAAGGTAATAAAAACATTACGGTTTGTTAAAGGTGCTCTAAGCGATGTCACGCGTTTTTTAGGCCAAAACATTTTTTGTCACATACAGCAAACATCTCCTCACTATCCGCTGGCTGCCTGTCCCCTGAACACACTGTAAAGAAACGCGATCTCTGTAGACACCCCAGGCTCCACACACAGCAACAAAAACAAACTGCAGCGACCCGCTCCCCGAAACATAACAAACTGTTCCAGCCAATGACCGACAAGAAGGGTTTGGGGGTGTGGTTTGGGGGGTTAGTGTGCGGATGAGGAGGAGGGAGGGTCTAGCTAGCCTCCGTTTTGTTTGACAATAGTTCGAACGTCAACAAGAAGTGACGTCACCCAGGATCGCTTAGAGCACCTTTAAGTAAGTTCTTTATACACCACTGAAAACATAGTTATGGATGTCATATTGCATTTCTGTTAATAGATACTCAAAAAATTTACACATTGCAACTTTAATATTTTTTACTCTAAACTGTTGTAATTATTCTTATTTGTTTTGATTATTTTATTTTCTCCTATGTAAAGCACTTTGAATTACCATTGTGTATGAAATGTGCTATATAAATAAACTTGCCTTGCCTTGCCTTAATATTCCATCAGGGCCTCAGAGAAAAGACCTCTCGTTTTCTTACATAATCATGTTTCTCTCTGTCCCCTCAAAGTCGCGTTGGATTTTCTCCTCAGCGTAAAGGTTGAGAGGTCCATATTACTGTTTTACGTGTTCATAGAGTTAGTTTTTGGAGTAAATTTAAAGGCTATAATCTGTGTGTTTACACTTTATTTTTTTTAAATGGTGGGTGCTGGTGTTTCGCGTGCGTTCGACCAATCAGCGTCCACTAACGTCACTGGTAGTTCCTATAGTACTGGTTTAGGCCTGACTCTGAAGGAGGAGCTCATTTAGTTCCTTCAAAAGGAGTTCCTAGAACTAAAATCGTTCCCCGTTCCTGCGGTGCGAACAAACACGCCAAAATCCGGGTATTTCCTCCAATGGTTCTAGGAACTATGAAAAGATTTTTTTTCGGTGCGAAAGCCCCTTTTAACAAGCTTTCTGCAGCCACCACATGTCACTCAATGAGTGTAATTATTTATGTCTGTATTTATTCTTTTAAACCTACATTAGGGTAATTAACTTACACTTACATTACCAGCCTCCCACTTCATAACAACATGGATTTGTTTCCAAGCCATTTAAGCACAAAACACTCCTTGCAACCAATTCTAAAGATTTCACTTTCACCGCGTTGACTGCCTACAACACTGAAACAAAGACACCTACTAACCCCTAACCTTAACCTTACTATAGTGTTAGTAGATACTGATAGATAGCATTACTGGTTCTCACAATACGATTCATCAATGATTTTTCTGAACTCTGAACTGAATCTGAGAACTGAACTTTTCTTGACGGGTGACTAGACCAATGACTTGAAATCAACTGCAGGGCAAGATTTGACCTTCGCTGGTTTGGTTTACAATCATGCTTGTAAACCCATTAAACAGTCCCTCTGTATCTGGTTTCAGTCGTTGGATCCTGTTTAAACCTAGTGCTCTCCGGTTCAGACTAACTGCGACGAATCTTAATACCAGTTGTAAGCAGTGTCAAGTTTTTAAAACATGACTTAAATGCTGGAAGGTTTGTTTGTTTAACCAACAAAGCTAGAAAGCTCTTAACCAACTGAAGCTAAAATCATTTTGCAAAAGAATTTTAAAAGAGGCTCAGAAGTATGAAAGCACAAAACACTTAAAAGTACCAATTATAAACCCCTATTATAAGATCTGAAACGTTGCACCTGAATTAGATTAATATATTGACCCAAGCTCTGACTAAATTGGGATTGTAATGATTATTAGCACATCTAGATGACTTAGTTCCAGAAATATGTACTGTTTTCGGCCTGTTTGCTGCCCAGTTCCCTGCACACCTACATCATGAAATACCCAAGAATGTGGTTTTGGACCAGCTGGTGATAAACTTGTCAATGTGCTTCAGATTTCATTCTTCTACAAGCTTTGTTTCTTCTGTTTTCTCTCAGAAATTTCCCTGGATGTTTCCTTCACTGCCACATGGGGAACTGTGCGCCGAGAGTTTTGGTTTGGCAGCTTTTTGGAAGTTATTTTAACTCCTCAGTGATAACCTGATGAATTAATTCACCATCTCAGTTTATCCTTCACCGCAGGATAAGGAAATAAACAAAAGCATATGTTCTAGACTAGAGGCTAGAGGATAAATCAAAGTTTTCTCATTTTCAAACTCAGCTTTATAAAAAAAACATTTTTTGTGACAGACGTTCTATTGTTCTGTTTATTTTTTATTTAATTTTTTTGGTTTATTTAATAGGTACCATGCATATTCATGAACATTGGTGTATAAAAATACACCATGTAAATATGCCAGAATTAGTAAAAATAACTACTTTTCATCTGCAGTCCCTAGGCCGGTAACATAAAACTAACATAAAGACAGCCAACAATCATACAGCATTCATTCACAATAACAAAACAATTTACATTTACATTTACATTTAGTCATTTAGCAGACGCTTTTATCCAAAGCGACTTACAACTGAGGACTAAACCAAGCGAGTCATCGTGAAGAGGCAAAAGCAACGCAAGAAGTGCTCAAAATACAAAGTTCAGCCATAGCTCGGAGTAGCATAAGGCAGGCAAGTGAGGATTTAGAGGAAAGGATTTTTTTTTTTTTTTTTTTTTTTTTTAAGTTAAGTGCTCCCGGAAGAGATGAGTTTTCAGTTGTCTTTTGAATGTTGTCAGGGATTCTGCATTCCGGATGAGGGTGGGGAGATCATTCCACCAGCATGGAACCGTGAATGAGAATGTTCTGGAGAGTGATTTTGTGCCCCGCTGTGATGGTACCACGAGCCGTCGCTCATTGACCGATCGTAGGCTTCTGGTAGGGATGTAGACTTGTAGTAGTGAGTGGAAGTAGGAGGGAGCTGAACCTGTGGTCAATCTGTAAGCAAGCGTCAAAGCCTTGAACTTGATGCGAGCAGCGAGTGGTAGCCAGTGCAGAGAGATGAGCAGAGGAGTGACGTGGGCCTTTTTGGGCTCGTTGAAGACCAGACGAGCTGCAGCATTCTGGATCATTTGTAGAGGTTTAGTTGCACATGATGGAAGTCCAGCCAGAAGAGCATTGCAGTAATCAAGCCTAGAAATGACCAGGGCCTGGACGAGAAGTTGTGTTGCATGCTCAGTTAGGAAAGGCCTGATCTTCCTGATGTTGTGCATAGCAAACCTGCATGATCGAGCTGTCTTTGTAATGTGGTCTGTGAAGGTCAGCTGATCATCAAAGATTACTCCAAGATTTCTGACCGACCTTGATGGGGTGATTGAGGATGAATCTACCTGGATAGTGAGGTCGTGCTGAAGAGACGGATTGGCAGGGAGGACGAGAAGCTCAGTCTTTGCCAGGTTGAGCTGCAGGTGATGTTCCTTCATCCATGCCGAGATGTCCGCCAGACAGCTTGAGATCCGTACAGCTACTGTGGGATCATCTGGTTGAAATGAGAGGTAGAGCTGGGTGTCATCAGCATTGCAATGGTAAGAGAAACCATGTGCCTGTATGATGGGTCCCAGTGATGTGGTGTAAATGGAGAAGAGGAGCGGTCCGAGAACTGAACCCTGAGGAACGCCTGTGGTCAGTTGATGTGCTTTGGATACCTCACCTCTCCATGTGACCTTGAAAGACCTACCTGTGAGATAGGACTCAAACCAGTTGAGGGAGGTTCCAGTGATGCCCAGTGATGAGAGGGCGGACAAGAGGATCTGATGATTCACAGTGTCGAAGGCAGCAGACAGGTCCAGTAGAATGAGAAAACAATATTGTATACATTGACAAAACAAAAAAAAACATCAAAACAAAAATATATGATATACATGATGATAAAGACATTATTCATCCACCTCTATGCTGCATTTAATTTAACAGTAAAAGTTTACGGGTGATTAACGTGTGAAAGTTAAAAGTGAGTACATCTCTGGTTTTCTAGGAGCCACTATTTTAAGTGAGGTTTAAAGGTGTTGAATGTAGGACACTCTATATTTGGAGTGGCAAGCTATTCCAGAGTTTACCACCTATTATTGACAATACATTTTGTCCAAAAGTGGTGCATGGTCTCACACAGTCCCCTTTAACAGAGGCCTGTGTATACCTCCGCTTTCAAGTCTTTGGAAAAAGCAATGCAGCGGAGATTATATACCAAAGAGGCATACTTGAAATGTTTGAAATTGTCAAAGCTTTAAAATGTATGTCTCTCTAAATATCGCAATGGTGAAATGACAATGCCTTTTTATCAAAAGTTTTTATGGCTTTCTTAAATAGAGATTCAATGCTTTTAAGAGTAGACATGCTAGTTAATGACCAATTTGTAAAACAATACTCAATAACTATAACTATAACAGTAGTTTCAGTAAACTGACTGGAAATGAAAACCTTACAATATTATAGACAAGATGAAGAAAAACTTCTGATGAATGAAAAAGAAAACATGCACACAAACACACACACACACACACACACACACACACACACACACACACACACACACACACACACACACACACACACACACACACACACACACACACACACACACACACACACACACACACACAAGCTGTTGAATTTATCTGAGGGGAAAAGTTCTATGTGTTCGCTATGAAAAATATTGCACACTAGAATGAAAGTGATTTACTTTAGCAAATACAAATCATTCAGTTATTTGTGGTGTATTTCCAGAACTCTGAAAGAACTCTGCTTTTCTGTTTTTCAATGGCTTCTAGCAAGCTCTCTCTTAAGCAGATGGAGTAATCAACCTCCATTCATTTAACTTATTAAACTTGTGCTGTAGAAGTCAAAAACTCTCCAGGCCAATAGTTAATTAAGAGCATCAGTTAAATCATTGCTTTGAGAGTCCGAATCTGTGTCATGCGTGTGTGTGAACTTTTTGGCCAGAAATTTGGAGAAAAATAGGTTAATTTAAAAAAATATCTCTAGATAGCCATACTGGTCTGCAGTGTTTGAAATGGTTTACCTCAGGTTGTACCTTTAAAGCTCAGCCAGCAGTTCCCCCATTAACAGGAATGAACCCGGATGCCATGCAGCATCACCTCAAATTCATATACTGTAAGTAAGCCCTTTAGTGGTTATGAAAGCCATTTTTATTTTATGTCATTGCCCGTTTCTACTTGCCAGTATCCTGATTTTGAGTCCAAGTAAATGAACCAGCACGGGTGCTTTCACACCTGCCTCATTTAGTTCGGTTGAATCGCACTAGAGTTTTCCCCCTTGGTGCGGTTCGTTTGGGCTGGTGCGAATGCAGCGATCGCACTCGGGTGCGCACCGCTTTCCAACGAACTCTGGAGCGGTTCGTTTGTGGTGAGAACGTGATCCAACCTCGAACAGACCCAACAGGCTCCTTGCACGTAACTACTTCCTTACCGGAAATGCGGCCTCGTCTTTTCCGGTGTAAACATGGCGCTATTCTACACTAGATGTTTACAAGAGTTGCCGAAACTTACAATAACGGACGTACATCGCCTTTGTAAGTCCTCCTCCAAATCACCTACCAGCAAATTAGAGAAGGGGTTTAAAATGTATGCCTCTTCATATATCCACGGATATGAAGGTAAGTCTATATATCTCAAACGTTATGGCTTACGTTAGTTTGCTAGCTTACATTAGGCTAATAAACAATCCCGGTCTGACAGAATATGCGTGTTATAATGTTGTACTGTTTTCTAGTATTAGGCGGAAAATGTTGTGTCTGTACGCCTTCATGCATGTTCCTAACTTCTTATTGTGTTAAAATGTGATTGGCATTAGTGTCAAACAAAGACAGGGCCACAAGTGAAGTCGCTGTAAAGGCTTTCTGCTTCAGATCCATGAAGAAGCGCGAAAAACCTCATTGTGTAAATGTAGGGCTGCACTTGTAATTTGTGTCAGAGTTCCGAGTTCAGCAGTTCCAAAAGGTTCGAGTTCAAGTTGTGTGTCGTGCTTAACATGGTCATGTTACATTTTGACCTTCGTTATCGCTTTGTATGTGCTCAACTTCCAAAAACTGCTCAAGCTGTTCAAACTGTTCACTGTAGCTGACTTGCATGTGCTAAACTTTTCCAAAAGCTACTCAAGTTGTTCGAGTCTCTGTTACTGCTTTCTGTTCATTTTATTATGATGTGTTTGAATGGGATTGTGTTTACAGTGTGCAGCTTTGGATGCCAAAATATCATTATTTATGACTTTATATAATGCCATACTTGCTGCACACCACTTCTCATAATTCCATTTAAAGACATCTATTTCTGTGTTAAAGGTTGTATCAAAATCCCTTTTTTCTGGCCCAAAAGAAGGGATTTTCTAAAAAAAAATATTATATTATATAAATATATAATATAATATATATATATTATATATATATATATATATATATATATATTAAATATATACACTCACCTAAAGGATTATTAGGAACACCATACTAATACTGTGTTTGACCCCCTTTCGCCTTCAGAACTGCCTTAATTCTACGTGGCATTTATTCAACAAGGTGCTGAAAGCATTCTTTAGAAATGTTGGCCCATATTGATAGGATAGCATCTTGCAGTTGATGGAGATTTGTGGGATGCACATCCAGGGCACGACGCTTCCGTTCCACCACATCCCAAAGATGCTCTATTGGGTTGAGATCTGGTGACTGTGGGGGCCATTTTAGTACAGTGAACTCATTGTCATGTTCAAGAAACCAATTTGAAATGATTCGAGCTTTGTGACATGGTGGATTATCCTGCTGGAATCAGAGGATGGGTACATGGTGGCCATAAAGGGATGGATATGGTCAGAAACAATGCTCAGGTAGGCCGTGGCATTTAAACGATGCCCAATTGGCACTAAGGGGCCTAAAGTGTGCCAAGAAAACATCCCCCACACCATTACACCACCAGCTTGCACAGTGGTAACAAGGCATGATGGATCCATGTTCTCATTCTGATTACGCCAAATTCTGACTCTACCATCTGAATGTCTCAACAGAAATTGAGACTCATCAGACCAGGCAACATTTTTCCAGTCTTCAACTGTCCAATTTTGGGTGAGCTCTTGCAAATTGTAGCCCCTTTTTCCTATTTGTAGGGGAGATGAGTGGTACCCGGTGGGGTCTTCTGCTGTTGTAGCCCATCCGCCTCAAGGTTGTGTGTGTTGTGGCTTCACAAATGCTTTGCTGCATACCTCGGTTGTAACGAGTGGTTATTTCAGTCAAAGTTGCTCTTCTATCAGCTTGAATCAGTCGGCCCATTCTCCTCTGACCTCTAGCATCAACGAGGCATTTTCGCCCACAGGACTGCCGCATACTGGATGTTTTTCCCTTTTCACACCATTCTTTGTAAACCCTAGAAATGGTTGTGCGTGAAAATCCCAGTAACTGAGCAGATTGTGAAATACTCAGACCGGCCCGTCTGGCACCAACAACCATCCCACGCTCAAAATTGCTTAACCCTCTGGGGACCAGAAACGCGCCGGCGCGTTTTGCTCGTTTTTTTTCACATAGCAGAAAAATAGACTTAAAGTACTACCATCATTTCTGTTCATATAGAGTTAAGAAATATGAGAAAATAATCTGTTAAATGTCTACTTTTTTATGTGCCCACATACAATCGAAATAAAATATTGTGCTTTTGTAAAATAAAGAAAATAAACAGGGTGTGCGTTCTGCCTCTCGGTCACCGTGAACTTTTTTTCTGGAGCACGTCTCTAATCTTCAACACAACTCAGCTAATACTATTCACCCAGCCATAAGCAATATATCTTTTAAATCATTTGAGTTTGTACTTTTAAATGATCCGATTCAAAACTAAAATTATTATTCTCCGTTTATGTCATCTATATAAAAAGAGAGACGTGTCAGCCCATCTCATTATCGTTCTCTCAGCTGATTATCTGTGGTAATGTGACACGCCTACGGAGAGCACGCGCTATTCAAACGCAAATATGTGAAGCAACACATTGAGACGCGTTAACGCCCATGAACTCTGAAAACACACATTATTTTTTAGTCAGATTAATCTACTGTCGTCTTGCGCGGCTATATGTGGAACAATCCTGGGACATTTACCACTGGGTTATTTTCACTTCGAGGATGAACAGATTCAGCTGAGAAGTGTTTTTTGCAAGTGCTTTGTTCTAATCGCGATATAGAATAACGTAGTGTCTGTAAACGGAAAAATAGCATACTGTTAAATGTGAATCATGTTTGTGTCACACAGTTTGTGTGTGTGTGTGTGAATGAATGAATGAACGCACAGATACGCACTGTTACAGACTAAATAACAGACAACATTTCGTTGACTCGTTTTGGATAAAGTTTTTACTCTAAAATAGACATCAAATAAGCTTTTTTAGGAGTTTCTGCTCATATGTTAAATATATAGTATGTTTTGTCAATAAACTAATCAACTAAGATGTTATAGTGTTTGTTCAAGCTATATCAAAATAATGAATCCTCAACTTTGAAATATGTATGATCAAACTAAGACATTTATGGAGAAAGACAATTTTCTTTTCAAGATGTTTCCAACTCTAACTTTGAACTGAAATAAAACCATGTCTATATGGTGAAGGGTGTGTGATAGAAGTGTCCAGACGTATGCACCCTGTATTTTCCTTATAATATCCAAACAATCTAAAAGCCATTCTTTTTTAAATCTCCTCATTCTTTGTGCAAGGCTCCTGTAATGATATGGCCTGATAGCACCTAATAGGGCCATTATGGGAGGGTCTTTGTCTTTCTCAGGTGTGGAATGCCATACATATTAATGAGAGATCAAGCCTCCTGCATAAAGCTTTCTCAAACAAAACACGTCATTAAAAATGTAAAAGACTTTATTGACTTATCTGAATGAGTAGTCAGGATGATTCTCACATAGTTTTGGAGCAAATATTCTAGGCTATGTGATACAATTTTCAAAAGTCTTGTGAAGAAATAATCAATATGTGTTTTGTGGTCTTATTTCAGCAACTTTCATTTTTATTTTTTTCAATAACCACGCATAAACATTATTCTATTAAAAATACAAACATGTACATACATGTTGCTCAGATCTCATGGTAGCCAAGTTTGTGCTATATAGAGTGAATTTACACCTTTGCCATTAACATGTTTATAAATAACTGAAAAAAGCACAAATGTCAGTGCATGTCAAAACATCCCAAGGGCCCCAAAAACACTCTGGTCCCCAGAGGGTTAAATCACCTTTCTTTCCCATTCTGACATCACCTTTCTTTCCCATTCTGATTGTCTTGACCAGGACCA
Source organism: Rhinichthys klamathensis goyatoka (assembly GCF_029890125.1). NCBI lineage: Eukaryota > Metazoa > Chordata > Actinopteri > Cypriniformes > Leuciscidae > Rhinichthys > Rhinichthys klamathensis. Next base: position 1,904,477 of record NW_026606634.1, read on the forward strand.
CACCCCTAAATGCATTGAAGCAACTACCATGTGATTGGTTGATTAGATAATTGCATTAATGAGAAATTGAACAGGTGTTCCTAATAATCCTTTAGGTGAGTGTATATATTATATATTTATAGAAAACATAAATTATCACATTCATCTAATCTTTCCTAAAGATCCGCTAGCAGCCTAGGCTCCAAGATCTGTACAAAAAAAACACTTGTTATCAACAAGTGTTCACCACCCACTCCATGGGCGTAGGTTTGGTCTCAGCTTTGGTGAGACCAATGCGGCTTACAGTAGAGATGTGAATGTTGAAACGGTTTGCCAAGTCCTGCTCCTTTAAACCAACGGACAAGTACATTAGGAAAAGGACTAGCTCACCGATGGGTTGCAATGATTGTCTCTGGGGAGAAAACACACACACACAAACATCATTAAACTTAATGTAACCTCTAGTCTAATAGATAAAAGGATGTGCAATTATCATTACTGCTGTTGGTCTATAATTAAAAATACAACAGCAATAATACTCTACATGTTACTGGAAATTTCAAATGTGGGATTGTGACTGCAATAGGCTACTCAGGCACCTTACTTATTTATTGATTTATATCTAGGGTGACCATATTGAGAGGACACCCTCCCCAGCATGGGCGTGACTAACGACCCCCAACTCAAATCTATAAATTAATATGGATCCAAGCTAGAAAATACTCAATCTAATATCAGAATGTTGAGGTACGTAAATGCAGTCAGATGTAATTTTCATCTCTCACATTAATTTGAAGGTTTGCTTTGAAAAACCACCATAATAAATCAAATAAACTAAAGAATATTTATATTTGCAGAAAAATATTATGAATTATTAATGATTATCATTAATGACAACTGCAACAACATTAATGACAACATTATTATCAATGACAACTGCAAAAAACAACCGTGTGTGTGGGACGGACAGATGTTACTGCTTCATTAAATTTTTCAGCAGCTTTGGCCCTCAACGCACGAACCATTTTATGCACCGATGGTTCAACCAATCTCCAAAACAGCATAAGGTTATGATAACTGGGAAATCTATGGGAACGGAACAGAAAGAGTACACAACGTTACAATATGGTCACGTATGGTCCAAGTTACTAAAGTCAGGGGTATCTTGTTCGCATCTTACCGTGTATAGAATCAAATGTCGTCGTCAGAGTGGGCGAATCTTTGTAATCCAAATTTACAGCTAATTTTCAGCTCATGTATCTTTCTTTAATGAGTCATTTTCTTCTTTTAATTTCGTGTTTTCGTCGATTGCCGAGTCCATGAAAGCGGGTTCTGGGACAGATGAATAGTCATGATCAGCAGCAGGAGTGCAGTCCATATGTTGCCCATCTTCTGCTGATGCCAGCTCAGGCTGAAGTTTGCTTACTCTGTCCCAAACGCTCAGTCTTGGTGATGGGATGGAGTAATCATTCCACTGGAACAATACCGGGACAGCTCCTTTCTTTAGTTGCCTTTTCCCCTCCGGTGTTTTCGGCTGAATGATCTCCTCCGGTGTGAAGTGCAAACTACAGACTTTACTGTGTCCTGTGACAATGAACTCATCACGACGAATATTCACCAGCCACTGCTTTCTGAGTTCAACATCGCTGGGAAATCCATGGTAACTTAAAACGCCGTTGAATTTAGATGATGACGTGCATGTGGGAACACAACAATGTTCATGATATTTTCTTTGTTGCCTCTGGAAAAAAACTATCTTTTTTAAGGCTCATTTTCCGCTGTTTATGCCGCCGCCATATTTCGCCAAACAGGAAGAGAGCGGGCCGTATTTACCCGTTGCGGATATGACGTCAGGTTGCTATGTGCAAGGAGCCCACTGCCAAATAACTGCGCGTTTTTGGACTAAGCCAGCTGCCGTAGTCAAACAAAACTAGATTGTCAATAGCGCTCCCTTTAAGCCATGACTGACTTACCGCGTTCTGCACTCTCACTAAAACTTGTACTTTGAAACCTGCTTCAAAGTTTGTGTTCTCAGGCCACCAAAACACCGTTGTCATGTAAATGAATGGCCAGAACACATTAAACGTTTTCAGTCGAAAAAGGTGTTGTGTAAACGGCCCCTAAGTAACTAATGATTTTCTACAATGATTTTCTTCTAGAGCTGCTGTGCAGCCAAAACAATCTTTGTTGCATTAATTTCCTATTATCACTGTAAAGCTACTTTGAAACAATCTGTATTATAAAAAGCGCTATATAAATGAGGGTGACTTGACTTGACTTTTTATCTGGAGCTTTAGGTTTCATGAAGGGGTGATCGCTGTAGTTTTTGTGGTTGGTTCTCTTACCATGATCAGAATGTAACCATGAGGAAATATAATCAATCCTATTTGCGGAAACGAAGCTGTTTCCACTTCAGGCAGAAAGCTCGGTATGAGCAAAGTCTCTCACTGTCTGTTCTGGCTGCTGTACTAATGTTCTCAGTCATGATAAAGATGCTCATTTGCTCCAGATCCTCTCCACGGTCTCCCTAGTGAGAGAAATCCTGGGCCAAGGGGTCACGAAGAGAGAGAAATCACAGACACTCTGGCTTAAAATTCCTACATGAGTAAAACAATGAGTTGCATGTGTAGCAGATAACTAACACTACAAACTAACAGAGATTGAGCCAAAAAGACAATGCACAAGCTTAAAAACATACACACATTTACTTTTTAAATATGTTTTTTATATGTATTACGTCAGGATTTTCACAAGTGCTCTCAGACTATTGGATCCTTGTGTGTGTGTGTGCATTACAATGCATTTCATTGGAGATTCATATATACTGATTTATATATATATATCAGAGTTTCCGCTAGAAAAAAATGGTGCCGGTCAAAATGACCGGCAGAGGTTTCGTTTAACGGACATTTTGATGATATGCCGGTCAAATATCGCCTCTTAATTAGTCAAGTTGAGGAAAACTGGAGGCAGGCTATGTAACTTAAAAAAATGACATAATCAGGCCGTAGGCTATAGAATGCAACATGTTATTATTAGCCTAACTTTCAAATAGACGGAAAAAAACATGAACGTCCGATTGGCGTCAATTAACACCAATTGTTTTTTACTATGGTTTCACACACATTCACTTTTTGAAACATTGAGGCACGGATGTACCTAATACAAATAAATAACTAGTTAACATCTCCAGTTAACTAGCAGATCATTCATTTAGTTCGCTATTAAATAAGAGATCTAGCGCTAAAATCAGTTGTTTTTGAAATCAAGCTGAGCGCTCGTGTCCGCTGCTATCAGTTGCATGGACGACGCGCTGTTGCGCAATCTTCACTCGGACGCGCGTTTCAATCCATCGCCGTTTCGGAGACTCTACACAGGCGAAGCACTGCTACTTGGGCGCAGAGATATCACGCAACACCTGAAATAAAGCTTGCCACAAAGAACCGGCGAAAGTAATGATTATGCATGAAACATTTAAATTGTTGATAAATTGATAAAGTTGACGATGCAGACTCGCCATCTTCGCAGTAGTGAACGCGCCTAGAGAGAGAAATGCACACTTCATATGAATAAATTCTTATTTTTTAATCCAGGCAAATTTGTTGACGAAACATTGATTAAAATGAAGATACAATTTATACAAAACGAAATAAACTTTAAAGAAAGGCTTTCTACAAAACAAAACTAAATAAGTGGTCAAAATCATGTCTGACCAATTCCAAATGTTTTCCGATATATTGGTCATCTTATGATCCTATCTTACTCATCTCATGCGGTTCCCTTTTCATATAGCCTAATCAACATAGATGAAATAAAAAAATAATAACATTACATTATTTATAAAAATGAAACGTATATTTAAGTTTTTTACACATGCTCTGGTGTCTAATGCATGTGTGCGTGCATGTGGTGGAGGGGTACGATTTTCGAATAATAATCAACCCAGCGCTCTTCGAATATTATTTTTGCTTGAAATTTCGTTTTGTATAAATTGTATATTAATTTTAATCAATGTTTTATCAACAAATTTGCCTGGATTATTAAATAAGAAGCAAATATAGTGGACAATATAGCTAATCAGGACACGGAGGCGTCGGCGCGTGCACACTTCTCTCTATAGGCGCGTTCACTACTGCGAAGATGGCGAGTCTGCATCGTCAACTTTATCAATTTATCAACTTTATCAATAATATCAATGGACCTAGCCATATCTGAAACGTCTCACTCAATCGTTCGTTGTTTAGGTCTATATTACAGCCGTTCTAGGCGTGCGCTTTATTTGAAATGCAGCATGCGATGTTGTTTAATAACCTTCAAACGGTAGAGCCTGTTCCTTTATATAACATAGCCAAAGGTCGGTGTATTTTTGCTTTATACATTTTAGGCTTATTCTCAAATTCATATTGTGTTAGGGGGGCGGGATTATAACGCAATTTTAATCGGACAATTTGACCGGAGAGATTTAATTTTGTCGGACATTTCATTTTTTTCCCGGCCAATGTCCGGTAATTACCGGACAACGGAAACCCTGATATATATCAAACTTCTTAATGAAAGCTGAAAACTTATTGTCCTCTCTCACACAGTTCTTATGCAATCTTACATTTAAACTACAAGGAAAATTACCACCATTACTTTAACTGTTTTTGGGCTGTTTTCTTTATAGGAAAACTGCTTGAGGGTTAAATCAGATGACTCATGGTAATTCGCTAAAAACACACAAAAAGTGTCAGGGAGTAACAAATTGGATATCCATCCATCCATCCATCTATCCATCCATCCATCCATCCATCCATCCACATCCATCCATCCATCCATCCATCCATCCAATTTTTGGCATCTTTGCAAATTTAGATTGAGGCAAGTGTCACCGGGTCAACAAACCAGGAACCAAAAATCATTGACTCATTTCCAGGGGGAAGAAATGCCGGTGTAACACCGGGCCGGCGCTGGGTATACACATCATGGCTGCCGACCATGATGAGCGCCAGCTGAAGCCCATGAGAAATGCTTCATTGAACCACCTGCCCGGGAAAAAGGAGTATAAAGAGAAGGGCTTGAAGTGGTCAGAAAAAGAGAGAAAAAGGTGGTTGAAGTGTTCAAAGCTGGTTGTCCCAGAGAAGTGGTTGTCTCACGGAGAAGTGGTTGTCTCACGGAGAAGTGGTTGTCTCAGAGTTCGAGTGGTTGTTCCAGCGCAGTGAAGAGTGGTTTCGGGTACCAGCTTGTTCAGGAAGGTTGTCTGGGCGTGGAAGCCGCCCATTTGAAGTCTGCTGGATCAAAGTGATCGTCTGTGGGAAATCTGCTGGACCGAGTTATCGGTTGGACCTGCCCTGCGAAGAGAGAGAGAGAGAGATAAGTGGATTGATTTCATCTTACGAACATTCAAACAGCCTGAAGAGGATGCAGTGAGTGTGAACCTGACTATTAGAGAAGTGTGTGTTGCAGAGTGTGTCGAGGAGGAACTGGAGGTTGAATCTCCCCCACGTGAGTGTAACAGACGGATCGTAGGCCTCTGATCAGCCCTATCGTTTGAGTGAATTGCAGTGCTTTTGCCTTATTGATACACATTGATTCCTGGATATGGATTTGAAGTGAACACGAGTGTGGTGTGTTTTTGCTGAGAAGTGGCTCAATCCATGTTTACACGTTTGTGGAAAGTTGTTATTATCTACTCTCCCTCAGAAGCCAGAGTGATACAGCTGAGCTGGAAAGTATTCTGCACTGCGAAGAATCCTTACCTTTCTACTCACTGTCTGAGTTTGGAAGTATGCAGCATCGCTGATGAAGTAAGCTTGTCAACCACTGTCTCACTACTGTGAACCGAAGAGTACTTTGTACTGTGAAGAATCCTTACCTTTCTACTCACTGTCTGAGTTTGGAAGTATGTAGCATCGCTGATGAAGTAAGCTTGTCAACCACTGTCTCACTTCTGTGAACCGAAGAGTACTTTGTACTGTGAAGAATCCTTACCTTTCTACTCACTGTCTGAGTTTGGAAGTATGGAGCATCGCTGATGAAGTAAGCTTGTCAACCACTGTCTCACTACTGTGAACCGAAGAGTACTTTGTACTGTGAAGAATCCTTACCTTTCTACTCACTGTCTGAGTTTGGAAGTATGCAGCATCGCTGGTGAAGTAAGCTTTTAAACCACTGTCTCATTACTGTGCACCGACGAAGAGCACTTTGTACTGCGAAGAATCCTTACCTGTTCTACTTACCGTCCGAGTCTGGAAGTATGCAGCAACGCTGGTGAAGTAAGCTTTTAAACCACTGCCTCATTATTGTGCACCGACGAAGAGTGCTTTGTACCGTGAAGAATCCTTACCTGTTCTACTTACTGTCCGAGTCTGGAAGTATGCAGGAAGTATGCAGCAACGCTGGTGAAGTAAGCTTTTAAACCACTGTCTCATTACTGTGCACCGACGAAGAGCACTTTGTACTGCGAAGAATCCTTACCTGTTCTACTTACCGTCCGAGTCTGGAAGTATGCAGCAACGCTGGTGAAGTAAGCTTTTAAACCACTGCCTCATTATTGTGCACCGACGAAGAGTGCTTTGTACCGTGAAGAATCCTTACCTTTCCACTTACGGTCTGAGTCTGGAAGTATGCACCATTGCTGGTGAAGTGAGCTTTTAAGTCACTGTCTGTCCCACGAGCCTATTCGACGAGCCTGACGACGAGAGGAGTCACCGTCTGTCCCACGAGCCTATTCGACGAGTCTGACGACGCTTAGTCTGACGACGTCCCTTTCTCTGCTTTTACCCTGTTTAAACTGAATAAAACTTACCTTTTAAAGTCACTGTGGTCGTCTGCCTCTTGGTGTCCTCTGGTGTCTGCTCCTCCGGAGTGTGGTGAATAAACCCTTGGCCTTAACATCGGTGACATAACTTTTGCCGTAAGTCGGCAGGGTTACCACTCGGAGTTGAGCGGCCAGAAGACCCAGGATGGCGGACGAGGATTTGCCAGCCGCCCGGCAGCCGATGGCATCTATATTTATGGGAGCCCCGTGGACCCAGAAGTACGGTGGGCCTGGCTCAGAGTTGAGCTTGACAGACTGGAGAGCGCAAGTGGAGTACCTGGCCGGACTGCAAGGGCTCCGAGAAGCCCAGAGGATACAATTTGTGCTGAATTCGCTCGAGGGGGAGGCAAAGAGAGAAGTTCGAGCAGCACCTGAAGCCGTCCGGGCCACTACACAAGCGATCTTTGAGTTCCTATCCAGACAGTTTGGTGATTCCACTCCCGTGGCAGTGTTGCGGGCTCAGTTTTTTAACTGTAAGCAAGGACGTAGGCAGACTCTGCGAGCATTCGCTCTGCGGCTACGAGAACAGTTCTCCAGGTTGAAGAGTCGGGAGCATCATGGTCTGGGAGAGGAAGAGACATTATTAAGGGAACAGTTCATGTTGGGGTTACGAGAAGGTCCAGTGCGACAGAGTCTGAGATTACAGCTTCGACGGGATGCTGACCTGACTTTCGAAGATCTACGTGAAGAGGCCTTAGCCCTGGAACAGGATCACAACCAGACCGCGGAGTCGCCGGTGTGTATGACTGCAAGTGGAACTAGTGCCCCAGGACTGCCTGAACTGACGGATTGGAAACAAGCCTTACGTACAGAGTTGATGAAGGATGTTCGAGAAGAAATGGCTGAGCTCTCGAAGACTATTCTGGGAGAGTTCCGTCGTGGACGGCCAGAGCCCCCGCCTTTGCCCCGAGACCGGTCGTATTCTGACGGAGGGAGGGATCCGGGAAGACGTACCGGCCGACCATTCAGTTCCAGTGAGATCCCCCCGGATGGACCCCTTTGTAAGCTCACCCCCACGAGACGGCCTGGTGGGACGTTGCCCCCTCGTGGAGATCAAAGTCAATGAAGTTACTGTTCGGTGCCTGGTAGATACAGGGTCCCAGGTTACCATGTTTGCCGAGAGCCTGTCCAGAGATCTGTTCGATGCCCATCACTTACCGGAGGCTGAAGTCCCCTGGCTCACCCTGCGAGGAGCGAATGGCCTGAACATCCCCTACATCGGATATCAGGTGACCGATTTCGAGATCCATGGCACCACGATCCCACGGAAGGGGGTAGTGATTGTACTGGACTCCTGTCTGGGGGAACTTAGAGCCTTGTTGGGGATGAATGTAATCATGGACTGTTGGGAAGAGCTGTTCCGGACTGGTCCTCTTCGTTCCACTTCTGTAGCCGAGAAGCGAGAGTGGGAACGTGTCATCACCGACTGTCGACAAGTACAGGTCGCCAGCTCCCAGCAAGATCGGAAAGATGCTGGTCGAGTGGTATGTCGATACGCTGTCTCCATTCCTGCCCGGAGTGAGGCTGTGGTCTGGGTCCGTCTCCCTGAGCGGGCCTAACACTTACCCTGTCCAACTCTATCGTCACCAACGGTTGACCCGTATTACGCCAGTGAGTTCCCATCAGGTGGTGGAGGAGCAGGAGGTCCGCTTCTGCCAAGTGAGCGCAACGGTGGTCGAGGTCGGTCTGGCAAGGGAGGAAGTTGGTCCTGGTCCTGCTGCGCACCACATGCCGACCCATTTGCGGGGTGAGTCCCTGCAGGGGGAGGGCCTACAGGAAGAACAAACCCGCCAACTCCAGAGCCTGTTGGCCAAGTGGCAACACGTCTTCTCCACCCATGATGAGGACTATGGGTGCACCGACATCGTCAAGCACGCTATACCTACCGGAGATGCTCCACCCAGTCGAGAGCGGTACCACCCGGTACCCCCGACTTTATATTCCGAGGTTCGTGCCTTACTAAAGGGGATGCTGGGGCGTGGAGTCATTCGAGAGAGCAGCAGTCCATGGGCCGCCCCAATTGTCCTGGTCCGCAAGAAGACGGGCTCTTGGAGACTTTGCGTGGATTATCGCAGATTGAACTTGGTCACCAAGAAGGATGCTTTCCCCCTGCCTCAGATCGAGGATTCCCTTACGGGACTGACCAACGCCGCCTGGTATTCCACCCTTGACTTGTCGAGTGGCTACTGGCAGGTGCGGGTGGAGGAGCAAGACCGAAAGAAGACCGCCTTCACCACCCCCTTTGGCCTGTTTGAGTGGGATCGTATGCCCTTCGGGCTCTGTAACGCCCCTGCGACCTTCCAGAGGCTGATGCAGCGATGCCTGGGAGGGCAGCTGATGGACTCCACCCTGGTGTACCTGGATGACGTGATCGTCTATTCCCCCGACTTTGACACTCACCTGTTACATCTGGAACAAGTCTTCCGAGCTATGGAGCGGTATGGACTGAAGCTCCAGCCAGGGAAATGCCAGCTCCTTAAGAGGGAGGTCCAGTTCTTGGGGCATCGAGTGAGCGCTGCGGGAGTGGCTGTCGACCCGGAGAAGGTGTCCGCAGTGCAGGGCTGGGTTCCACCAAAAACCGTCAGGCAGGTGCGGTCCTTCCTGGGATTCGTCGGCTACTACCGACGCTTCATAAAAGACTTTTCAAAAATTGCGAAACCCCTGAACCAGCTGCTGGCCGGATCTGGCTCTCCATGGAGTCGGAGTTCCCCCACGATTACTTGGAGCCCAGAGTGTGAGACCGCCTTTCAGAGGCTGAAGCAGGAGTTGCTGCAGGCCCCCATTCTGGCTTACGCCGATTTCACCTGCCCCTTTGTGCTTTATACCGACGCCAGCAACAGCGGATTGGGAGCTGCACTGGCCCAGCGACAGGACGGAACGGAGAGGGTCATTGCCTACGCCAGCCGGAGCCTCCATCCAGCAGAGTGGAATGACGCCAACTACAGCTCTTTTAAAATCGAGCTGCTGGCCCTGAAGTGGGCTTTGTGCGAGAAGTTTAAGGACTACTTGTGGGGAGCTGAAGTCTTGGTGGTGACCGATAACAGCCCCTTGGTTCACCTCCAGACCGCAAAGCTAGGGGCAGTGGAGCAGAGGTGGGTGGCCCAGCTAGCCAATTTTAACTATCGACTGCAGTACCGACCATGCCGCGAACACATAAATGCGGATGTCCTGTCACGATTACCACCGGCAGGGGAAGGGGGAACCCCAGGACCGGAATTAGAGGAAGGGCTGATGGTAAGAATAGTGGAGGCACCTGGAACACGATCGGAAGGAAGTACCGGCAAGTTGGGAATGGGACCCCCACCGATGGAGAGAGCGGCAGGAACAGGATGAAGGGTTGGCTACCCTGCGGACTTGCCTGGAGCGGAACAAACTCCCTGGGACGGACGAACGACGGGGATATCCTGTGGGATTGAAGAAGCTTCTGGGACAGTGGAAGCGATTAAAGTTGCGGGAGGGAGTAATCTGTAGGTCTGTCTTGGACTCAAGGACCCACGAGATGGCATACCAGGTGGTGGTGCCTGAAGCCCAAATCCAGCCGTTGCTCCAAGCCTACCACGATCGGCTAGGACATCAGGGCCAAGAACGAACGGTGTCACTGCTGCACCGGCACTTTTTCTGGAGCGGGATGAAAGAATCGGTGGGGAAGTGTGTGCAAGGATGCCCCCGCTGAATGCTGTTCAAGTCCCGACAAAACGTGAGGGCCCCCATGGTTCCGGTGAGGCCCAGAGCCCCGTTGCATATGGTGGCTATGGACTTCTTGACCTTGAGTCGTCCAACGGATCGCTACCAGAACATCTTGGTAGTTACGGACTTGTTCACCAAGTAGGCCTGGGCCATACCGACCTTAGATCAGACCGCCACCACCACTGCCAACGCTCTGTGGAGGAATGTCTTCCAGCCCTTTGGATGTCCCGAAACACTCCACTCTTACCAAGGGTCGAACTTCGAGTCCCGCGTCAGCCAGGAATTATGCCAGCTGTACGGATGCAGGAAGACCCACACCACCCCATACCATCCACAGGGAAACGGGGGTTGCGAACGTTTCAATCAGACACTTCTGAGTTTACTGGGGACTCTGGATGCGGATCACCAGGGTTACTGGACGGATAGCCTCCCGGCCCTGGTGCAGGCCTAAAACAACAGCGTCCATAGCACTACGGGTTATGCCCCTGCTTACCTAATGTTTGGGAGACATGTGCGTCTGCCCACAGATCTGCTGCTCGGGGCAGCAGCGGCTGAGGCCCCCGCTACCACCACCGAATGGGTACACCGACACCACCGCCAACTCCACTCTGCGTATGAGACAGTGTCCAAGCACCTCGACGTGGCCGCCCAGAAGAACAAGCGTCTGTATGACCGTACTGCCCGAGAGGCCCCCTTGTTACCCGGGGAACGGGAGCTGGTACGAGATAACCGGCGCAAGGGGAAGCTCAGCGACCGGTGGGAAACCGTGCCGTATGTGGTGGAGCAACGACAGAGACCTGACCAGCCCGTCTATGCCATCCGGCCAGAGGGGAAGACTGGCCCCGTGAGAATCCTGCACCGAAACTTGCTTCGCCCTTGCCCCAACTATCCGCAGCAAGAGATTGAGGCACCACCAGCGCCTGTGGCCCCTGCACCACCTTGGGTGGGTTGGGCTATGGTCCCTAGAGCCCCTACTCCTGAACCAAGGGAGGAAGAACCCGTTATCCCAACTCGTCATTCCCAACGGGAGACCCGAGGAGTACCTCCTACCAGGTATGGAGAATGGGAGTCTGGACCCCGTTCTCGGGACTAGAACGGATCTGGTGGGGGAGGGTGTCACCGGGTAAACAAACCAGGAACCAAAAATCATTGACTCGTTTCCAGGGGGAAGAAATGCTGGTGTAACACCGGGCCGGCGCTGGGTATACACATCATGGCCGCCGACCATGATGAGCGCCAGCTGAAGCCCATGAGAAATGCTTCATTGAACCACCTTCCCGGGAAAAAGGAGTATAAAGAGAAGGGCTTGAAGTGGTCAGAGAAAGAGAGAAAAAGCTGGTTGAAGTGTTCAAAGCTGGTTGTCCCAGAGAAGTGGTTGTCTCACGGAGAAGTGGTTGTCTCAGAGTTCGAGTGGTTGTTCCAGCACAGTGAAGAGTGGTTTCGGGTACCAGCTTGTTTAGGAAGGTTGTCTGGGCGTGGAAGCCGCCCATTTGAAGTCTGCTGGATCAAAGTGATCGTCTGTGGGAAATCTGCTGGACCGAGTTATCGGTTGGACCTGCACTGCGAAGAGAGAGAGAGAGAGAGAGATAAGTGGATTGATTTCATCTTACGAACATTCAAACAGCCTGAAGAGGATGCAGTGAGTGTGATCCTGACTATTAGAGAAGTGTGTGTTGCAGAGTGTGTCGAGGATGAACTGGAGGTTGAATCTCCCCCACGTGAGTGTAACAGACGGATCGTAGGCCTCTGATCAGCCCTATCGTGTGAGTGAATTGCAGTGCTTTTGCCTTATTGATACACATTGATTCCTGGCTATGGATTTGAAGTGAACACGAGTGTGGTGTGTTTTTGCTGAGAAGTGGCTCAATCCATGTTTACACGTTTGTGGAAAGTTGTTATTATCTACTCTCCCTCAGAAGCCAGAGTGATACAGCTGAGCTGGAAAGTATTCTGCACTGTGAAGAATCCTTACCTTTCTACTCACTGTCTGAGTTTGGAAGTATGCAGCACCGCTGATGAAGTAAGCTTGTCAACCACTGTCTCACTACTGTGAACCGAAGAGTACTTTGTACTGTGAAGAATCCTTACCTTTCTACTCACTGTCTGAGTTTGGAAGTATGCAGCATCGCTGATGAAGTAAGCTTGTCAACCACTGTCTCACTGTTGTGAACCGAAGAGTACTTTGTACTAGAGGTCTTCTCGGGTCCTAAAAACTGTACCCGACCCGAATCGACCCGAATCACTACTTACCCGAACCCGACCTGCACTAAATTATTTTTTTTTTAAGAAAAACCCGACCCGAGACAGACCCGATAAAACTATACCCGAGTCCGACCCGACCTGACGCCATTTCCTTTAGAACCCGACTGGACCCGAACGTAAACGGCATTTACATTGTGCACAGCCTGCAGCCCTGCGTTTCTCAAAAATGCACTTAACATAGTGTTAACGGGCAAGTGTAAACGCGCTGAAGTGCTAAAATGTCAATCACACATCACTGTAACCCATTACGTCCTATAAAATTTGGCATAATGTTTTTTACCGGCCCATACGATGATTAGAACCACCATTCGTTTTCCCTGACATTTTTCGCAATTTCTGTTATCGCCTCCATGCTTTTCTGACAGTGTCGCGTATTTTTAAAATTGATTGACAGGCCTGGCTAAATGACAATTCAAATACTTGCATTTAGTCAAACATCCATCCACATGATGGCGCACTAGTTCTTCTTGGCAAAGGGAGGGGTTGGTTTATGTGGAGCGAGCAACTGAGTAAATAAATGCGGAGGCAACCGTGCTTATGCTTATATAGCCCATTTGCACGTTAAGCGCGGATTCGCTCTCTCACTTAGAAAAAGTGAGATAACGGTGTCATTGAGTTGTTTTAAATACTGCAATTTTCTTAAATGCCCAACATAGTTTAAAAGATTTCGGGTCTTCTCGGGTCCATTTGGAAAAGGCATATTTATTTTAAATTACCCGAGACCCGAGGCCACTAATACCGAACCCGACCCGTGTCCGAGACACTCGTCGGAGTTTTGGACCCGAACCCGCTCGGGTCTCGGGTCGGACCTCGGGTTTTCGGATCCAAGTGGACCCGTGAAGACCTCTACTTTGTACTGTGAAGAATCCTTATCTTTCTACTCACTGTCTGAGTTTGGAAGTATGCAGCATCGCTGATGAAGTAAGCTTGTCAACCACTGTCTCACTACTGTGAACCGAAGAGTACTTTGTACTGTGAAGAATCCTTACCTTTCTACTTACTGTCCGAGTCTGGAAGTATGCAGCAACGCTGGTGAAGTAAGCTTTTAAACCACTGTCTCATTACTGTGCACCGACGAAGAGCACTTTGTACCATAAAGAATCCTTACCTTTCCACTTACGGTCTGAGTCTGGAAGTAGGCTATGCAGTATTGCTGGTGAAGTGAGCTTTTAAGTCACTGTCTGTCCCACGAGCCTATTCGACGAGTCTGACGACGCAAAGAGCCACGAACGTCCCTTTCTCTGCTTTTACCCTGTTTAAACTGAATAAAACTTACCTTTTAAAGTCACTGTGGTCGTCTGCCTCTTGGTGTCCTCTGGTGTCTGCTCCTCCGGAGTGTGGTGAATAAACCCTTGGCCTTAACATCGGTGACACAAGCATTTACAACAGATTCACCGCAGTGCATAAATAACTTTTTTGTCTTATTAACTGATACACTCTGGCCTTTAACTAAGTAAAGTAGCCATATTACTGACTTAACTACATTATTTAGTTGTGTAACAGTTGCTCAGCTGTTTTAACAGGTTTTCTCAATCACTTTGTCATATTTTTCGAAACATTCTCTAAACTGTAAGCTCAATTGTCACAACTCTTCGCTGGAACATCAGAACTCTACGGCATGTCTGCAAAACATAGTAATTCACCCAGAACATTTAATTCATGCTTCAAAACCTAGTTATTGTGTCATAAATTGGCCAATGACACCAAAACAAAAAGTGTTTTTGTCACTGTGTGAGCCACACTGGTCAAAATGTTTAAATGTTTTTTCACCATGGAAATATTTGTTATAAATATTTCATGTTTTTCCCCCTAGTTTTTTGTTCACTCTAACTGCTTTCTATACTGCACAATAATCTCAGTTTTGTCTGTGTAAACAGATTCAGAGAATAGGTCAAAATTGACTGGGAAAAGTCAACACTGTACACAAAAAAAAGAAAAAAAGAACATTTGTATTTATACAGTACATTTATATTTCATCAATGTGTTACATGTAAACTGAAAATTCTCAGTTGCTTGTTCATTTTTAGATACTCTATTATGTCTTTCTCTAACACATGCACATATCTTCTTAGTTATACATTTCTTCCTGCTCTTCCATGACAAGATTTTTAGTTTACATGTAACACATTTCTAGATTTCTGCTGTTCAGAGCTGTGATGTTCCTCCATGTTCAAAAATGGTGGTGATTACTGTCAGCACACAACATATATATATATATATATATATATATATATATATGTATAAATATATATATATAACTATTTCATTACAATGGCAGGCCATTTGTCAATTTAGCAAACATTACAAACAATCCATGTCATAAATATTTATGGAATTTAACATGTCTGACAGATTATTTTGCATGTGAAGGCTCACACAATGAAAGAATGTATAGAAGTTGTGAAGAGTTTGACAATTTCACTGAGAATCAACTCATCAGTTTTGATCAACAGGGTAGAGTATGTGTTACATGTCTGTTTTTGTTTGGACTTCTTGTGTTCATTTGTTCTTTTCCCGCCACTCCTTAGTTGCCATGGACACCTTAATCAGTCAATGTCTCGTTAGTCATGTCAGCTGTGTCTTGTTTCTTTGATTAGGTCCCTGTGTATTTAAGCCCTGTGTTTTGTTCTGTTCAGTTGTCTGTTGTCATTGATGTTGGCCTGTCCTGTGTGTGAGAACTGTCCTATATCTCGAGTATTTCTGTAAGTTTGAGTTTATGATTAATAAAGACTGCTGCATTTATATCCTGTTGCTACGACCAGACCCGTAACACTATGTGCATTTAGTCATTGTGCAAATTGTAGACAATTGTACTTACTCTTTTGCACACGTGTGCCGAAGCACATGCAATTTGCTTAAAACAATAAGAAATTCGAATCTGATATGAACAAGAAATACATTTTCTTGCCATATTGTTAAGAGATCTGAACTTGTTTTGAGAAAAACAAATCGGATTTTGAAAAAAAACTAGAGCCAAAATGATTGAGAAAAACGATAAAACCTGTCCAGTAAAGACTTGCTTTTTCAAAGGATTTGTGGTGTAATATGTTTTTTAAGGTGGGTAATCGCTTTGTTTTATATAGTATTGATATTTATAATATTGTTGTTGAATTATACTGCTGTTCATTAAGCAGAGATGAATCATGGAGCTGGTCTGACCCCTTGTCTCTTACATGGCAAACATAATTTTGAGAATGTACAGTAAAGGCATGTATATATATACAATACCATATGACTTTAATATAATTTAGACATAAAGAATTTGGATTTTACGCTCAACTAACTCATCAAAAAACACAATGTACAGTATATCAGCATGAAAGAAGTTCAATGGCTTTTTTAACAGCTTAATTCAAAAACATTTAAAACAACTTAATATACATGTATGGTTACACAAGGATCATAATTTCAGCCATTGTCCATTAAATGCCTTTGTCTAAGGCAGCAAGGGGCATTCAGCCAACTGATGACAGAGCAGGAAGGTTAAAGTCTATGATGATGAATAAAAGTCTTTTTAGTCACATTGTCATTGGCTTCCCACTGTCTGACTCACTGCACACACCGATGACTGATCTCTGTGAAACCCCGCTGTGAGAGTTTACTGGGCCAAGGCTTTATGCTTATTCAGACATGATGATTCGCATGAAGAGATCGCACACACGAGAAGATCGTGTGCATCCCACTGCGTGCTTTCTCCAGGTGCCTTCCCAGAGTAAAAGCTGAAACTCCTAGGGCTGTGAAATGCAGGATGAATCAGTGTTGATGGGCGGTATAGCGTGAGGATGCAGGAACTGCCTGGGTGTTTAGTGTTTACATCAAATGCACCTGGATGCACCTGTGGGTCTGAACCATAGACTGTAAAAAAATTGTGGTCATAGTGTCCGTGACTTCACCCGTTGGTTTCTGAAGAGCATTTTTGAAACCTAAAGTGGTCGTAGCCGGCCGTCGCCACTCCCGGATAAACTGAAATGGGCATAAAGGCGGATTAGTTTAGGTGACATGACGCTAACAGACAGCAGACAAACGGCTAGTAGTAACAGCAGCGGCAGTCCACCTGTCAATCAAGTGGCCACGCCCTTAATTATGCAGAACTTTAAGGCTTAATATTATTTAAACGGATGAGTTATAAAAAAAATTCACCCCCCTCACAGCTGTCAAAAGGGCAAAGTTACCAGCCCGTTCTCATCCCAAGGCGTCATATACTGACGCTTTTGCCAAAGCGTCTATATCCAATGCACGACACCCTTTAGCGTCAATATGAGACGCAGATATATGGCGCTTCCTAGTGGCCTAAGTAACCCTAACAATACCCCAGACCTAAACCTACCCATAACCGAAGCGTGTTATATTGACGCTAAAGGGTGCCATGTGCGTCGGATGTAGACGCTTTGGCAAAAGCGTCAGTATATGACGCCTTGGGATGAGAATGCGTTGAAATTACATATACATATATATACCAGAACCACTTTTTGCACCAGGCTGTAAACATTTTTATCTGCTGTAAAGTTGGCCATTTTAACATGGGGGTCTATGGGATTGACTCTCTTTTGGAGCCTGTCTCTAGCGGCCAGACGATGAATTGCATTTGAAGTCACTTCCACGTTGGTTTCAAGAGAGAGACAGGAAGGTTTCCGCTTGGTATGAACACAATAATGAAGATTGCCTGTGTATATTTGAGAAAACGTTTTGCCATCTTTGCTCCATACGTTAAGGAACCTGGGGGCCTTAGTGGTTATCTAGTGCCGAATGCAAGGGGCCCGATGGCTCTAGTGGTCAGCACACACTGTGCACGACGGGCCTGCGATTCCCAGTTATCAGATTGCACTTTATGCACTAAGGGCCCGCCTTCTACACTAGCCCATCTGACCTGGTTCATAATATACACCTGGAAGTACAGACAGAATGCAGTAATTACAATTTGTTTCATCTATCAGCAAAATAATTCAATAATCCCAACATGATGTAAAAACAACATTTGAGTTGTGTTTGCGTGTTTGCAACTCATTCTCAGTCCCAAGGCAATACTACAGCTTGTCCAAGATATACAGGTGCCAAAAGCGTATTTTTTGACACTGCCAACAGCTCATTGCTGTAATGAGACATCTTTTAATGTACTCCCACAGTGATGAAAAAAAGTAATCATTTTTTAATGATCACAAAGCTAGATAATTTTGCTTGCTAAAATTTGTGTTTTCCAATGTATTTCCATCGAAAGATTTATTATATACTGATTGTGCATTCTAAACATTTAGTCAGTTGTTCCTGTATCTGAAAAACTTTTCATGTTATAGACGTTTTGAACATCTAACCTCATATCTACCCTAAACCTAACCACTTTTCCACAATATAAAACGTAAACATTACAAACATTTGTGCATTTGGCTTTTATACAAAGTGATTTTTACTGCATTCAATGTATGCATTCTATCAGTTCTCACTTTCCCTGGGAATCAAACCCATGACCTATAGCCCATGTGATCTTTGCCACTGACAGAACTGAGCCATATGGGCCATAGTTGGCCCAGATGAGGCCCTGATATGCATGCTATTGCCAGTTATTCAATGCGGTATGTGGGCCACAACTGGGCCAGATGTCATTTGAAACTTAAGTTTTTAATGGCTGAAAATCCTCCTCTGTGAACACATTCACATCTTATTTAAAAGATAAGTCTGAAATTTAGCATGATGCAATCGGTCCCAAAAAGAAATGGCATTTGACATCAAGGCTGTGGTAGCGTTTCTTCAGGCGGCAGTTTTTGAATGTGTGCATGATTTCAGCATCAGCGTTCAGATAGGGGTCATGATTAACTTTGGGTATGTTCCTCGTGCAGAGCAACTGTTTCGTCTTGGAAGACTTGGAATATTGGCAATTTTCTGAATGAATTATTGTTAATCTGAATTTGTATCTGACTGTAACATCAACATACTATGGAAGCTTGTTTCCACCACAGAATAAAAAATAAAAAAGGTAATTGCAACTTTTTATCTCACAATTCGGACTTTTTATCAGAATTGTGTGATATGAAGTCGCAATTGTGAGTTATAAAGTCAGAATTGTGAGATATAAACTCGTAATTCTGAGGAAAATGGTCAGTCTTTTTTTCCTTAGAATTGGACTTTATAAATTACGAGTTTATATCTCTCAATTCTGAGAAAAGATGACACAATTCAGACACAATTCTGAATTCACAATTCAAGTCACAATTCTGAAAAAATATA
Organism: Rhinichthys klamathensis goyatoka; assembly: GCF_029890125.1. Taxonomy (NCBI): domain Eukaryota; kingdom Metazoa; phylum Chordata; class Actinopteri; order Cypriniformes; family Leuciscidae; genus Rhinichthys; species Rhinichthys klamathensis. The sequence continues at coordinate 1,923,423 of NW_026606634.1, forward strand.
TAGAAACTCGCAATTGTGTGTTATAATTGCGAGATATAATCTCCCAATTGAGAGAAAAAAAGTCCGAATTGTGACTTTATATCACGCAATTCTAAAATAAAAAGTCGCAGTTATCTTTCAAAATGTTTTATTGTGTGGCGGAAACAAGCTTCCATAACATGCAGTATGTTATGATGACAAAATCACACCCCAGTATATAGTTTCATGATAAAATAACCATGAATTACATGTCAGCCTACTGATAGCAAAGGTTTCTCATTGCAAGCCGCTAAAGGATTCTTTTCGGTCGTGATGTAAGGAGTTCTTGGACAAGTGGCCGGATCGGACACCACCATGGAAGTGAGAATGGGTTGATTTTGTCTTGTTTGTGTGTACTTACACCTTACTCAAGTTCAATGACTAGCTTTTGCTCATCATCGCTACTGCTGTTACTGTCCTCATGCTCCAGGTAACTATTGCCTAAATAGAACAGTTTAGGCTCTGTTGAGTTGCTATGTACGGCTGGGGGACATATTTGCGGTTCTTGACTGGACATTAGATTTGAAGCATTGCAATAACTGGGCCCAGCATTGGATGATGAAGTAATACTTGTACTGACAGACTCAATCTTCAAAGCGCCACAGTTATTTTGCAAAGCGCTGGCTGATACAGGTGTGCCACTCGTTTTGTGCATCTGAACATGAGAGCCTTTTGAGTAAATCCAATAGCTCATCGAACCCCTTGTCTGCGTCTCCTTTTGGAATTCATTTTGCATGGTATTCACTGATTGTCTGGATGTCTCCTGTTGGCTCATCTCTCGAGAAGGGCTGTTCCCCAAATATTCACCCATGCTGGTGTTGTTGTTACATTCCCCTTGACCTTCATGTTGACATGTTTGTGAAATGATGTTTGTGCAAACAGATGTTTCAGGATTGTTTGAATCGCTGATTTTTTCAGGCTGAAGTGGTTCTGAAATGTTGAGGGACACTTGAGCAGATTTCTGATGTTCCTCACAAGACATGGCCTCTTCCTGTTGTCAAAAGAAACATAAAATTACTACATATTTAGCAAAGCCCAAAGTATACAAAGTATCACAAAAAACGTGTGACACAATTTCGTCCCCTGAATAGTACGCACAGTTTTGTAACTGTGCCTACTTTGTATACGCAGGTGTGCAGGTATACGCAACACAATGATGAATTCATGAGGGCACACACAACAGGCTGTTTTAATTTGACATCTTCATCTTTTATAACGATCATCATATTTTCATAACGACATGACGTCTGGAATGAAGAAAGTCAAGACCAACTGATCAACATCATATTCAAAATGTTTACAGGTTGTATACGCATATTTCCTTTTTTGAATGATGAATATAGACTTATTTCCTCTCAATCAGGCACAGAACATACAGTCAAACCTAAATTTATTCAGACACCTTCAACATTTCTCACATTATCACAGTTTATTCGCTATAGAAAAATGGTAGTTAAAATATGAGGTTTAGAAAATGGTAATAAAATATGAAAAGAACTCAAGAGTAATCAAATCAGTTGATATTTCACTGGTTTTGTCCGTCCTTCTGTTAGACTCTCACACATGAGTTATGTTGAATATCTGTCAGCTGTTAAATTTAACTACACAATTAGATAATACCAGTTTAGCTCAACCAGTGACCAAGCAATGCTTCATGTTGTTCAGTCTGTGTGTAAAAAGGTGCATTAGCAATTAAAGAAAAAACACTTCAGCAAAACATGATCAGGTCAAAGTGTCGGAATAAATTTTGGTTTGACTGTATATACCCAGATGTCACATTCAGTGTTTGGTGTGTCACGTCATTTCTTTCTTTTCTCTCACCTTTCTTTTGTCCTGTTTTCCATTGTCTTCACAGCCTTGGCATGTGAAGGTGTGTGTGTTGTCGGTGTCAGCCATGTCTGTGCTCGGTCTCTCTCCTTCTCCACCTCCAATCTCCGGTTCTTTGGGGATCGATTCCTTGCTCTCCGTCCCAGGATCCCTCTGAAACCTCAGGCTTTTGAGGGTATCATCCTCCCCAGGTCCTGAGAGCAGAACAATAACATAATTAATAAATGCTGATTCTTACACGGAATACTTGATTCTGATTGGTCAATCGTATCGTGCCAACCAGCGGTAAATTATTCCCAGATAACAACTTCTGAAAACAGGCTCATCCGGGTCACTGAAGTCAGCAGCGCCATACGCTCGCTAGGAACGGGTTTTCTTCGTGGAAGTTTTGCATTTGGTGAGCTAATAAAATATTACAACTCAGTCAAATCAATATTTTGTGTACAGTTATTTAATTATGCCATCCAGTATCGTGGACTCGCTCTCTCTTGTTTCATACAAACGCTCTGCCGCCATTTTGTGGCTATTGTATTGTACACTGTTGGATTATAAGATACAAACAGGTACGGTTTTAAAATAGTGTAATCTGAAATCAATATCTCTTATCTCCATAATTATTTATGTGGAGAAAAAGCTGTGTAATAAGTGTTATGACTGTAAACCGTATCTCCTAAATGTCCGTCTAGTTTGTATTTGCCGAGCTAGAAACTGCTCTCTCCGCTCAAGCTTTGCGTTTAAAGACCTAATAAAATATTTAAACTAAGATTAATATTTCGTGTCTAATTATTTACTTATGTGGCAAGTAGCCGTGTAATAAGCGGGATAATCAACATCCAGCAGGTTGTTCTCTCAGAATAAACCCCTTTTATATGTTATATTTTATTGTCCCTACTGTTATGTGTGATGTTGTTGGGCTGTGTGTAATATGTGCTAAATTGGGAATACAAAAAAAAAAAGAATAAACTCCCTTCATGCTGATGAAGACCCGACCCTGATCACCCTGTCGGGGTTTTTTCATTAGATATTAGACAACCGGCTGGATACAGTATCCCTTACATATAGTCTGTTCTTGAAGCTGGGTCTCCGCTTGTTCTTTTGGTTCCTCAAAATTTGATTGTATGTCAATTCTTAAAGGCAGTTCCTAGTATTGACAAATTCACTTGACTAGAGTATGGTATAATAGTGATATGGGAGAAGTGTTACTTTTAATATGCTGTTTAAAACATGATAATTAGGTGCACACATGCCTGGCTGACTTTGCAAAAAATGTACAGGCTTAAGGTTTTATGGCAACGAAAAACTTTTTTGTCCAAAACTAATAAACTGGTCACAGAAATCTCTTTTAAACTGATCATAAGACTGATTTTCTGAATACAAATGTTACAGCCAGAAAACATATGTACAGTAATTCAGCCTCCTGGAATTTATGCCTCATCGCAAACCAAATGTCAGCCAAATAAAGGAAAAAAATAACGTGACAGTTTCACATTGTATATCAAGGCACACCGACCAACATATGCTACTATATTATGGTGGTGGAGATATCAAAACAATTGTCCTGATGAAAAACAATCGGTCAGATTCTCTGGGGTGGAACTGGTTTGGCTGAACTCTTGCGCAGCATTGCTCAGAAAAGGAGGCTACGTTTGGCTCTTAGGTTTCCTGTCAGCTGTCTGGAATAAAGACCGGCACACAATCTCATTTAAACCTCTGGGTCTTGCTCTGGTGGGGACCATCTACTGAGCACCCTGTCTATTCCCTGAACACATCTGGCCAATCAAATCCACTCCAGTCAAGACTAGTCGGAGGATTAAGATTGCTGTTGATCAACTTTTTATCGACAATTCACTTAAACACTGAAGCATCCATAGACTTTTTCTGAGAGTTTTCTTTAGCTTTGAGAAAAGAATGTTTTTACAAAGAAGCTTATTAGAAGGTCTGTATGTTTTGTTTATTCTAAGCCTCTCTGATCGACCCTTGACCTTCTTCATATTTGTTACTATGACTAATTGGAGGTGACCTGTGACCTAATGAAAGGGAATCTCTTAAGAGTGCTATTTAGGCAGGGATCAAATGTTTCCCTCGAACAAGTGACTCTAATAAGAGAAACATCAGGTCAGTGAAGGAATATATTGGGATTACAAAGGTTAGGACAGGAAAAAGCCGCAGAGAATGTGATGACAACTTAATGATGTTCACCTTAGATTCACCCTCTCACACTAAAATCTTGGTGATCCTATACTGAATTCAAAACAGATTCAGCTTGTGAACTGCTATCGCTGCACGACTTGAGTATGCAAGACAGAATGGTTCGACAGCTTTGCCCTTTTCCCTCACATAATTGTTCTAATGTGTAGTGTTGCATCCCAATCTGAGATGTCTCTGGAGTGTCTCTATCAATACAGGGAACAACACTTGTTTCTTTGGCCACTACTAAAATGTGTGAGCTCTAAATTGATGTAATCAATGATCTATCATGCAAGCATAATTTTCTTAAGTGTTCATTCTTTATTCTGTAAGTTTTTTTTTTTTTTTTTTTTACTACTTTAATAGCAAGGTTTTTCTGTACCTTTCCACTTTCAATTATTGAATGTTTCTCAAAGGATTCCACGATTTTGGTAATATTCTTATGCAGTGGTGGAGTAAGCACTGAATCTCAGCTACTTGAGTAAAAGTACATATATAACCAGAGACATGTTTACTTTAGTGCAAGTAGAAGTATCACAATGACAACCCTACTTAAGTAAAAAGTACCTGATTTTAAATGTACTTTAAGTATTAAAAGTAAAAGTACTTGCATAACAATTTATTCTCTTAATGTCTATATTCTAATGATTAATAAAACAGTTAATCCTAACTCATTCAACCTAATACTCCTATTATGATGTTCAATAATGATGGAAAAGCCGTTATTTTTGAAGTTTCTGTCACCATTTCTGAACAAGCTTGCAATTAGGCAATATACATCACATCAAGTTTAATGTGACGGGGTTTGGCTGTAAACGCGATAATTCTGAACCTCTTGGCTTGCCATACTGATCCTAACCAAACGTAGAATACACACGCAATCCACACCACTACTAAATCTACCCTAACCTATACCCATGCGTATCCTATGCACGTAAAAACAAATTTCCGCGTATAAATTGCACGATAAACACACTGCCTGCTATAGAGACGCATTTAGTGTGACCGGGTTGATAATGGCAACCAAACTTCACTGGTGAGACAAACGTGCGACGAACGGACGGTCAGGATGACGTTTTGGCAGGGGAAAAACTGATCAGAAAATGTACCGAAAATGTAACAGAACGTTGTAGAAATGTAGTGGAGTAGAAAGTATAATTGCTGCAAAATGTAACTAAGTAAAAGTAATAAGTATGCACTATTGATTCTACTTAGGCCTAAGTAAAGTAAAGATACGTGAAAGATGTAAGTAAAGTAACGAAGTATTTGTACTTCGTTACATTCCACCACTGTGTGACAAAAGCATGTGACTTCACTTGACATAATGCAAATGAACTGTTGTGCTGCTGTAATTGGACAATATTCTTTCATCTAAAATAGGAATCACAAATTATTTTTATAGAGGTATATCATTGAGCCCTCTTGCATGGAGTGCATGAGATAATTTTAAAATAAGAGGAAGTTTGCATTGTCATAAAGCATTGTCTAGTAACAGAGAGATGGGAAGTTTTGATCTCTTGTCGCCACCTTGTGAAGAGAAAATGTTATGACACCCATTGAAATCAGTGTTTATGATTTATAATGTCCCAGGAATTTGTTTTGCTAATGGTCCCTATACTTTCACATAAGTAATATAAATGTTATTTCTGAATGTTCTCTGAACTATCAAAACGTCCAGTTTAAAAAAAAATGTTTTTAAATATTTTTTTCTTGGTTATTCGAACATTAAGGGAACATTCTGTTTTGCAAACAGTATCGGAACATTACTTTTAAAAGTTCTCTGAACCTTCTGAAACAAGAAGTAACATTTAAAAATGTATGATTTACCTCCAACTAAAACATTTTAGAGAAATGATGCATAGATAATGTTTTGTGCTAATGTTAGGGTGTGCTAATGCTTTAATGTTTGAGAACATTAAATACCATAACATTGAGCGAACATTGCATTAATGGGTAACACTTTACAATAAGGTTCATTAGTTAACCTTAGCTAACTACCTTAGTTAACATGAACTAAGAATGAACAATGTTTCTTTAGCATTTATTAATCTTAGTTAATGTTAATTTCAACATTTACTAATACGTTATTAAAAATCAAAGGTTGTATTTGTTAACATTAGTTAATGCACTGTGAACTAACAGGAACAAACAATGAACAGCTGTATTATTATTAACTAACATTAACAAAGATTAATAAATACTGTAACAAATGTATTGCTCATTGTTAGTTCATGTTAGTAAATACATTAACTAATGTTAACTAATGATGTTTATTATAAAGTGTTACCCATTAATGTTATCTGAAGAACGTTTGTTCATAATTTTGAGAAAACCTTCCCAGAATGTTAGCCAAACTTCTGAGAACATTCCCTGTTAGCTGGAGTCTATGGTTGTTTTTTCACATGCAAGCACTGTAAACAGCATGCCAATATTACCTAACAGAGATATATAATAGTTATTTGGTCCCACCTGTAAATGTTTCCGTATTGGCATGGCGTGTATGGACATCTCCACATTTGGTGCTGTCTTCAAGAATGCTCTGAACATTAGATGTCCTGTCCGTTGGGCATGATGCTTTTATTTGACTGTGCGTGTCATTCACAAAGTCACCATGGCCTAGAGCAAAGGCCGGTTGGAGTTCATACTGTGTAGGTGTTTGTCCTGGACCACACGTTTCAGTCGATAGGGTCCCATGCGCGCAGCTGAGCTTACCTGTGTCACATGCTCTCATTTTCCTTGTATCTAAATTTGAGTTGCCACAGTATGGCTTGTTAGGCTCATTGGAGTTTATCATGTTTTGCATCTGCTGTGATTCTGTGGTAGAGGTCTTTTTCTCACAAATACAAGTTCTGAGTTGTGTAGTTGTCTTTGTTTCAACCCTCTCAGCATTTTCTGATAACGTGACTGACACGAGGTGGTCTGTTTCATTAGGCTCCACTGGCTTAGTTTGAACATGATTTGGCTCCATTATCTCTGTGAATATTTGATCCTCAGGGGAGCTAACCAAATCTGGGTTACGTACAGAACACTTTTCGGCCTCTTTGTAATTTTCTCTTCTAGAATAGCTCTTGTCCACTGAAGGAGGATCGTCTCCAGCCACTGATTTGTGATGTGACTCTGCAATAACCTCAAACTCAGCAGGTTTTCTCTCCTGGGGATTCTCAGGTATCTTCTGTGGTTCATACAACTCTCCAGCTGTATTTTTATTGCAATCCACTGAGGCTGTGATATGAAACTTTGTCTGTGGATGTGACCAAGATGACACAAACTGAGGGCTGCCGTTTGCATAATTTTTAGCATTTTGAGAGTTTAAACTATAAACTGTTTCTACTTTGTTTACTGAACTGTCAGATTCACAACAATTAGAAGTGTTATTTTTTCTCACTTCACCATTATCTACCATTTCCTGTTCCATGCACACATTAGTCACGTCATTGCTATATAACTCATGTGAAAGTGATGTATGGTTTGTTAAAGTGAGTGAAGTTGTTGTTTCAATGTGAGGCTCTATCAGTGCTAACTGTTCATCAGATATGATCTGCATGACGATCTGGAGGTCAGCTGTTCGTACATAAAACGTGTTTTGAGCCTGTGCTGAGCCATTTAGTACCATCACCTTTCCTTCAGACTGGGACCCTTGAAAGTCACATCCAGTGGCCATTATAGAGGCAGTGCTGTTTAGCGTATTCTCATACACTGTGGATTTATTGTCCGCTGTAAGACCAATATGTTTTCCTGGTTCACTCACAGGGGAGGCAGGATGGTTTTGAATTGTTGGTGGAGGATAGATTTGTAGACCAGATTCAGAACAATAACTCCCTGTTGACACTAAGTTTGTTGATGTGACAGGTTGAGAGTTCTCTGAGGTTGTTAAATGCATTACAGACGATACAGGAACTGTCGACTGGCTTTCCACCACACCTGTTGCACAGTTGCTCTGCAACAAAGACACTTGCTTCTGCACTGGTGGAGGTAGCGTAGCAGAAAACAGTGTAGGCGTGGTAGACTGAAGTTGTGTCAGGACTTTGGATGAACTGTTTGTGTGATTCAGCCCTGAACAGGAAACCGATAACATAGGCATTGAAGTTGTCACACACAATACATCTTGATTGCTCTGGTCAAAGGTTGTGACTATTGAAGCCTCCTGACTCTGGTTTAAAGATAATAAACTGTTCTCAAGATGGCATTGCACTGTAGTTTGCCGGCTTTGCGTGAGAGCTGGAATGGTTGAACTAGTGTTCTGTGTTAACGTGGATCCGGAAGAAGAAGTCGACACTCCATCTGTGGAACACGGGATCTTCAGCTGGTACTTTGGAGGAAAGCTGGTCTTGGCTTCAGGGACAGTAGAGCTGGTGATAGAACCAGACGGCGGGCCAGATGTCCCACTTACACTGATGAAACAAAGTGTATTACCATGGAACTGACTTGGATTTGACAGCTGTTGTATGAAGCTACCCTGCGTGTGGAGATTTTGCATGGTGACCTTTTGTGCTGGAACTGTGATGGAAGTCTGCGTCGCACAGGTTGATAGAAGTGATTGACTCATATTTCCATTTGCCTGTCCAGTTCTTGGATCTGAAATACTGGGCATTTTCACATCATTCCCAGTGCGCTGTTTCTTCCTCTCTGATGGGATACGGCAATCAAAGTGTTGTGTTGCTGATTCATCCCTTTCCGTGTCTGCCCCCTTTGCATTATTATTCTCAAAGCTGGTATATGACACTTTAAGGTCATTCACAGCAGAACCGGAAGTAAAGCTCAGAGACACGGATCCATTGTCTCTCTGTTGGTTAATTTGAGTTTCCAGGCTCTCTGCTTGTTCAGAGCTTGATGCAGTCTTTTTCATCTTCAGTGGATAGTCTTTCTCAGTATTGTAGAGTTTCCTAAATGTCCCACCTTTGTAAGTGTGCCACTTTGTGTAGTCAAATTTTTTGGCTTTTCTCCTGTTGTTTCCTTTTATACATGACTCCGTTCCCAAATCGGTGCTGTCTCCATCTGAGCTAAGACTGCTTATACTACCTCTTTCAACAGGGGATCTCTCTGGAGGCAAACCATCTACCGCTACCTGCCTAACGAGTGAGCGATGACCTTGTGCATGTTGGTGTAATGATCTTAATGGGTAAACCTGCCCTGCACTACACCTTCTGCTAAGATTTAAATTCATTGCTCCGTCAGTGGGTTTGACACCCATAGTGAAGGGTAAAGAACTGCTTCGCGTTAATGGTGCATGATCTGTGCAAGTGGAGGGTTGTGTTGGCGCAGAGCTGAGAATTGCTCCACCTCGTCTGTCTTGATTTTGAGAGCTTGAGATGTGCTTGTTGCTCCTAATCTCAAAATGGAAGGAGTCTTTATAAGTGTACGGCACGGGAAGATCAATGCTTCCTTGTTTTGACAATACTGTCTTTCTTGGACGCACATTTTCCAGTTGTTTATTGTCCACCAGCACACTGTTGTCATATATCAGCTTTGAAATGCGTTCTTCCAGCTTTTGCTTCTCCTGAACGGACACCTTGCTTTTCCCGTCTTCTGGTGTCTGGGATGTACTTGCTTCTTGCTGGTCCATTGGAGTTTCTTTAAATGATTCCACGGTGGGATCGTGCAAACTTGCTCCAGGACTGCTGGATAAGTGATGCTCACTGCCGTCACTGAAGCCAGAGTCTGTACTGTCGTGGCTTTGAGATTTTCCCCGAGACCTGGGCGAATCCCAAGGTTTGGAAAATAAAGCCTCCTGCCTCTGAAGCGGTGTACGATTTGGAATCGACGATGTACATCCGTCCTCACCTGTCTGTTGAATAGCTGGATTATTTTTAATGCCGACTGAAAACTCCACAGTTTTCCTCAAAGAATTTACCTTGTCTTGAAGTGCTGGTGTTGTGCTAAATCCAACCATGGCAGCATTACGTAATGCCCATTCAATGCCACTCACTGTAGAGTCTACCTGACTTGGTACTACAGGAAAAACCTCTTTGCTTCTCTTTACATCTCCGCCATTCATCTCAGAAGATGGACTGGTGCAGTTGTCCTTCGAACTCTCCATGCTCTCCTGGCTGCTGAAAGTGCCTTTGTCAGATTCGCTGGAAAGGCGTGCATGAGCCTGTGTGCGCTTGTGTTTATAAAGGTTACTCTGCGTCTTGAAGGAAATGCCACAGGTAGTGCAGGGATACGGTCGCTCTCCTGTGTGGCAACGGAGATGTTTCTCGAGCACGCTGGGCTTCAGACAGTCCTTGCTGCAGTGTGGGCAAATATGCTTCCCATTAGGCTTTGGTCTGGCCGAGGTTGCTGGAGCCACTAGCCTTTGTTGTTGCAAAGCAGCCCTGCTGGCAAAATGCAGTGTCAGAGAGGGCAGAGTCGAGTTGCTACACATCCCTGGCAGGAACAGTGGTAGAACCGTTGGATCCTGCAAGGCTCCAGGTTGGGCCTGAGGGTATGTCTGCAGGCCAGGGGCAGTAACGTTGTGGACATACATAGTCGTAAAAGGGGCCTGAACACGCGTCTCCTTCTCTCTCTGTGCAGACACTGAACACTGAGGCTCGGTAGCTCTAGCAAAGCTCTGCTTGCTAGTTGCCATGGTAACACAACCCTTGTGATGCTGGGAGACGGAGCTCACTAATTACCTAAAAAAAATGAAACAGTTTTATTATTATTATTTTTCATTAGGCTTGGACTCCTCTGGATCAAAGAATTCCTTCCCCTATTTGAACTGGAATGCAGGTGATAGGAAGCTAAAGAAACCTAGATTTAACACCTTATTACAGATTACCATCATGTGAGTGGGCAGAAGCTACAAAATGTGTTTCAGAGCAGGCTGGCAATTCTGGACTTCAAAAGAAATTGGTATACCAGCTGAAACAACTGGTTGAATTTGCTCACTTCAATAGAATGTTTACATTTGACAACTATCGTATTTTACTCTGATCAGTTAATCATTGAAATGTAAAAATGTGATGAAGATAATTCAAGATGGCTATGATTATAAGTCTATAGAAGGAGTCTCATATTTAATGCAAACACATGGTCGATATTTGCATATTGCAGAAGCACCAGAGGAGTATGAGCAAAAAACAGCGGTGGTAAAGTTGTGACTCATTTCTAGAAAAATGATAGAATCAAGGACCTCCTACCTAGACCAGATTATTTTCACATTTATGTGAGGACACACATTTGTTAAACAAGCTCCACTTTATTAACCTTTTTGTATTTTTTCTTTTTAGTTTTTGTATCACATGAATGCAAGTATGCTTGGGTTGTGAGATATTTTAGCTTTTAGAGTTGAAAAAGACAGTTCTATCTTAAAAAAACAGTTACACATTTTTTGAAGGTGACAGTTACATTGTAGTTACTCAGATAAGCACTGAGTAATATTAATTAACAAAATGTACTTACTTTAGAGTTACGGTTAGGGTTTGGATTAGGGTTAGTTACTTGTAATTGTGCATAATTTACTGTTTTTATAAAAACTCTAACTATAGCAAGTGTATATAGTAACATGTAACTACGTCACTTAAAAATAAAATAAAACGTATTACTAGGACATTTGCAGAAAGTTTGTATGAAAGTTATACACAACATGCATTTGCTAATCTCGGCTCGTTCTAATTAATTTGTCTATCTTCAAAAAAAGAATGATTTTAAAACCTGTCTCTATGTATTCATTATTACAATACTTGTTTGTTTACAGAATAGATTTAAGACAAATGTTAATTCACAAATCACATCACTATGAAAATATATGTTAAATGATTTAGGAACAAGCTGAAAGCCAAGGCTTCAAATGATATAAACTAAAATAATACACCTTAACATTACCTTCCATCCTTGATTACTTGCAGAAGTTACATTTAAATACCCTATTCTTTGTATTGTTTATATCCCTTTGTCTGTGCCCTATGTATCACATCACTACGCTTAAGAAAGATATTCCTATCAAGCTCATCAAACGCAATGTAGAAGATCATCTTGTGTGCTTTAGGATAGTGCAATCATGGTCACTCACCAGAACTTAAAGGTGACACTGCAGCAGCTAAAGGTTGTCCAATTAAATCCAAAACGTGGAAACAAAAATCCACCTTTGGAAGAGTGAGAGTTGACAAGAGCAAGAGAGGGACAGACGGCATGTGACTGTGGCACTTTCTCTCAACACAAAGGCCCCTGGTTCCTCTTCCCTCTTTAGTTTTCTTACTGTCGTTTCTGTTGCTGATATGGAGGAAATACAAACGTCATTTATGCAAATTTGACTGGATGACGGCGGCAACACAATGTAAAAAGTACATGAGAGAGAGAGTGAAAGAGGAAGAGAGAAGTGACTCCCAATACCATTAAAAAAGTTCAGGTTGCCAGCACTTTGAAATAAAAGAACCCAAACCAAAGTGAAGACATATCGCAAAATGGAGATCCAGAGAGAAAGACTAAATGAGATGGACACAGATAGAGAAGAGAGCAGATGGAGGGAGGGAGGGAGGGAGAGAGAGAGAGAGAGAGAGAGAGAGAGAGAGAGAGAGAGAGAGAGAGAGAGAGAGAGAGAGAGAGAGAGAGACTAGAGACAGAGTGCAGCAAAAAAAATAACAACTGAAATGACAAACAAAATCCCTGTTCAAAAGAGGAAGTGCTATGATCATGCAGACCCACCTCAAACAGAACACACACACACACACACACGTTTGCAGCATATAGGCTACCTGACTTCTGTTTCTGTCTTTTCTCACTCCTCCAGTCAACCATACACCCACACACAAAGAAGAAGTGTAACAGAAATTGTGGTGGTGTAACATTTAATGGTGTACGTTTTTATTTATATATTTTGATATGAAATGTTAGCAGCTACTCATCAAAAGTAGCTTGTTTCTGGCACCCAGTGATCAGAGAGTACATTAGCAACCATCTGTGCTTTAAACTCGAGCAATGGAGGCCTCATTATTTCCTGTAAACAAAAGCTAAAGCAAATCCTCTGGAGGAATAAAATCTGATTGTATTATGCTTCTGTGATAAATTGCTTTGGCCTACACTCTCTGCTCCTCGTGCAATTGGCATTATATCAGAAATGCAAAAAATAAATAAATGAATAACAGGCAGTTTAAAGCAAAACTACCTGTTCAGAAATGTTAATACGTGTAATATTATTGAAAATGCAGGATAGAGGTAGAGAGTTGGCAAAATAACAGAATGAAAAACTAACATGATATATTTCACATTTATCCTAGAGAAATAAAAATGTACTATCTTGTGTAAAGGCTTTATTTTTATGTCTGACACGCCATCAGGGAAATGGAGGGAAGCAGGGCTGAGCACACTTTCAACATCTCAGTCCGGCAAAAGATGTTCATTTCATTTTAGTCACTCAATTACTACTGGCGACTGTCCCATCCAGACCCAAACATTCACCTTCTCCTTCTGTGAGACATACAACTGATCTCTGATCTACTCTACACATATTTCTACATCAGCATTCTTGCACAAGCTTGCATTTTGTTCCCTTTGCATTAGATAGCTTTTTATTAAATAAAAACACTGGAAAAAAAATCCCGTTGTTTTTACAAAATAAAAATGCTGGCAGCTGCGGTTGCCAGAATAATTATTTTAAAATGTAAAAATATTTACAGAACAACCTGTAAATATTACGGTGTAAAATTGTAATTTACAAACAAGAAAATTGCCGGTAAATTCAACAACGCACACTGTTACTAAAATATTTAGGTAACACTTCCTTTTACAGTACAGAACTTACGTGTACTTACAGTGTACTTACCTAGAAAGTACTGGCTAATATATGGTAAGTACATGGGTTAGGGGTAGGTTCAGGGTTAGTACCTAGTTATTACCCAGTAATTATAATTACTATAATAAGTACATAGTAAGTACATTATACTATTTTGTACCTTTGACATATACTGACAACCACCATAATAATGCAGGTGGTAAAAGAGGAAGCCACAAGAAGAATTATGAAGAAGTTCATCACAAGTAGCCTTTCCACAAGCTGAAATATACAGAAGGAGCACAGAGTCATTCCCGGCACGCAAACACAAAACACCATCATGGGAACACACACACACACACTTAAATAATGTAATAAACATTCTATAAACAACAGAAGATGTCACATAAAACGTCTCTGGTTACTGATGTAACTGTTCTCTTAATAGGGAACGAGACGCTGCGTAGCTTAAGACGCAGTGGGAACGCCCTCTGGGTGTGCTGATTGTCTGAAGCCCTTATAGAATCACGCCAATTCATTGGCTGATGGCGCGGGCGCCGCCCCGACGCTATTGCGTTGTCACATTATATTAGCGTGCGCGCGCCATCTGCTCCTCAGATTTCTCTGCCGAAAAAGGAAGCTTCTTGGCAGCGCAAGGAGCTTGGCAGCGAACGCAGCGTCTCGTTCCCTATTCAGAGAACATAGGTTACATCAGTAACCAGAGACATTCTCAGAGAGGTTCACTCAACGCTGCTAGCTTAAGACGCAGTGGGAACGAAATACCAAACTCGCCAAGCTAAGCGCTGCCGTAACTAGTACAAAGACCAGATAGCTCACACGACTGGTTCAAGCAGATAAAACTTGGGAACCTGGAGTCATGTCAAGATCCAAACTGTGGAATCTGACAAAAGTGTGCGGAGAGGACCAGCCTGCTGCTACTCAAATGTCTTCCAGGAGGGCACCTCTAAAAAGTGCTTGAGAGGAAGCCACGCCTCTGGTGGAATGTGCCCTGATGCTAAGAGGTGAAGGCAGACCGCGCATCTCATATGCCAGTGAAATAGCCTCTGTAACCCAGTGGGAAATTCTCTGCTTTGATGCGGCAAGCCCACGGCGGCCAGCACCAAAACATACCAAGAGCTGGTTGGATTTTCTCCAACCGCCAGAGCGATCCACGTATAACTTCAATGCTCGGACAGGGCAGAGCAAATTAAGCTTCTTGTCCTCCTCAGAGACAAAAGGAGGAGGATGGAAAGAGTGAAGGTTAATAACCTGAGACCGGAATGCTGTGGACAATACTTTGGGCACATATCCCGGTTTCGGTCTCAAAGTCACCCTGACCAGACCAGGAGCGAAGTCTATAAATGTCTTGCTAACAGAAAGAGCTTGTAAATCCACCACCCGCTTCAAAGAAGCCAAGGCTAACAAAAGAGTAACCTTGAGAGTCAGAATCCGCTCTGGAGCTGACTCTAAGGGCTCAAAGGGAGCCTCCGTTAAGCCCTCCAGGACGACCGACAGGTCCCAAGAGGGAATTTCAGGGGAGCATACTGGTTTCAGGCGCCTAACCCCACGCATAAATGCTGAGACTAACCTCAATTTACCTAGGGGGATCTCATCCGACACTCTATGAGCGGCAATAGCAGCAACATACACTCTCAGAGTAGTAGCGGCCGCTCCAGAAGCAAACTTCTCCTGTAGGAATTCCAGCACTGAACCGACTGGGCAGCTGACTGGGTCCGTAGCGTGTGTCGAACACCACGACTCAAAAACCCACCACTTGGAGGAATATAACCTTCTCGTGGTCTCCTGGACGTCAGCGGGAAGACCAAAGCTCAAAGCTAGCGGCCTCTGATGGGCCATACGCACAGCTTCCAAATTTCGGGGCGAGGATGCCATATCCTGCCCTGAAGCTGGGACAGCAGATCCTCCCTGACCGGAATCTCCCAAGGGGGGAGTTCCAGAAGAGGAACCAGCTCTGAAAACCACGGCTGGGACGGCCAGAATGGGGCTATAAGTAGGAGACGGGCTCCGCTCTCCCTCACTCTGGACAGAACTGCCTGGATCAACTTGACAGGCGGGAATACATAAAGTTTCTGCATCGGCCATGGGTGGGCGAATGCATCTATCCCCAATGGTGCTGGGGGGCTCAGGGAGAACCAAAGTGGGCATTGGGACGACTCCTGTGATGCAAAGAGGTCCACCTCTGCTTTTCCGAACACTTCCCAAATCAGGGCTACTGTTCGGCGGTTCAACATCCATTCCCCCAACCTGAGCTTCTGCCTCGACAGAAAATCTGCTGCGATGTTCAGGATCCCAGGAAGATGGACTGCCCTCAGTCAAAGGAACTTGCCCTGAGACCACAGGAGAAGGTGGCGCGCATGCCTGTCCAGGGTGCGCGACCGTGAACCCCCCTGCCGGTTTACATGAGACACTACCGCCATATTGTCTGTTCTGACAATGACATGGTGTCCTTCGAGAAAGGGGAGAAAGTGAAGAAGGGCCAGGGAAACAGCTCTCAGCTCCAAGCTGTTTATGTTCCAAGAGAGAGTCTCTCCAGTCTAGACCCCACATGCTGGCCTGCCCTCGAAAACCGCACCCCAGCCGGTCAGAGAGGCATCCGTCGTAACCATTTGGCGACAGAAAACTGCACCCATGCCGACCCTTTTCCGAAGGAAGAGAGGGTTCCGCCAAATTGAAAGGGCGCGGACGCAACTGCGCGACACCTTCAACAGGCGAGGACCGGGCACCTGAGAGTTTCATCCACCAAAGAAACGGTCTCATGTGGAGCAACCCTAGGGGAAGCACAGGGGATGCTGCGGCCATGAGACCCAGAAGCCTGCGGTAAGTGCCCACAGAAACACGATGGCCGAGCGTGAAGCGAGCCAAACATGTCAAAAGACTGGAAATCCGGGCAGGAGCATCAGAACGGATTCCAGGCGCACCCCTAAGAAAACTGTGCTTTGAGTTGGGGTAAGAACACTCTTCTCTGTGTTCAACCTCAGACCGAGAGACTGAATGTGACGAAGGACAATGTCCCTGTGGTGAGTCACTAATTCCCTGGAGTGGCCTTCTTGGAGCCAATCGTCCAGGTAGTTGAGTATACGGATGCCCTGGAGCCGCAACGGGGCATGAGCAGCATCCATTCATTTTGTGAACGTTCTCAGCGCTAGAGCGAGACCAAAGGGAAAGACCCTGCACTGGTACGCCCTCTTTCCAAAGGCAAACCTAAGGAACTTCCTGTGTCTTCGTACGACCTGAATATGAAAATATGCATCCTTCAGGTCTACTGTCACGAACCAGTCCCCTGCTCGAATTTGAGATATGATAGCTTTCAGCGTCAACATCTTGAATTTCCCTTTGTAAAGGGAGAAATTTAGCCGGCACAGGTCTAGTATCGGTCCCAGACCTCCGCCCTTTATCGGGACCAAGAAGTAACGGCTGAAGAAGCCTTGCTCGACTTCCTTCGGAGGAACCTCTTCTATTGCTCCCTTGAGGAGAAGGGATGAAATCTCCTGCTGTAGTACAGAAGCCTCTGAGGCGCTGTTGACTACAGTTGGAAAGACTCCGTTGAAGCAAGGGGGCGGGCGACAGAACTGAAGTGTGTAGCCGAGCCGAACCGTGTGGAGGATCCAAGGCGATACCCCTGGCAGACGCCTCCATTCTTGAAAGAAATGAGATAGAGGAAGTTGAGTGTTGCAATGCGGCGGACATACCTGTGTTAGGGTGACGCGCTGACTCCTGTGGGGTGGCGTGGTCCAACGTGTAGGAGAGCACTTGACGTCCTGACACGTAGTGGGAGGTACCACTGCCTGTTTGATCAAGATCATAGGGTCTGCCTGCTCCTGTGGAAAACCAAAAGTGTCTCCGAGGATGCGAGCGGCAGGTATCAAACGCTTTGGAGGCAAGGGGAGAAAGCTGAACGCGTCTCCGTCCTCCTGCGCCAGATGGTTTGAACGAGGTTGAGCAGTAACTGCACTTCGAAACACGCTGGGTGGCGAAAGTGACAGGTTTAGAAAAGGAGAGCAAGTGAGAGGTGGGCAGAAACGCTTGCGCGGTCTGCCCCAACCTCGTAAATCGGGGGAAGCTCTCCTTTTTCTGACCTGCGGGTCAGGAACGATTCGAGGAGGCTGGAGCGAAGGGTTTGTTAGACCGCGGAGCGAAGGGTTTGTTAGACCGCTTCAGCTCCAGATGCTTATGAGGTCGCTGGCGGGGAAACGGGCGACCGCGGGCTCCACAAACCGTAGCAGGTGGGGGATGAGCCGAGTCACTTCTCCTAGCGGCAAAATCCGGCCTATGAGAAGAACGTTCTCTAGGTTGAGCCAGGGAGGGGTTAGAGGATTCCCTAGCCCTCCTGGGCATAAACTGCCTGAGGGCAGCTGACTGGGATTTTGCGGCCCGAAACTTGTCAACCACAGTGTTGGCTGCTTCCAGGATCTGGAGATCTCGTGATGCAGATCACTAAAAATCTCTTGTCGAGTTTAGACGATTGTGACTCGCAGGGCTCGTCGGGCCAGTCGATAGAGAGCTTCTCTGTGGCGCGCAAAAGCACGTCGATAAGCTCCGTGTAGGCCGCAGTAGGCCGCGCCTCCTGGCCGCTAGGCGGGAGATCGTCAGTAGCTAAAGCAGGCCCGAAATCCTTGGAGTCGGACGCAATAGTGTAAATAATATCTTCCAGCCCGAAAGAAACCGTCTCGCGTGCTCTCGGGCTGGGGCATAAATAATCATGCGAAAACTCGACTGGCCGAACACCGCGTGCGTGCTCGGGAGAGGGAGGGAGAGAAAGGGCCTGGCCCGTCTGCTCGTACTCTATATCCTCGAGCTCTACATCCGAACCCCAGGTCGCGGATTCCAACCAGGCCTCGGCAGCCTCGGGAGCGCGACGGGGGGGAACGAATGACTCCTTCTCAAAAACCGCGAGCCGAGAGCGGAGGGTTTTGAGAAGCAGGTTGTCACAAAACTTGCATTTAGACAAGCCTAAAACAGCCTCGCACGCTTGCGAAAAACCCATACATTTAACACACTTACTGTGAGGGTCGTCGTTCGCAATAAAGCGAACGCATGGCGGCGGGCAACGACAAAACTCCATGGCACTTCACCGCAAGGAGAACTGAGTTCCACTATTCGCAGTCGCTGAAGTGCAGATGAAGAATGCTGATGATGAATCTGAATTATTAGGGCCAGAAAAACCGAAACCGAAGGGCTTAAGATGGCCACTTTGTGAAGGCAGAGAAATCTGAGGAGCAGATCGCTAATATAATATGACGACGCAAGAGCGTCGGGGCGGCGCCAGCGCCATCAGCCAATGAATTGGCGTGATTCTATAAGGGCTTCAGAAAATTGGCACTCCCAGAGGGCGTTCCCACTGCGTCTTAAGCTACGCAGCGTTGAGTGAACCAATGAAAGAGAACCCAAATGTGCATAACTGAAAACAAAAACTTTTTTTTACCAGATACTTTCAAATGTGAAGTGTTACACGGGGAATTCTGGGAATGTCAGTTTACAGTTTTTTACTGTATATTATAATTTGACTTACCTTTTTTACTTCTAAAAAAAACCTGTTAAAATTACATGAAATGTCCGGTTAGATCTTTTACAGTTTTTCCCTGTATCTAGTACGGGTACTGACTGTTAACCTATTAACCTTTTTTCTTTTCTTTTTTTTTGCCCATAGTATTTTTTTTTTAATTGTAATTTTATTTTATTTTTTTAAATTACACAATTGTTTTTGCAGTGCTTAAAATACTCATGATTAATTTAATGATTTTATTGTAGTTAAAGTTTTTTTACTATGAGAAACTTCTTGTTTATTGAAATTGGGTTACTTTAAAAATATATATATATTATTAATTAACTTATTAATTATAAGTTATGGGCGCCCTGGAGGCTGACGAGGGCGTAGCCCACCCGGAGCACCCCTAAGGAGCTAGCAGTTCAGGTGGCCAGGGAGGAGCAGGCTGTGCAGGCGGCCAGGGCGGAGCCTTCCCTTTGGGTGGCCTGGGCGGTGAGGACCCTTCGGGTGGCCATGGCGGTGAGGACCCTTCGGGTGGCCATGGCGGTGAGGATCCTCCGGGTGGCCATGGCGGTGAAGACTCTTCCGGGGGCCATGGCGGAGGAAACTTTTCAGGCGGCCATGGCTGGGACGGGTAGCCCCCTCCCAAAATTTTCTTGGGGGGGAATGACCGGCTTTGGGACCGAAGGCTCGGGGACAGGCTCAGGGACAGGCTCTGGCTGGACGTGGCTGACATGAAGCGCAGGCTCGGCGTGGCTGACATGAAGCGGTGCAGGCTCGGCTGGGCTGGACGGGACCAGCGGTGAAGGCTCGGCTGGGTTGGACGGGACCAGCGGCGAAGGCTCTGGACCCTGGGCGGTCACGGCTGGACGAAGCTCTGGAACCTGGGCGGTCTTGGGGGGACAAGGTTCTGGACCCTGGGCGGTCTCGGCGGGACAAGGCTCTGGACCCTGGGCGGTCTCGGCGGGTCGAGGCTCTGGACCCTGGGCGGTCTTCGGCGGGATGAGGGATGCTTTATTGGGATGCTAGTAGATCCACTCAACGAAGAGCTGAGGTGTCTGACAGTGGTACTTTTTTAATAGATGAGGACACGTTGCCTTTCATTTTTTGGTCAACAATCATTTCGTCAACGACCGCCAGCATGCAGTCTTTAATAGTCTCTGACTCGGTGAAAGGCCTCTTTTTTCTCGTGAGTATCCACGCCACTCGTAGAGAGGCAATGAAAGCTCTCTCTTGTTCGGTACAAAACCCGCCAATTGAACGCTGACTTTGCTCAAAAGAAGTTACCAGTCTGTCTATTCTACGTTGTCTCTCCACTGAGCCCTCTTGGTATTGCGCAGAAAAAGACGAATGTTTTGTAGTAAAATGTCTCTTCACATTATATTCTTTGGCCACAGCCACTGATTCGTTGCACAGTAAACACACAGGTCTATCGGTCCCTCGCTTGCTTGCCGTAGTTGGCACAGTAAATAAGTACTTCTCCGTCCATTCACTCTGAAACTTACGATTTTCT
Organism: Rhinichthys klamathensis goyatoka; assembly: GCF_029890125.1. Classification (NCBI taxonomy): domain Eukaryota; kingdom Metazoa; phylum Chordata; class Actinopteri; order Cypriniformes; family Leuciscidae; genus Rhinichthys; species Rhinichthys klamathensis. The sequence goes on from NW_026606634.1 coordinate 1,944,165, forward strand.
GTCAACTTTGCGGTTTGGCTTGGACAACGCCATGATGCATGTGTCATAGGCAGCGTGAGTGTTTGTCACCATGGAGACTACCTGCTCCGCTCTAGAATCTTTGCCTGTACTCTTGTCTGTGCGCCGCGGCAGATTCGTAGATTTTTTTTAGACTTTTTTTTTTGTGTGTGACGTTTTATAATAATTTTTTTTAATCTGCCGCGGGCCAAAATAAATTTCAATCGGGCCAAATTTGCCCCCGGGCTGCTATTTGAATAGGCCTGATTTAAACCATGCTAATGCAATTCCACTAATGCCAACATAATTTTCGAGTCTATTTAAAAGTATATTTTAATAGTATCAAATGCAGCACTAAGATCAAGTAACACTAATAGAGAGATACAACCGCGATCGGATGATAAGAGCAAATCATTTGTGACTCTGATGAGAGCTGTCTCGGTACTATGGTACGGTCTGAATCCTGACTGAAAATCCTCGCAGATATCATTTCTTTCAAGAAAGGAACACAGTTGTGAGGATACTGCTTTTTCTAATATCTTTGATAGAAAAGGCAGATTCGAGATCAGCCTGTAATTAACTGATTTCCATTACACGAGAGTAGATGTTAAAACTTCATGCTGATTTGTACTCGGCTTTCGCCAAGATAAGCGAAACTAAGACGTAGCTTTACAGTAAACTATGCTTCTCCATCCATTTACGCTTCTTTCCATATGGTGGTGTGACTCCCCTTCTGTCTGGCGTTAACGGCTGCAGTGTACTTGGCGCGTCAGCACACGCGACGGCTGCAACTACAGGACCAGCACGACAACCGTCTGGATTGAGCCGAGTAGGGGACATCTCTAGGGTCTTCAAGTGGGCACCTTCCGTCCTCAGTGTTTCGTCGACTAGCCCATGACACCTCAAGAGGGCTCGACAGTGACTCTGGCGTCCCAGAGTCACCCCCCTCCGTCCCCCACTCAACTCAGTCCAGCTTACTGACCTCTACATCCCTCCTGCTGCTGAGACCTAACCACAATCTCACAATCTCTACGCAACCCAAACCATACACGCCAACCCGTTTGACTAAGGCTGTCGAGCCCCACTGGTGCGTTAATATGCAGTTTCAGTGGCAACGGTTCCGTATGGCATACCACCTACCGCAAAACACAATATCTGCCCAACCACCCGTCATTCACGCAATATCCACAGGAACGTATACAAATAAACCAACAGACTCTTCAAGTTTTCAAGAATTCTACGAAACCGTAGCGTGGCGGCCTGTACACAGCCAGCTAGAATCTTTCCGTCTCAACCACAGCCAGTTGCTGCTCGTTTCTGCTGCTTCAGATAAGTTCTTTACTGTGCGACGCAACTCTTGGCCGCTGAATCCGACGTCTCTGAGGAACCGGGTTGTAGAGTGTGCCACAAAACCTCGTGTGGCGAGGGGGGCGTGGTTCAGCGAAGTCTGTAGCGGGAGAGCGAGGGCGGAGCCGAGGGGGGAGTAAGTGGGTCAAGTTCAAATGACAAACACCTGTTTGTGATTTCAGTAATTGGCGTGAGGAGACCGCATATAAGCGGGCTGTGCTGATCACGAGGGAGAGAGAGACTGGAAGCTCGTGCACGCTGACGATCGGGACGAAAAGTTTGTGAAGCTGTGAACAGTGGAAAGAGTGCTGCCTCGTTGGTAACCGGAGAAGCTGTAGTCAGCGGGAAGAGTATTGCCTTACATGTGAAATTGAGTGTTTTGTTTTGAGTTAATTCTGAGAGCGCAAGAAAGCGCTGTGTAAAGAGCATCATTAATAAAGAGCACAAGCTCCACTACTTGCCGACCCCGAGTCTCCTTCCATCACCCACACACGAACTCTGAGCTATATCACACCTCGACAACCCACTTCCACTGGATAAACCTGGACTCTCCATCCTCGCTGTACTGCTTCAGTGGCCAGATGAGCATACCGCAGTTTCTTCCTCTCATATGCCTCATCTACCGCATCCTCCCATGGCACTGTTAACTCTATCAGTTGAACAATGCGTGCTGATCCAGACCACAAAACAATATCTGGTCGTAGGTTAGTGGTGGCAAACTCGGGTGGAAAAATAAGCCGTTGATCGAGATCAGCCAGCATCTTCCAGTCCCTAGCAGCTTCCAGTTGTCCTGGGCAAGAATTGGTGTTAACACCTTTTCTTGGTGGTTGCTCGCCTGGGCGGAGGAATATTGTCTTCTGCGTGTAATGTTTTTCTAGAACAGACGGCAACTTATTGGTCATACTACGCTTGCCTTCCAATGCTAAAGCCAAACATCGCAGAACTTGGTCATGGCGCCAAGTAAACCGACCTTGGCTAAGAGCCACCTTACATCCTGTCAAAATGTGCCTTAATGTGGCAGGTGATGAACACAAAGGACAAGAGGGATCCTCTCCTACCCAGAGGTTTAGGTTCTGCGGTGATGGGAGAACATCATATGTTGACCTAATAAGGAAACTGATCCTACTCTCTTCCATTGACCAAAGGTCTTGCCAGCCCATCTTGCGTTGTTCCACACTCTCCCATCTCATTCACTCTCCCTGCTTGGCCTGGGAAATGGCCTTTATACACCTCATCCTCTCCTCCTGCTTTCGCACCTCGTTGACTACCAGCTTCCTCCTTTGAGCTGGGCCTGCCTTGTGCCATTTAGGAGGAGCTAAACCGAGCCCAAAACCCCCTCTTCCATGCTGTACCTGTCCCACGATATCCCCAATTTGAAGGGCAGCCTTTGCCTCTACAACAGATTTCTTTGCTGACCACTTTCTACCAGTTTTTAACACAGGTGCAGCCTCCCTTAACCATTTGTCGCGTGACTCTACTAAGGTCATTTCCAGTCTGACCTTGGCACACTTAAACTCCTCGGTTAAAGCAGAGACTGGCAGCTGCAATATTCCTTTACTATAAAGTCCCACTCTGCTGAAGCAGCGTGGAACTCCCAACCATTTCCTGATGTATGAACTTATCAACGCTTCCAGCTTATCCACTGTTGTCAAAGAAACGTCGTACACGGTCAGTGGCCACAGCAACCTCGGCAGTAGACCAAACTGAAAGCACCAGAGTTTTAGTTTGCCAGGTAGAGTACAGCTGTTTATGCTCTTCAACCCTTCCACTGCTTGTCGTCTAACTTCTTCCACCCGAACTGTGTCCTTTAGATCCCCATCATACCATCTCCCAAGACTCTTCACTGGCTTCTCAGAAACTGTTGGTATTGCCTCACCATTAATGAAGAATGTTTTATCTACTACCTTTCCTTTAACTATCGAGATGCTCCTTGATTTAGAGGGCTTAAATTGCATTCGTGCCCATTCAATATTATCTGTTGACTTCCCGAATAACCGATTAGTGCAGGCTACTGTTGTAGTCATGGTTGTCATGTCATCCATGTATGCTCTGATTGGTTGTAGTCGCATCCCAGAAGCCAAGCGCTCTCCTCCTACTACCCATCTTGATGCCCTTATAACCGTCTCGTATTTTTAATGCAAAACAAAGTTATACAACGCAATAATGGGGGATTCAGTTTGCCTAATAGCTGTTCAATAAGGAAAGATGCTCCCCAAATGAATAAACACTATCTTTTTTATATTCCATGCAAACAACAAAAATTGTCAACACCCAAAAAGTAAATACAAGAAAAAGAAAATTAACTACAATAAGCAAAATAATGTAACGGATAGGTATTTTACAGGACTTGGTCAATAGATTGCAGAATTCAATAAAGAGTAAATTGATGAATGTAAGTCTTATCTGGTGGTATAAGTCATTAAACAATGTCCAAAGTTATCAGCAGCCATATCACCCTGTAGCCCAAGACTGGTTGCCCACTGAAGCTAAGCAGGGCTGAGCCTGGTTAGTACCTGGATGGGAGACTTCCTGAGAAAACCAGGTTGCTGCTGGAAGAGGTGTTAGTGAGGCCAGCAGGGGGCGCTCACCCTGTGGTCTGTGTGGGTCCTAACGCCCCAGTATAGTGACGGGGACACTATACTGTCAAAGAGCACCGTCCTTCGGATGAGACGTTAAACCGAGGCCCTGACTCTCTGTGGTCACAAAAAATCCCAGGATGTCTTTCGAAAGAGTAGGGGTGTAACCCCGGCACCCTGGCCAAATTTGCCCAGTGGCCTCTGTACATCATGGCCTCCTAATCATCCCCATATATACCAATTGGCTTCATCACTATGTCTCCTCTCCACCAGTAAGCTGGTGTGTGGTGGGCGTTCTGGCGCAATATGGCTGCCGTCGCATCATCCAGGTGGATGCTGCACATTGGTGGTGGTTGAGAAGATCCCCCCTTCTATGTAAAGCGCTTTGAGTGCCAAGAAAAGCGCTATATAAATGTAATGAATTATTATTATTATTAAAGTTGAAGCAGTCCCTTAGTAGATGAATAATCCAACCATTTGCGATGAATTCACTCCAAAAGATAACAGTTCTCATGCATCAGACTCTTCCAAATCAGGAACAGTCGTAAGCCAAAAGTCCCAAGCTTACATCCCTCTGGGCTTTTAATCCATATTCAGTTTGCAACATGCAATGATAAAGTCATCTATAAAGAGTCCTTCTAAAATACATACAAATAAACTGTATCAAACTTCTTAGCAACAAACATCATCATCAAAGCGTACTTTTAAATAACAGAAAAGAAAACATATCCTTACTTTAAGTTGAGCTTGAAATGGAACATTTCCCAACCAGGACATAGCACAAGTGCAGGTAAGCCATGCTTTCTGCTGCTGCTGTTCTGCTAACTTCCTCTACAAACCCACCTTTACTTAAGGAGCACAATTAGCAACCATAGCACCCCTAGCGGTGTGGAAGAAAGACTGCAGATAAAAGATTTCGTAACAGGCTTGCCTGTTACACCCTAATGATTACTTCCATTGCCATGGTAAAAGCCAGTGGAGAAATGGTGCATCCTGCCATTATTCCAACCTCTAGGCATGGCCATGCAGTGCTGAATTTTGGAGTTGAGAAACTGAATTGCAAATCTCCAAAATAGGCTTTCACTAAATTTGTTATTGACATTGGTACTCTGAAAAAATCAAATGCTGCCCAAAGAAGCTCATGTGGCACTGAACCATATGCATTAGCCAAATCCAGGAATGTCACATGGAGCTCCTTCCTCTCCTTTTTAGCTGACTGAATTCGTTGCCAGATAACATTGATGTGTTCTAAGCATCCTGAGAACCCTGGAATGCCCGCTTTTTGAACTGAGGTGTCAATGAAGCCATTCTTTAACAGGTAGGTGGACAATCTCTGGGCAATAATGCTAAAGAAAATCTTACCCTCAACGTTTAATAGTGAAATAGGACGAAACTGACTGATGCTTCTAGCATCTTTTTCTTTAGGTATAAAGACACCACCTGCTCTGCGCCATGCTCTAGGTACAACCTGTTTTTCCCATGCCACTTTTATCAATTTCCACACTCAGTGGAAACCGTACAGAGTGCACTTGTACACGCTGTACGGAACTCCATTAGGCCCTGGAGATGATGAAGCCCTTGCCTTTCTCACAGCCTGCTCTACCTCTTTCCACTTAGGTGCACAGACCTCCATTTGGTATTCTGGTGGGTTGATAGGTGGTATGTCTGATGGAATTGACATAGGCTCATGCCTTTTTGCATCTGTATGCGTGTCCTCCAGATATCTCTCTAGCTCAATCCTAGATGTTTTTAAAGTGCCATTCTTCTCACTGGTGAATAACTTCTTTACGAATTTGAATGGGTCTTTATAGAAATTAGCCCTCGCACGTTCCTTCTTTTTGTAGCGTTTCCGTAGGCGCTCAGCTCTGCGTAATGTTGCCAGCTTATCTTTTATGGCCCTTTGTAAGAGATTGAGTCCCTCCTTCTGACTTTGTTCTGCTTTTTTCCATTGCTTCCTCAGCTGTCTCCTTTCTCTAACTAACCCTTCAATTTTCTGCTGCCGTCTAGACATTCCAGGAGTAGTTTGTACTTTTCCCTTCCTTTTTTCCACACCAAACCTCTCACTAATTTTGTATGATCAAGTTGCGGTTTTTTATCATAGCCAGCTTAAAGGTTTTTGGTACATATCCTAGAGACAAAGACGAATTAATGATAGTAAGAAGAGTATCTATGACATCTGGAAGCATCTCTTTCAGTAGCTTAGTCGGAATAGGATCTAACATACAAGTTGTCGATTTAGATGAATAAACGAGTTTAGAAAATTCTTCCTCTCCTATGGCAACAAATGAATAAAAAATTTCCTCAGGGAGACTACAATGCACTGCCTGATGCGATACTGTGGTAGACGGTTGCATAGTTATAATTTTGTCCCTGATATTATCGATCTTATAAGTGAAGAAGTTCATAAAGTCATTACTGCTGTGTTGCTTGGACACTTCTGGGGTTGAAGCTTTCTTTTTTGTTAGTTTAGCCACTGTTTCAAATAAATACCTAGGATTATGTTTATTTTCTTCTAATAGGGTTGAAAAATAAGCAGATCTAGCAGCTTTTAAGGCCTCTCTGTAAGCAATCGAGCTCTCTTTCCATGAAATCCGAAATACCTCTAGTTTAGTTTTCTTCCAGTTGCGCTCCATTTTTCTGGCTGCTCTCTTAAGGGCCTGGGTGTGCTCGTTGTACCACGGCGTTGGACTATTTTCTTTAATCTTCTTTAAGCACAACGGAGCAACTACGTCTAAAGTGCTGGAAAAGAGAGAGTTAAAAGTTTCTGTTGCAATATCGAGTTCTTCTAAGCTATCTGGGATGCTGAGATGATGAAACTGATTAGCAAGATTATTGATAAAGCAATCTTTAGTGGCAGAAGTTATAGGTCTAACGTATTTATAACACGGAGTCGGCTTTGCAGCCTTGGCTAAATGTAATTTACATGAGACTAGATAATGATCTGAGATGTCATCGCTCTGCTGCAGAGTATGATTACGACAATGAGTAGGTCCTGACACGTGTTGTCTAACTCCAATTGAGTTTACAATGTCTTTAAATGCCAATCCCAATGCATCTTTTTCATTATCTACATGTATATTAAAATCACCAACAATTAGTACTTTATCTGCAGGCAATACTAATTCTGATACAAAGTCTGCAAATTCTTTGAAAAAATCTTTATGGTGCCCTGGTGGCCTGTATACAGTAGCCAGCATAATTCTCACATGTGATTTATCGTTTACACTATATATTTTTACATTAAGAACCAACACTTCAAAAGAAGTATATTTAAAACTAGATTTCAAGTTTCAAGTTTATTGTATTTATAAAGCACATTTAAAACAACCTTGGTTGACCAAAGTGCTGTACAAAATGTAGCTATTTAAATCCATACAAAAATTAAAAACAACTTTCACAAAACATTGAACGCACAAGAGTACAAGTAGGTTTTTAAAAGATTTCTGAACTCAGACACCGTGGGCGCTGTTTTAATATTTTTTTATTTTTTTATATATATTTTTGAAACAGGGAAAAGATTAAGGACAATCGGGCCTGGCTCAGTATAAACTGATTTTCAGCAGGTTCCTGCTCTGCAGAACATAAAACCACACACACAACAAAGCTCACACACTAGACAGCTAGAGACAACAACAGACACACAAACCAAGATATTGGGCAACAGGAGGGGCTATAAAGCCGTCTCAATGGTCACAGATATACCTGTCCACTAAATGGCGAGCAAATGTTATTTTAAACAGTCTTCTTGATGTGATAGTTCTGATGTGCTGTGGGATCTCATTCCAGGTTTTTGTGAGCACATAAAAAAAAGATCTCTGTCCATAACAGTTTCTAAAAGCCGGTAAAGGCAAAAGTCCATTTATAAATGATCTCGTAGTGCGCTCAGACCTTAAGCTAAGTTTCGGAACCAATTCGGTTAGAGAAGTTACAGTGTGTCCATTTGAGATTTGATGAAACAGGTTTATCCCATGGCTTATTTTATAGTTCTGAAATGTCAAGGCATTACACAAAGATAGTGCAGTACAGTGGTGAGTCCAGCCTGGAAGCCTGACATGGATCTTATGAGCTCTATTATAAAGTCTTATTACTGGTTCAATAATCTCATTTGTTGTTAGTGACCAAACAGGTAAACAATACGACAAAGTGGACATAATGATGGCATGAAGATAGGTTTTTGAAACAGAAAACAACAAATGTGATCTAATTTTGCTATAAACATATAACTTTTGATTTATCTTTCTGGTTAGGGTTTGATCATGTTCTTGATAAGTAAGATGTGAGTCAAGGTAGACTCCCAAATACTTTTATGCTGATACAATTGAAAGCGTTTGATTAGAAAAAAGTGATAGGATTAGATATGGATAGTTGTCTTCTAGATGAATAAAAATGCATGCATTGTGTTTTCTTGACATTAAGTGTTAAATGATTATCTTGCAACCAGTTCTGTAAATGCTGCAGATCCGTGTTAAGATTGTGATTGATTGTGTCAATATTAGAACCAGAAAGAAAAATAACTGTCATCAGCATACAGCAAAGAACTAGAAAAATTCAAAACACAGGGAAGATCATTAATATACATAAGGAAAAGTAAAGGACCTAAAATACTGCCCTGTGGAACTCCCATAGAACACACTCGTGGCTGTGATGTTACTGTGCCAATTCTTACAGTCTGAGATCTGTCACTTAAATATGATGTAAACATATCTATTGCCAAAGATGACAAATAAAAAGAAAGAAGTTTGTTTAACAGAATTTGATGATTGACTGTATCGAAAGCTTTCTGAAAATCGGTGTATATAGCTCCAGTAATCATTATGCAATGCAATATGCAATACATGCAATATGTAATGGCAATTTGTTCCATAACCTGGGGCCAGCTACCGCAAAGGCTCGGTCACCCCTACATTTCAGCTTGGATCTGGGTACTCGTAACTGCCAGGTCAGAAAATGGACGACGGCCCTCCTATATGTGTATTTCCCACTGAGTGCTGAGATGAAGTGATGTATATTCACCTGTCTGCTTTGCAGTGAAGCCCTCTAGCCACAAGCTCCCTGTCTGTCACCTTAAAAGAAGAGGATTACGTGACTGTATATTCCTCTGTCCGCTTTGCAGTAAAGCCTTCCAGCCGTGAGTGCTCTGTCCGTCACCTGTGGAAGGAGAGGATTACGTGCCTGTACACTTACCTGACTGCGCTGCAGCGAAAATCCCCAGCCGTATGTCTTCTGTCTGCTTCTCACCGTGAGAAAGAGGAGTACATACCTGAAACACGCACCCGAGCCACAGCCCAGGCTATCCTAGATTTTCTAACGGAGCAGTACGGTGATGCAACACCTGCAGCTGTCCTCCGGACGCAATTCTTTAATTGCAAGCAGGGACCTCGACAAACCATACGTGCCTTTGCTTTACAACTGCGAGAACACTTGTCTCGGCTGAGGAAGAGGCCAGACCATGGGCTTGGAGAAGGAGAGGCCCTCCTAAAGGACCAGTTTCTTTTGGGGTTGCGAGATGGCCCAATACGACAGAGTCTGCGAATACAGCTTCGTCGCAATTCTACTCTGAAGTTTGATGAGCTACGCCAAGAAGCTCTGGCCCTCGAACAGGATCAGGCAGATACCTCAGATCCCTCCCATTGTATGGCCACCAATGCTGCCAGTAGTCCCCTGCCTCCTGCTCCGCCCGACTGGAAACAGGCCCTACGAGAAGAACTGAGAAGAGATGTCCGTGATCAGATGACAGATTTGTCTAAAACTTTCCTGAAAGATTTACGCCAAGAACATTAGCGGCCATTGCCACCGGCACGAGAGCGAGTATCCTCCGAAGGTAGTTGACTCACAGAGCGACGCCCATCTCTGATGCCCAACGGAATCGAGAGAGTGTGGGGAGAGTGGGGTGTCGCTACGCACTGTCAGTCCCGGCCCAGAGCGAGGCCATTATCTGGGCCCGCCTTCCTGTCCAGTTTCACGAATCCCTATGCAGTGGATCTGCATCGACACCAACATCAGGCTCGGGTCACCATAGTAAGCCCCCAACAAGTTCATGAGGAAGGAAAGGTTTGGTTCTGCCAGGTGGGCCCAACGGTAGTGGAGGTGGCCTTGACACAGACTGAATCCCCTGCAGCCAGAAAGGAGGAAACACTGCCTGCCCACCTTGCGGGAGAGTCCTTACGAGGTGACGGGTTGGAAGAAGGGCAGGCGAAGCAACTCCGGGACTTCCTGGTGAGATGGGAGCATCTCTTCTCCGCCCATGAGGAGGATTATGGGCGGACAGATATTGTAAGGCACCAGATCCCTACGGGGGATGCTCCTCCGAGCCGGGAACGCTACCGTCCTGTACCCCCGACTCTGTATGCTGAGGTTCCTACCCTTCTACGAGGGATGCTGGAGAAGAGAGTTATCCGAGAGAGCAGCAGCCCGTGGGCAGCACCGATCGTCCTCGTTCGGAAAAAGACCGGAGCATGGCGATTCTGCGTTGATTATCGGAAGCTGAACCAGGTTACCAAACGAGACGCCTTCCCCCTGCCGTGGGTCGAGGACTCCCTGACCAGCCTTACTCGGGCCGCCTGGTATTCTACCTTAGACTTGGCTAGCGGTTACTGGCAAGTTCAAATGGAGGAAGGAGACCGGGAGAAGACTGCCTTCACCACCCCCTTCGGCCTCTTTGAGTGGGAGCGCATGCCGTTTGGTTTGTGTAACGCTCCCGCTACCTTCCAATGGCTCGTGCAGCGCTGTTTGGGAGGCCAGCTTATGGACACCACGCTTGTCTATTTAGACGATGTCATTGTGTACTCCCCCGACTTTGAGTCTCACCTCCGACACCTGGAGCAAGTCTTCCAGTCCCTGGAACGGTACGGATTAAAGCTACAGCCCGAGAAGTGCCAGTTGCTCAGGAAAGAGGTAAAGTTCCTGGGCCATCGAGTCAGCGCGGCTGGGATTCCGGTGGACCCCGAAAAGGTGTCGGCCGTCCAGGAGTGGACTGCGCCGAGAACGGTGCGTCAAGTAAGATCGTTCCTGGGATTCGTGGGATATTACCGGCGGTTCATCAAAGACTTTGCCAAGATCGCTAAACCCCTGAACCAGCTGCTTGCAGGCTCGGGGCGGACCCGGGGTCGTGGGTCCCCTACCACCAGCCCTTTACGCTCTATACGGACGCCAGTAATATGGGGTTGGGGGCCGTACTAGCCCAGAGGCAACAGGGGGAAGAGAGGGTCATTGCCTATGCCAGCAGGAGTCTGCACCCAGCTGAGCATAACGACGCTAACTACAGCTCCTTCAAGTTTGAACTCCTCGCCATGAAGTGGGCCGTCAGCGAGAAGTTCAAGGATTATCTGTGGGGAGCGAAGGTAGTCGTGGTTACGGACAACAACCCGCTGGTCCATCTCCAAACTGCAAAACTGGGAGCCGTCGAGCAGCGATGGGTGGCGCAGCTAGCCAACTATGATTATCATCTTCAGTACCGGCCAGGGAAGGAGCATACCAATGCCGATGTCCTGTCTCGGCTCCCCGAGGGTCAACCCATGAGACCGACTTTGCCCCGGAATGTAGCACCGGAGGAAGGACTTATGGTGGGAATCGTAGAGGCCCCTGGACTCCGAAGGGAAGGGGTTCCCTTGAGTTGGGGTTGGGACCCCCTACGGTGGAAGGACCGACAGGCAGGGGACCCAGGTTTGGCCCAGATACGGGACTGGCTGCAGCAAGGGACTTGGCCAGAAGGTGGAGCACGACGTGGGCAACCCCGAGGGGTGATCAGCTCCTGGGACAATGGGAGAGACTCTTCTTCAAGGAGGGAGTCGTCTGTCGAAGGTCACAGGACCCAGCACTGGGGGAAGAGGTATGTCAAATAGTGGTGCCTGGAGATCAATCCCAAGCTTTGCTCCAAGCTTATCACAACCACCTGGGACATCAAGGGCAGGAGAGGACGACCTCATTGTTGCGGAGACACGTTTACTGGCCTGGGATGGAGAAGGCAGTAAGGATGTTCATTTCGCAGTGCCCACGTTGTATTCTCTTCAAGACCCGGAGAGAGGTACGAGCCCCGCTGGTCCCCATTCAAGCGAAAGCCCCACTACATATGGTGGCGATGGACTATCTGACGTTAGGTCGGCCCACCGACCTCATCCAAAACATCCTCGTGGTAACAGACCTCTTCACGAAGTATGCATGGGCCATTCCAACTAGGGACCAGACGGCAACCACCACTGCCAGTGCCTTTTGGAAGAATATGTTCCAGCCCTTTGGATGTCCAGAGGTCCTTCACTCGGATCAAGGCCCAAACTTTGAGTCCCGGGTCATAAGAGAGCTGTGTCAGCTATACAGGTGCAAGAAGACCCACACCACGCCGTACCACCCCCAAGGGAACGGAGGGTGCGAACGATTCAATCAGACCCTGTTGGGTCTGTTAGGGACGCTGGAGGTGGAACAACAGGGTAATTGGATGGCAAGTCTCCCGGCCGTAGTCCAGGCCTATAATAACAGCGTGCATAGCCTTACCGGATATGCCCCGACGTACCTGATGTTCGGACGGCACATACGGTTACCCACGGACTTACTGTTGGGATCCAGCTCTGCAGAGGAAGGGACCAGCTTAACGGAATGGGTGAGAAACCACCACCAGCGCCTCCACCTTGCTTATGAACAGGTTTCTGCCCGAATCAAAAGAGCCGCGCAGAAGAACAAAAGATTATACGATCGGACAGCTCGTGAGGCCCCCCTGTTGCCGGGAGAAAGGGTCCTGGTCAAGGACAGTCGGCGCCAGGGAAAGGGGAAGTTGAGCGACCGTTCGGAACCCCGACCTTACGTGGTCCAACGACAACCCCGACCTGACCAGCCCGTGTACGTCCTTCGCCCTGAAGGGGACGCCGGCCCAGAATGGATATTGCATCGGAACCTGATCCGCCCGTGCCCCAACTACCCAAGGTCTGCAGATATCATTATCCCCACCGAAGAGAGGGCCCACCAAACTCCGATGATAGGGTGGGCATTGGTCCCAAGGGGACCGGCCATTGAACCTGAGCAAGCAGATTTCCCCTCGCCCCCAAGACGATCCCAGCGGGACAACCGAGGCCAGCCTCCGGCACGGTACGGAGGCTGGTCGGAGTCACCACGTTCTAGGTACTAGAACGGTTTGGTGGGGGGGGGTATGTCACGAGGTAAGGCGGAACTAATGTTCGCCGAGATTGCCTCCCGCCGGACCCATAACAACGGAACACCGGGCTAGCCCCGCGATTGGGACACGTTGCCATTAGGGGAGGATAAAAGGAGAGAGTGCAGACCAGAGAGGAGGGTTGTTTTGGGGACTGTGATCTCGGAGGAAGCATGAGCGTTGGAGAAGAGGAAGTGGGGCCGGCAACGGGCACGGCACTGTGAGTTTGGGAGAAAGAGCATGCCGACTCAACCGGAAGGAGGGAATCGCTGGACAGTGAGATCGTTTGTGAGAGACTGTGAGTAGTCCAATCAATCTCCATCTTCCTCTCTCATGTCTACGGGACACCTTGATGTGAATGCCAGGTCAGAAAATGGGCGACGGCCCTCTATATGTGTATTTCCCACTGAGTGCTGAGATGAAGTGATGTGATGCACTGTTTTGATGTGTGAAGTGTGAACTTAAATCCGCTGGATGTCCATTACTTACCTGAGTTTTCTATCACGTTCTAAAGACAGAAGAAGAGGCTAACACTGTTGTAGTCTCGCGTAGCCAGACCTTCAGACTGACGGCTGAAGGTCTGGAATTCATAGCAGCTTTCTTTGGCCAAGGCCCGCCCATAAGGCCGTTTGACCGACATGTCAAACAACCAATTACAGTTCGTTTCGTTCAGCGTCACGTTTCGGGGCGTGGAAATGTCCCCACAACAACAGACCGGCGTGCAACTAGTCAGTCAGCATAGAAAATCAAAGAAGGAGAAGAAAACAAGCAGTAAGTCATTGATCTGTTCGTGCACGTATAACAACAATGGCGTGCACTTCATCAACAGCCATACCGATGAGACGCTCGCGGTAAACATCTGTTTGAAGCATATCTCTCCACTTTTTAACACCCACAAACAATTCTGGAAAACCGAACACAATACTGAATCGGCCAGCTGCGATGTCAGCGTCTGTTGTTTCATGTTTGCCCGCAAACGCGGCTGATATCCCCTTCGCAGTTAGCTACTTCACTTGATCTTCCATAATAGATAGGAGGGGACACACAACTAGTAAAATTGGATCTGCTGGGAATCCTTCTAAGTGCTGACAAAGGGTCTGCCCGGCTTGGAAAATAATACTCTTCCCAAATCCCGTCGGCAAACAGGCTAAAATATCTCTTTTTGTCTCCACTAAGTGCCTGAAACAAAACTCCTGGACATCTCTTAAAGAGTCTATGCCGTGAACCTCGCATACTTTTGAGAATCCTACGTTTAGCTGATCTTGATAAATGCTCATTGTCACTCATGTAAACACAACAGTTTTTCTTCCGCAATCACACGTCTGCGCTTTGTTTCCTGGCGAGGCGAAAATAAACGTGACACTCGCGCCCCCCGGAAATCCGATAAAATTCAACCAATCAGATGACGACTTCGACATTCCTGAAGTGTTTCCAGTTAAGTGTACCATATGCATCAGACGTTTAGCCAACGTTCCGTGGGCGTGACGTCTGAGGCTGAGACTAACACTGTTGTACTCCACAGACATGTGAGTGTATTATCTGACAGCCCATTGTGAAGAGGGACACGTAGGTGAATGCTCAACCGATTGCTTTGCAGTGAATTTCCTCCAGCCGTAAGTTCTCTGTCTGTCCTTGCTGAAGAAGAGGATTACGTGCCTGTATACTCACCTGACTGCTTTGCAGTGAAGTTCTCCAGCCGTAAGTTCTCTGTCTGTGATCTATAGAAGGAAGAGGATTACGTGCCTGTATATTCACCTGTCTGTTCGCAGCGAAACTCCCCCGCCGCAAGCTCTGTCGGCTCTTCGAGAGGATTACGTGCCTGAATACTCACCTGTATGCTTTGCAGTGAAGCTCTCCAGCCGTAAGTGCTCTGTCTGTCACCTGTGAAGAAGAGGATTACGTGCCCGTATATTCACCTGTCTGCTTTGCAGTGAAACTCTCCAGCCGTAAATTGTCTGTCTGTCCCCTGTGAAGAAGAGGATTACGTGCCTGAACACTCACCTGTCTGCTTTGCAGTAAAGGCCTCCAGCCGTAAGTTCTCTGTCTGTCACCTGTGAAGAAGAGGATTACGTGCCCGTATATTCACCTCTCTGCTTTGCAGTGAAGCTCTCCAGCTGTAAGTTCTCTGTCTGTCACCTGTGAAGAAGAGGATTACGTGTCCGTATATTCACCTGTCTGCTTTGCAGTGAAGCTCTCCAGTCGTAAGTTCTCTGTCTGTCACCTGTGAAGAAGAGGATTACGTGCCTGTATATTCACCCGTCTGCCTTGCAGCAAAGCTCTCCAGCCGTAAGTTCTCTGCCTGTCACCTGTGGAGAAGAGGATTACGTGCCCGTATATTCACCTGTCTGCTTTGCAGTGAAGCCCTCTAGCCGTAAGTTCTCTGTCTGTCACCTATGAAGAAGAGGACTACGTGTCCATATATTCACCTGTCTGCTTTGCAGTGAAGCCCTCTAGCCACAAGCTCCCTGTCTGTCACCTGAAAAGAAGAGGATTACGTGCCTGCACACTTACCAGACTGCGCTGCAGCGAAAAATTCCCAGCCGTATGTCTTCTGTCTGCTTCTCACCGTGAGAAAGAGGAGTACATACCTGAAACGCGCACCTGGATTGTCCTGTAGCAGCCTCCCCCCCCCCCCCCCCCCCCCCCCCCTTTTACATTGCGCCCTGTGGGCCATCGGCGGGTCCGCCGAATGGAACCACCCTGCACAGAAGACCCACCATTTTAATTCCTTTATCCAATTTTATATTCAATAAAATACCGTTTTACTTGAAGTCTCGTTGTCAGTCCTCCTTGCCTGGCTTCTGTCCGACTCCCCAAGGGTGGTACGGGTCCCAGGGGTGGGTGCAGTCTGATTCGGCCCGCCCCGACCTGTGACACATATAAGGTAGTTTTCATAAGCACTTGTCTTCATGGCAAATTGATTCAAACATACAGGCTATCATTAACAGTAAATAACTCCTCTCTATTTTTTTTTTAAGCTAACTAACAAATGGATGACTTTCCTGAGGCAAATGCAAGTGATATTTGTTCACAAACTTTACAAGCAAGCTTTATTGACATCTTTCCACGGTTGAAACACTGATTGAGTGATTACATGCGACATGATACGGATTTCAGTAAGTTGTTCTGTAACTTTCAACTTACATTCTGATATTCATGCATGTTTTTCTAGATATAATTTGTATTAAAGTGGCTCGCTCCGCGCTGCTGCTTGAACTGAGGCGCTAAGTGATCTGTCACGTCACAAGAGCGTCAAAACGCCATTTATTCGTGATAAAATGGACAGAATTTGAAAGATGACACTTTGTTTCTTTTTAGAAGGAACAAACCACTGAGCTATTTGCGATTATTCCAGTAGCACCTTATTGCAGTACACGAGATCCAGGGGGTGGAGTTGGATTCAGATCTAAGGGGTGGAGATGGGTAGGATAAGGGGTGGGGTTAGGGATCAGGGGGTGGAGATGGGTAGGATTAGGGGTGGGGTTAGGGATCAGGGGGCGGAGATGGGTAGGTTTAGGTATATGTAAGGTGGGAGGAGTTGGATCTGGATTCAACTCCTTACCCTGGATTTCTTGTTCTGCAGTGAGGACCATCTCGATTATTGGGTGACATCTGCGCGCTACAAATAAGTATAGGGAATTAATGCAGATCTGGCAACCCTGGCTTGAACTACGGGTGATCCATAGGGTCAAATAGAGCCTGCTTTTATGTAGCTGTTACAGTTTTTTACGATTGCTTACACACTAAAATGAAACTTTTCCTACAATTAGCAAAACCTTGCACTCGAGGAGCAAAACACAAGGCCAGATTAGCACAACTGTAAGCACATTGTCAGCTTCACACTATTTGCAAAACATTACACACAGTGATTTTCAAAACACTAAACACACTTGTATACATCAGACACAGAAGTACACTCACCTAAAGGATTATTAGGAACACCATACTAATACTGTGTTTGACCCCCTTTTGCCTTCAGAATTGCCTTAATTCTACGTGGCATTGATTCAACAAGGTGCTGAAAGCATTCTTTATAAATGTTGGCCCATATTGATAGGATAGCATCTTGCAGTTGATGGAGATTTGTGGGATGCACATCCAGGGCACAAAGCTCCCGTTCCACCACATCCCATATGCTCCATTGGGTTGAAATCTGGTGACTGTGGGGGCCATTTTAGTACAGTGAACTCATTGTCATGTTCAAGAAACCAATTTGAAATGATTCGAGCTTTGTGACACGGTATCCTGCTGGTGTAGCCATCAGAGGATGGGTACATGGTGGCCATAAAGGGATGGACATGGTCAGAAACAATGCTCAGGTAGGCCGTGGCATTTAAACGATGCCCAATTGGCACTAAGGGGCCTAAAGTGTGCCAAGAAAACATCCCCCACACCATTACACCACCACCACCAGCCTGCACAGTGGTAACAAGGCATGATGGATCCATGTGCTCATTCTGTTTACGCCAAATTCTGACTCTACCATCTGAATGTCTCAACAGAAATCGAGACTCATCATACCAGGCAACATTTTTCCAGTCTTCAACTGTCCAATTTTGGTGAGCTCTTGCAAATTGTAGCCTCTTTTTCCTATTTGTAGTGGAGATGAGTGGTACCCGGTGGGGTCTTCTGCTGTTGTAGCCCATCCGCCTCAAGGTTGTGTGTTGTGGCTTCACAAATGCTTTGCTGCATACCTCGGTTGTAACGAGTGGTTATTTCAGTCAAAGTTGCTCTTTTATCAGCTTGAATCAGTCGGCCCATTCTCCTCTGACCTCTAGCATCAACAAGGCATTTTCGCCCACAGGACTGCCGCATACTGGATGTTTTTCCCTTTTCACACCATTCTTTGTAAACCCTAGAAATGGTTGTGCGTGAAAATCACAGTAACTGAGCAGATTGTGAAATACTCAGACCGGCCTGTCTGGCACCAATAACCATGCCACGCTCAAAATTGCTTAAATCACCTTTCTTTCCCATTCTGACATTCAGTTTGGAGTTCAGGAGATTGTCTTGACCAGGATCACACCCCTAAATGCATTGAAGCAAATGCCATGTGATTGGTTGATTCGATAATTGCATTAATGAGAAATTGAACAGGTGTTCCTAATAATCCTTTAGGTGAGTGTATATCATGATGTCACTTCCTTGCAATTCCAAAGCACTGACTGTCAAATCACCACACCTATGAGCCGATCTGTTGCAGTTTTTTTTTTCAATTGTTTACATGCAATTATGAAAACCAGGTTCTTTTTTTCAAAATATAATCACAATTATCCAAACACCACACTCAATTTGCATAATTCCTAGATTGTTTGCAAAATTACATACTTCTGTCAAAACATACACACTTCAGCCAAAACATATACACATATTTGTGAAAATGCTATTAGTTTTCATTTAACCAACACAGTCCTCAATGATCAGACACCATTGCACCCAGTTTCACACTGCTGTGATAAATAAAGAACACATTTATAAAAAAAACTAATTTCAGGAAATGTGCTAGATTTTTGGCCAGACATTGTTATGTAAGGGATAATTTAGATGAAAAAATAAATAAAATTGTGACAAACCCACACCATTCTTCATGATTAATTTGAGATATAGGGAGAATGTACACAAATAGGCCTACTATAAACTTACCAAGCACTGCACAACACTGATGCTGCAGACTGAATATTTCAAGTATTTATTTCAATACTTACAGTATTTCTTACCATGATCAGTTACAGTAATCAATCAACAATGAAATCAATTAAACAAATAAAATCTGTAGACAAATAAAAATTACTGCATGAAATACATACACTTTGACTCTGAAGAAAAACTACTGTAAAAGCAACAAGAATACTGTAACTGTTCAGTTACAGTATCAACCAGAGATTTGGTTGATCTCTTTGTAAAGCTTCCATCAGTCCATGGTTGATGACATGGTCAATAAGTGTTGCACAGATTTCTTGAGTCAAATTTGGTCCTCGTCTTCTTTGTTCAGGTTCTATCAACTCTTCCAAGTCCTTCTCTACCTCTTCCTCTACCTGGGCCTCTTCCTCTATCTCCTTCTTGTCCTCTTCCTCTACCTGGGCCTCCTCCTCTATCTCCTTCTCCTCTTCCTCTACCTTCTTCATCTCCTCTTTGAGCTCCCCCTCTCATTCTCACTCTTCTTCTTCTAGCTCCTTCCATTTTTGTTGAAGACAGGTGAACTCACCTGCTGCCTTTTATAGCACACCTGAGAGCTGCGTTTTCAAATTAGCACATGTGTGCTTCCACACCTGGTGGATGTGAGTATCCAATTCATTCATTAGTGTGGTCATTGGCAATCCGGGGCTTTGTAATGACAAGGAAGTAACCTCACAATCCTTATCTGTGTCTAAGGTGTGAAAATGTGTGTAGAGTTTTACAAATCACTGTGTGTAATGTTTTGCAAAAAGGGTGAACCAGACATTGTGTGTAATGTTGTGCAAAACTGTGGAGGTGTTTTGCTCATTGGAGTAGATTTTGCAAATTGTGTGGAAATCTTTATTTTAGTGTGTAAACAATCGTAAAAAAAACTGTCACAGCCATCAGGTGCACACACACATGACTGCTAAACTGCCACACCACTCAGGTTTAAGCACTATACAAATGCAGCAGGAAGGTTCACCTGCCTTTTTTCAGATTATTTTTTATGTTTGTTGTTGTTGTTATTTACTGTAATTGTAACCTGTACTGGATACAGTATTTTACGTGTGTCTATTGTTTGCTGAGCTGGCAGTGTTATGCACACTACTGTAGTAGCATGACAACTGGGACATGTTTTGTTGTGATTCTCCATGTTGCCATGTTGACTGATTTGTAATAATATTTTCCTCAGTCTGCAGCATTGGTCTTGTGTAGTGTTTGGTGAACTATTGTATAGTTGCACTTTCTCTGTGTACTTCATTTACAGTACTCTAATCACTGAGAATTGGACTTACTAAAAGTGTTTTAGGTTAGCAACAGCAGTGTGTAACTGATTCAAAAAGATTGAAGTCATATGAAATGTGTGTTTCGTATGGTAACAAACTGTTGTTTTTATGAAGTCGTGTATAGTTTTGACAAAAGGGTTCCATTTTGCAAATGATCTGAAATGTTGTGCTACTTTGGTGTAGGGTTGTGCTAATTGTGTGTAGTGTTTTGACAAACCGGGCCCTGTTTTCAAAATGTGCTTCAGCAATTGAAAAAAACTGTAATGCGTTATTGTCGCATTAACTTGCCTTAACTAACTCAACATGAGAGATTTTCTTCACACACAGTGTGAGTTTCTGTCGGTCATGTTTTACCGCACCCATTTGATTGACAGGATATAATCGGCACTGGCCAAAATTGAATATAATTGCTTTTATCGACCGATACCGATTGTTGGCCGATACATCGGTGCATCTCTAATATAATTATATTAACACGTTAAAACCTCACTGAATGAGTAATTGTGAGTTTTTTGGTCAAATAATTAGGGTTGGGAAACTTTATATATATTTACGCATAAATATCTGAAAGTTTTCCAGAATCATTGAAGAGAGAATCGCAATGCATTGGAGAACTGATATTTAATTCCTCCCTATACAAGTGATCATGATCTGCCCAGATTGAGTTGCGATAGCATATGCTTCTGTTTACCCATTATTCATCGCTAGCGGCACGCTTGGTGCTCTTTTTTATTGCCTTTTTTTGTATCACATATCTTAGTAATCAACATCATATATTTGTCACGATCCACACACGGGAAACAGGGGTTAGATCCAAAAGCAGTATTTAATAGGGTAATCCGTACTCACAAACTAGTCCAGGCAAAGGTCAAATCCAAAAGGCAATCCAAAAACAAGAAAACAAACAAGAACAGGCAAAAACAGGCTACCAGAAGTGGTGTGACAATATACAAGGACTCCGTAACAAACACTAAACAGGCAGGGTATTTATACACAGAACAAGACAATCATGATGGGGAACAGCTGAGTGCAATGAACAGTGATGAGCGCAGACAAGGATTGTGGGGAATGCAGTTCCAAACGTGAATGACACCGTAAGGAAAGAGGACCTCTAGTGGACACCAGGGAACATAAACCAGACACTGTGACATGACCCCCCCTCTACGGAGCGGCTACCAGACGCTCCAAGTCAACTAACACACAACACAAGAGTTCAGGAGGGAGGTGGAATGGCGGAGGATCAGGGGGAGGGATGGTGGGCCAGGTCCATGTAGGGGAACAAAAACGGGAAATAACGATTTAGCCGGTGACCAGGGCGAAGCGGTCAGTTCATCCGGCTGCCCGGGCGAAGCGGTCAGTTCATCCGGCTGCCCGGGCGAAGCGGACAGTCCATCGGGTGGCCAGGGCGAAGCAGACGACCCCTCGGGCGGCCAGGCCGGTGAAGAACCCTCGGGCGGCCAGGGCGGTGAAGAACCCTCGGGCGGCCAGGGCGGTGAAGAACCCTCGGGCGGCCAGGGCGGTGAAGAACCCTCGGGCGGCCAGGGCGGTGAAGAACCCTCGGGCGGCCAGGGCGGTGAAGAACCCTCGGGCGGCCAGGGCGGTGAAGAACCCTCGGGCGGCCAGGGCGGTGAAGAACCCTCGGGCGGCCAGGGCGGTGAAGAACCCTCGGGCGGCCAGGGCGGTGAAGAACCCTCGGGCGGCCAGGGCGGTGAAGAACCCTCGGGCGGCCAGGGCGGTGAAGAACCCTCGGGCGGCCAGGGCGGTGAAGAACCCTCGGGCGGCCAGGGCGGTGAAGAACCCTCGGGCGGCCAGGGCGGTGAAGAACCC
This sequence comes from Rhinichthys klamathensis goyatoka, assembly GCF_029890125.1. Lineage (NCBI taxonomy): Eukaryota > Metazoa > Chordata > Actinopteri > Cypriniformes > Leuciscidae > Rhinichthys > Rhinichthys klamathensis. The sequence goes on from NW_026606634.1 coordinate 1,965,995, forward strand.
TCGGGCGGCCAGGGCTCAGGAACAGACACTGGCTCCGGCTCAGGAACAGACACTGGCTCCGGCTCAGGAACAGACACTGGCTCCGGCTCAGGAACAGACACTGGCTCCGGCTCAGGAACAGACACTGGCTCCGGCTCAGGAACAGACACTGGCTCCGGCTCAGGAACAGACACTGGCTCCGGCTCAGGAACAGACACTGGCTCCGGCTCAGGAACAGACACTGGCTCCGGCTCAGGAACAGACACTGGCTCCGGCTCAGGAACAGACACTGGCTCCGGCTCAGGAACAGACACTGGCTCCGGCTCAGGAACAGACACTGGCTCCGGCTCAGGAACAGACACTGGCTCCGGCTCAGGAACAGACACTGGCTCCGGCTCTGGAACAGACACTGGCTCCGGCTCTGGAACGGGCTCTGGAACGGGCTCCGGCTCCGGCTCTGGAACGGGCACTGGCTCCGGCTCTGGAACGGTCACTGGCTCCGGCTCCGGCTCTGGAACGGGCAACGGCTCTGGAATAGCAGACACGGGCATGTCCAGGATCCGAGCCAGACGCTCCAGGTGGTCCAGGTCCATGAAGGCAGACGGAACGTGAACCGTCTCTGACTGGGCAGGCGGAACGTGAACAGTCTCTGACTGGGCAGACGGAACGTGAACAGTCTCTGACTGGGCAGACGGAACGTGAACAGTCTCTGACTGGGCAGACGGAACGTGAACAGTCTCTGACTGGGCAGACGGGACGTGAACAGTCTCTGGCTGGGCAGACGTGACGTGAACAGTCTCTGGCTGGGCAGACGTGACGGTAGACGTCTCTTTCTTCCTCCTCCTCCGCCTTCGGACCACCGGACTCGGGACCCCCGGATTTGGGACCACCAGACTTGGGACCACCGGAACTGGGACCACCGGACTCGTGACGGTGTCGGCATGGCGAGGCTCCAATACATCCCACTGACTCCGATGCTCAAGGTATCTGGTAAAACTCCAAAAGTCCAAGACTTCCAGACCCTTCATTTCCCACCCCACGGCAATGGGTCATCAAGACAGGTATTAAAAATGTCCTGTAGTGGCAATTTTAATGATATTCATTGATCTTTAGTAAAATATAGATGATTCAAAGAATGTCACATGTGTGTCTCACTTGTAGTGAGAGAAGATTCTGTTTATGTACCTGGGGAGGCAGAAGAGGGGGACACTCCAGAGAACAGACGAACAAGGACCTCTGACCTAGATGTCAGAAGGCCATTTTGGGTGCAGGGGGGCTTATTGGGCCAACTAGTGACGTTTATGGAAAACTACTGGGAGGAAGGCTCTGGGGGGAAGAAGGCCTTGAAACTAAGATAAAAGCTAGTTCAGTCTGTCTGGGGGTGTGTCACTCTTCTGCACAGGGTAACAACTGTGTATTAGACTGCTCCTATTCTTGCAAGAATAAATACTTCTATTTTATATAATTTGACTCTGACTGTCTCTTACGCAGTAATGTTTGCTTGAGATGAATTTTTGCCACAACAGTTTTGGTGTCAGAAGTGGGATTCCTTGGACGTGCCTCCTGGACCTGAGATCGGACGGTGTTTGGCCACCTGGACTAAGTAAGTTCCAGCTCTACCTCGTAAACTTGAGAGAGAGGGGCCGACCGATATCAGGGCCGGGAGAATCGACCACTGGAATCTAAAGAACCCGCAGGTGGCAACAGAAGCATCTCTGGTAAGAGACAGTTCAATTTATTTTCTTTTGGGTAAGTTAATTAAATTCAGTTTAAGTGGGGAGAAGAGTGAAATTGAACCATATTGGCTGAAGGCTGTTTCTGTGGTACGTAATCTGAGATTAATTGAGGTCTGTAACAGAACAAGAAATTTCAAGAAGTGAGAACTGTAACAGATCAAGAGATTTCAAACAGATAGGTACCCTGAAAATTAGTTGTTCTACGACGGAGCAAATTGTTTTTAGGTACTGAGGCTAATTAGGGGGAACCAGAATTTTTTGGTAAACCTTAATTAGGAGGGCACTAATAGTGCAACCCGACCGATTTGGGTTAAAAGAAAAGAGTCGGATCTGTTTGGGACGCCTAACAGATTAAAGAAAACGCGCGTTGAAGAGAAATCCACAGAGAACAGAAAACAGCCAGTATGGGGATGTCTCAAAAGCAAGCTTGCGAAATTTGATACACCGGTTTTCTGTAGAACTAGGAAAGTATGGGGGGAAATGTATGTTTTAGATATTGAAAAAACTGAGAAAACACCATGATTTTCCCAGGGAGGGAACACTGAGCACAAATAGACTAAGAGTGTGCGAGAATCAGTGGAACAGGGCAGCGGGACAAAAGGTTGTTGTGGCTGCGTTCAACATGTGTGTAAAAAATGTGAACAGATAATGGATTATTGGCTTGAAGATAAAAATGTCGAACTGCCAGGAGAAAAATGTTTTTTACTTCTTCATCCAGTAAATGGATGCATGACATTAGATGTCTATAGAACTTAAATTTATATGACAAGGATTGAAGTAGCAAGAAGCAATAAGGCTGTCTGTGTGAAATAGAGGTAACTGTAAGTGAGACTTGGTGGAAGAGTGAAGTAAAAAAAAACAAAAAGGTTGGTGTGTGAGATATGTGTGTGTGGGGATTGTTCAAACAATCATGTACTGGTTAGACAATGAAGGAACTGGCATGTTTGAGAAAAGAAAGGAGAGGATAATGAAGGAACTGGCATGTAGGGAAAAGAAAGGAGAAATATAGTAGAAAACTATATGTGATGAAAATAGACATGGTCTGATAGAATTTATGGAAGTCAAATGTAAAATGTTTAAATGATATGAAAAGTTTTAGAATAAAATAAGGCATTGTATGATTGACAGGGATTAACATGATATGAAGAATGTTTAAAGCAGAATGGGGAACAATTCTAGATTTTGATAAAATAATGATTGAAATGATGATATATCTGCTTTATTTTATTAATGTTAAGAAAATAAGGGTATTGAAGCAAGTAGCTATAATGGTTGTCTGTGTAATTTACGGACTGAGTAATATAATCTGTTTTGGAGAAACAGTAGAGATAAGACTGAGACAATAATGTGATGGAAGGGAAAAAAAGGCTTCAAACCAGTGGAAATGAAAATAATGATGTACAAATTGTTACACTTTATGAAGAGTAACGGAACAGTCCGGGAAAATAAATAAGTAAATAAATAGTGAGACAGAAGAGAGCAAATGCTGTAAACAGCTCTGCTCTGAAGATCTCACTTTGAAGAGATTTGCAGAGATGTTTTGTAAAAGATAAGCTGGGATAACAGCAACAGTAAGGTAAAGACAGAAAACAAATTAGAATATTTTGAGCATTTTCTGTGCTGCTCATGAAATTATGTTCTGCCAATAATAATGATGAAGATTATGATTTGGCAATTGTGATTAAATCCGCCATTGGTGGACTGTAAAAAGAATACAGAGAACTGCTTATCAGTGGCTCTGTTTACATTCCTGAATGGGACACACACTGCTTCAAGGGCGTGTTAAGTTGAAGCCCTTTGGAAGCTCACAGTGATCAAACTGCAAGGTGTCTGATGCTGTAGTTGAGGCTGACACACGAACCAACCAGATGACAGAGATTGTCTTGATTGTGGTCAGTAGGTCCATTTAACACGTGACACACGTCTGATAATAATGTAGGGTTGAGAATAGATCAGTGTTTAAATGACGACAGTGACAATTTTTGGTCTGAGAAATAAGAGATAAAAAACAAGGTCAAAAGATTGAAGTCTTAAAGTGAATCCTTTTGTGACTCCAACAAATGTGAGTTGCAAAATATGTAAAGGTAATATAGAGAGACAGATCTCAAAGATGATTTATAATAACTGCAAAAGATGCAGAGTAGCCTTGTCAAAGTTAGTGTGAATCCTGATTGGAGACTGATAAACTCCTAGAAGAGAAAACTTTGAAGTCAGAGATTAAGCTATGGTAATTGAGATTGAGAAATGTGAAACGTTATTGAGAACTAGAATAATTATTTTTATGTAAGAACAAATAAGCAGAAGCAGTAGGCTACTGAATTAACAGTTGCTAAATGTAAAATGTGTTGAAAGGCATATGATTAAACAAACAGCTTGAAAAGTTGACCATGAAAGAACTAGAAGCTGATGTTTTGCTTTCAAAAGATAAGTTTGTTATTGGCTGTAATGAAACAGTTCGCTTATCTAAAATCTGATGTGTGCTGTGCCTGAAACTGCCAGTGCGACAGAGACTCAATCTGAGTGGAAATTTGTAATGTCTAAATTCCCTGAGATGGGCAAAAGACAAATATAAATAATATGTTTATTTGAAACCGTATGTAATTTCTGGCAAAGATGCCTTAAGCTGGGATAGAGTTAAAAGATGATAGATAAATGTTTGATGTTAGAAGTATATGAGAGAGCAGTGTACCATCCAATAGAGTCTCAGAGTCTCTCTCATTCAATGAGTCAGCTAAAAGCTGGTATCTGTGATAATGTGTAAAGCACAGTGTTTCAGTTGAAGATCATAGACACAGAGATGTTTTAAAAATAAAACTGAATGACTTGAAAGAAGTATTTAAAATAATAATACAGATAGAGATGACATTTTGATTAGCTTATTTGAGGACCAGCAACTTCTTTGTCTCATTTAGTCTCCACCATTCAGGACCGATGGCTCCGGCTACAGATGAAGTACACTGAATGTACGGTTGTGATCTTAAATTCACTGAGTATAATCCAAGCAGCTAGGTTGCTGCTTTTAAGATGATAAATGGATTTAAGTGATTAAATACTGTTGTTATTTAACTGTCTCCCTGTGTGAACACTATTAGGCAATCCGGATGGCCCTGGTGACTCTTGAACGTGCCTTTCCTAAGCTCCAGAAAACAGCTGAGTTCTGTTGAAGAGAACTGATTGTGTGATGGGAAAGAGCGGTCACCAGTGTGTACAGTGGCTACTCAATGACGGGTTTGATCTTCCTGGCCAGGGGACAGCCTAACGCAGGGGGTCACGAACATTGGGCACCTCCGGATGGAGGTGTTATTTGTGAGAAAGGTATGAGAGTTGAGCGCTGATTACTGGAGGCCACCGGGGTCAGCAGAGCATTGAGAGGTGAGATGCGCTGTGACGAGTCACGGCGGTCTGACCCGGAAAATGTGAGTTTTCTCTACATACCACTCGCCAGAAGAAACCGCATTCATTGTATGGCTTGTTTTTCATTGTGACAAGTCTGCAAATATGCCAGGGGAAAACACCCTGATGGAGATTATAGATAAAGGGCTAACAGGAGTGGGCTTTCAAGAGCCAGCTGAGGCCATGAAGTGATTCCCATTAGTTGTTGTGGAGACAGTAGCAAAACTTTTTATGTACTGGTTTGCCTTATGGGCAAGGAAAATCATAGTGTTGATTTTGAACTAATAGGTCTATGACATAGTTTTAACTCCTGAAGGTCGTTAGACATGGTGGTGGCTAAAGATGAAGACAGCTTTTGTAGATTTGAGAAAAGTCTGGATAACAAGGTGAATGGTCAATTCAATTCAAAGGTTATTGTAATTAATTTAATATTACATTTTGTCTAAGTTACAGCCTTAGAAGGCTGTTGAAAAAGATTATTTATTTATAGTGAGAGAGACTGCTTGAGCAGAGGAAGGGATGGTAACTGTGTCTGTCTTTCCATTATTGGCCTGCTAGAGCAAGCTGAAGCAAAATAATGATAATGAAACAAAACAACCCAGCTGACCTTGTTAAATTCTAATAAATAATGAACAAGACATGCTTTGAAACTGGTTGGGAGACCGTGTAAAATTAGGTAGAAGCTACCGGAAAATGGGAAGTTTAAAATCTTATTTAAAAATTTAAATCTTTAAGCAATAATATAAAGAAAAGTGAACATTGAGAATGAGCAGTTAACATATGTGTGTCTAGTATGAGTGTGTGTGATGGTGACAGCACTTTATGTCTTGTATGTATTAGTTTGGGGTACTATTATTTCCTGATTTTGAGGATATTGTGTCATTAACCTCTGGAATGAGTTTATCATTACAGATGGGTTAAGGCAAATGACAAATTTTAAAGAAGCTGATAATTCTGATGAAAAGACAATACAGAACATGGGACAAGCTTTAAGTTGATTGGCCATCAAGCTCTGTCTGGTAGTAATAATTTTGTCATACATAATGTAGATTTGAAGATCAGTTTAAGTAAATTGGAATTGTGTAGTTGTAGATCACCATCTGGCATGGGCTGAGATAAATGAAAATGTTGTAGATTTGAGGGAAACAACAAAGTGACATATTGGCTAAGTCAACATGAAATTATCAAGAGAGCCTCTCACATTTATGATTATTGTGAACAAAGGGGGAGAAATGATTGACTGACATTGACCAAGTCTGCACAGCACGACCTGACCTGATAGGGAAAATTGATGACTTTGGAAATGTTTGTAGATGACTGACTTGAGAGACCAAACAACAGGCCTGAAAAGCAAGATTCGATGTGAGACTGAGGGCCGTTGCCTTTCAAATACTTCGATAAGAAGATGAGATTGTGGCTTTAAGTGAAGAATGTAATATTTTTGTTTCAGAGGCAAATTTGGCTGAAGGACGCCGTTTGGGTTAGTGTTGATGGCAAACTTTATAAAAAACACTATGTTAAATGTTATGTTAAATTGATGCTCGAGTTGTGTCGTGCATCAAGAGGGAGATGGTATAACAATTGCCAAATATGGTTTATTAAGGAATAAATGTTGGGAGAACACTAGGGGTAATTTGATAAAAGCCCTGAAAGAAGCCATTTTTCTGCCTAACAAAATTGATGTCTGTGAGTGTGCACACACACCAATAACAAAGATTGTTTCAACAGGAAACGCCAGGGCATCGAAGGACACGGGAGAACAGTAGACAAAAGAAACTGCGTACTTTACCATCTGACAATAACCTCGAAATTTGTTTCTCTTTACAGAGAGCATGCAGGATTGGGAGACAGGGCAAAATGTGCCAATGAAATAATGGCTATGGATGAATTTGGCTAACTGTCCTGGCCTGGGTTATTATTGTGGCAGAAAGGTGCTACACCTGCGCAGCGCATAACTTAAAATTTTCCTTTTACAGAATGTCAGGATGGATTGGATCAAACAGAACTAATTCTGTTCCAAATGTATAAATATTGTGTGGACATGAGCAAAGTGGGTTGAGTGTTTTTCAGGGTAAAAGGACCCAGAGTGCTATTAAGTGAGCAAGAAATTATCCGGAGATAATGTTTCAGGTTGTTGATTCCACAGGTCACACCAAAGGGGACGAGCGGCTGTCAAGCGGTCACTAACAAAATACTTAAGGTCTCCATTCACAGGTGACAGTTCACTCCAGTGGGGGTGCGGTCGTGATATAAGGGAAAACCTTATAAGGATCAGAAAATGGTTGGAGAGTGTGACACCTGGGTCCAAGCCTCTCACCTACAACAACAGGCCACAACCATCCCATAGTCCATGGGGCGAACGAGATGATCAACACGCCTGGAGGAGGATGTGAACCAACTAATGGTTTAAGAATGTGGTTTTGTGATTATTTTGAGGATTTTATTTGATTAAATCAAAATAGGGCTTAGTATTGATATACAGTAGATCAAAAGATTTGATTGGTCCGTAATGGAAATATTAGAGTTAATATTGAACAACTGCATTGGTTAGAAGAATGGATAAAATTATAAGACTTCTCTGGTTAGATTTTGTTAAATATGGCATTAAATAGAGCTTACTAAATTGAATTAGAAGTGAACAAAATATGGTTAGGAAAACCGAGGTGAAATATGGAGATGGGCGTAGAATAATGGAAAAGGCTTAATGATAGGAGTTAGGATTGTTATTCTAATAATTTTGTTATTCATGGGTGAATATGATTACAGTGACAGGTGAAACATGCTGTCTGTTCAATTGGTGAAAATGACAGTCTATCCCAAGGATGAACAAAATTATGTGACGATACATGTAGCGGGAGCTACAGTGAGATATGTGTTAAATGTATGTTCTGTTTGTTTTTCTTCTATTTGTTTATTTTCTGAGAAAGATTAAGGGCAAAAGATTTAAAGAAGGTTACAAGCAGCGGTCATCCGTGTTACGAGATGGCGTACAAAGATAGGGTTTGAAACTGAGTGATTTTTATTATACTTTTATCTGTTTGTTTCCTTACTATGTTATAACTACCTTTTTCCTTACTGGCGTGACTGAGGGTCTGTTTACAGGAGCGCAGAAACAGAGATTTCTCGCTTAGCCCGGCGTCGTAAAAATGTTTACTTGCTAGCTAAAATATTACGGGGCCTTTCCCCCACAAAAACAGCCTTATGCTTCTTCATTCTAAACTTTTCTTCACAGGTTCAAGGAGAGTGATCATTTATGCAAAAATCAGAGATAAAGAGTATAAGTGTGATGATATGACTTAAAATTTGTTTTATTGTTTATTATTGTGATTATGGGTAATCAGAATGATAAAAAGTGAGGAGTTGTAGTGGCAATTTTAATGATATTCATTGATCTTTAGTAAAATATAGATGATTCAAAGAATGTCACATGTGTGTCTCACTTGTAGTGAGAGAAGATTCTGTTTATGTACCTGGGGAGGCAGAAGAGGGGGACACTCCAGAGAACAGACGAACAAGGACCTCTGACCTAGATGTCAGAAGGCCATTTTGGGTGCAGGGGGGCTTATTGGGCCAACTAGTGACGTCTATGGAAAACTACTGGGAGGAAGGCTCTGGGGGGAAGAAGGCCTTGAAACTAAGATAAAAGCTAGTTCAGTCTGTCTGGGGGTGTGTCACTCTTCTGCACAGGGTAACAACTGTGTATTAGACTGCTCCTATTCTTGCAAGAATAAATACTTCTATTTTATATAATTTGACTCTGACTGTCTCTTACGCAGTGATGTTTGCTTGAGATGAATTTTTGCCACAACAGTCCTTTAATGCTGCCTCACTGTATCCCATTCCCCTCAAGAGCGTCCAAAATGACTGGGCAATGCAACCCACCGGCAGGCATTGCTGACGAAAGCTCATCAAATTTTGGACACGGCCCCTCCTCTCTTTCTCCGTGGTAGGAGGGAGGATACGGAACCCCATCATGCTGGATCTCTTTGTGACGGAGTCCTTCTGTCACGATCCACACACGGGAAACAGGGGTTAGATCCAAAAGCAGTATTTAATAGGGTAATCCGTACTCACAAACTAGTCCAGGCAAAGGTCAAATCCAAAAGGCAATCCAAAAACAAGAAAACAAACAAGAACAGGCAAAAACAGGCTACCAGAAGTGGTGTGACAATATACAAGGACTCCGTAACAAACACTAAACAGGCAGGGTATTTATACACAGAACAAGACAATCATGATGGGGAACAGCTGATTGCAATGAACAGTGATGAGCGCAGACAAGGATTGTGGGGAATGCAGTTCCAAACGTGAATGACACCGTGAGGAAAGAGGACCTCTAGTGGACACCAGGGAACATAAACCAGACACTGTGACAATATTAGGTAACATTCAAAAGCTTGAACACTCAAAATTCATTCTGTGAAAACTGTTTTGAAATTGGATGTTGCGTTACAATGGAAACAATGGCAGTGCCATGATTCATATTACAACATTTTTATAATCAAAACCTTTTCTAGTCTTGACAAAATGCATATCGTCGGAAAGTTCTGAGACTCTAGGTTTCATATTCTTTTGGGTTCCACTTTATTTCGATAGTCCACTTTAGACATTCTACTATCTATAAGTAACTTTGCAACTACATGTAATACTCATACTCTCATTAGAGTATTAGTAGACTGTCAGTAGACTGTTAGGTTCGGGTTCTTGTTAGCAGAATAAGTTGATTTGATTTGTAGTTGCCAAGTTACTTATAGTCAGTAGATTGTCTGTTGGGGGACCAACAAAATAAAGTATTATTAGATATTAAGCAGAGAGTCTACTAATACTCAAATGACAGTTAGTTGACTTGTAGTTGCAAAGTTACTTATAGTTAGTAGAATGTTTAAAGTGGACTGTCGAAATAAAGTGTTACCTTTTTTTTTGTGATAGAAGTGATATTGTGACAACACATTAATTTGATATAGGAGACATAATTATCTGGACCTAAAAAAGTGCAACCAAGGCAGTATTTCCACCCAATTCTAACTAATTAGAGTTTTAAAAGGTTTTAAAAGTATTGTTTTACCCAAATACTACTTTCTTGCACTTAAAGCTGGTTGCTAAGGGCTGAATGTTGAATAATTATTGTGACTATGTTTTAAAGGTTTTTAAAGGTTTATTACACCCAAATACACTTTCTTGCAATTACAGTTTTTTTCAATTGCTTACACACTAAAATTAAAACTTTCCCACTATTAGCAAAACCTTACACTCAAGGAGCAAAACACCAGTCTAGATTTGCACAATTGTAAGCACGTTGTCAGCTTCACCCTTTTTGCAAAACATTACACACAGTGATTTGTAAAACTCTACACACATTTTCACACCTTAGACACAGATAAGGATTGTGAGGTTACTTCCTTGTCATTACAAAGCCCCGGTTTGCCATTGACCACACTAATGAATGAATTGGATATGCACATCCATCAAGCGTGGAAGCACACATGTGCTAATTTGAAAACGCAGCACTCAGGTGTGCTATAAAAGGCAGCAGGTGAGTTCACCTGTCTTCAACAAAAATGGAAGGAGCTAGACGAAGAAGAAGAAGAAGAAGAAGAAGAAGAAGAAGAAGAAGAAGAAGAAGAGTGAGAATAAAAGGGGGAGCTGAAAGAGGAGATGAAGGAGGTAGAGGAAGAGGAGAAGGAGGTAGAGGAAGAGGTGAACGAGGTAGAGGAGGAGGAGAAGGAGGTAGAGGAAGAGGTGAAGGAGGTAGAGGAAGAGGTGAAGGAGGTAGAGGAAGAGGTGAAGGAGGTAGAGGAGGAGGAGAAGGAGGTAGAGGTGAAGGAGGTAGAGGAGGAGCCCCAGGTAGAGGAAGAGGAGAAGAAGGAGATAGAGGAAGAGGCTTAGGTAGAGGAAGAGGTGAAGGAGGTAGAGGAAGAGGTGAAGGGGGTAGAGGAGGAGCCCCAGGTAGAGGAAGAGGAGAAGAAGGAGATAGAGGAAGAGGCTTAGGTAGAGGAAGAGGTGAAGGAGGTAGAGGAAGAGGTGAAGGAGGTAGAGGAGGAGGCCCAGGTAGAGGAAAAGGAGAAGAAGGGGGTAGAGAAAGAGGCCTAGGTAGAGGAAGAGGTGAAGGAGGTAGAGGAGGAGGCCCAGGTAGAGGAAAAGGAGAAGAAGGGGATAGAGAAAGAGGCCTAGGTAGAGGAAGAGGTGAAGGAGGTAGAGGAAGAGGTGAAGGAGGTAGAGGAGGAGGCCCAGGTAGAGGAAGAGGAGAAGAAGGGGATAGAGGAAGAGGCTTAGGTAGAGGAAGAGGTAGAGAAGGACTTGTAGAGTTGATAGAACCTGAACAAAGAAGACGAGGACCAAATTTGACTCAAGAAATCCGTGCAACACTTATTGACCACGTTATCAACCATGGACTGACAACGATGGAAGCTGGACAAAGAGTTCAACCAAATCTCTGGTTGATACTGTAACTGAATAGTTACAGTATTCTTGTTGCTTTTACAGTAGTTTTTCTCCAGAGTCAAACTGTATGTACTTCATGCAGTAATTTTTATTTGTCTACAGATTTTATTTTTTTCATTGATTTCATTGTTGGTTGATTACTGTAACTGATTATGGTTAGAAATACTGTAAATAAATACTTGAAATATGAGTCTGCAGAAATCAGTGTTGTGCAGTGCTTGGCAAGTTTATAGTAGGCCTATTAGTGTACATTCTCCCTATATCTCAAACTAATCATGAAGAATGTTGTTTGTTTGTCACAATTTTTTTTCATCTAAATTATCCCTTACATAACAATGTCTGGCCAAAAATCTAGCACATGCTATTTCCTAAAAATAGTTTTTTTACAAATGTGTTTTTTATTTATCACAGCAGTGTGAAACTGGTTGCAATAGTGTCTGATCATTGAGGACTGTGTTGGTTAAATGAAAACTAAAAGCATTTTCACAAATATGTGTATATCTTTTGTCTGAAGTGTGTATGTTTTGACAGAAGTGTGTCATTTTGCAAACAATCTAGGAATTATGCCAATTGAGTGTGGTGTTTGGATAATTGTGATTACATTTTGAAAAAAAGAACCCGGTTTTCAAAATTGCGTGTAAACAATTGAAAAAAACTGTAAACCTGGTTGCTAAGAGCTGAATGTTGAATAATTACTGTGACTAATTAGCATAATATAATAACTCATCAAGTAAAATAAACAAGGAATCATGGCATTGCCTTTTCAGTCACTAGATCAACCACATATTTTAAAGTTCAGCTGGAAGACACAAGGATGACTCTGGGGGCAGATTTAAGATTGTGTATATAATAACATTTGAACAAACACAAAAACCAATTTGTTCATGACATGAAACACATAGAAAGACCTTCAACGACAACATCTTCACTGACTCCTAAGACAGAGAAAGGAGGAGAGAGGAAGAGAGAGGAAGAGAGAAGTGAAAGAAATAAGAAACATTTGGTTGAACATGATCAACTGTCTCATTTTAAATGTTATATTTAAAAGATCTTAGTGCCTACAGAGCACACGCACAATATGTACGATATAAAAATAATTATATCAATCTTCACACAAATTAATATTCATATTATTGTTATTGTGTACTGTTCAAATATTTCAAAACATAAATGCAGTTGTCTGGATCAAACTGAAATAATCATAACATTAAGGCTGATTTTCATGCATATTATACATATCACATATATAACTATGTTTGCATTTCCCAAAAGAATGTTTTCAAACGTTACCTTCATGGAGAACTGCACGTTTAAAATGGCTCTCCATAGGTTTTTACTTTGCTCAACTTTGGTTGAAACAAAGTAGAACTACAGAACGGGAAGCGCATGCAGTGGTGCATCTCTTTAATTCCGGAGGGGATAAAAGGATCTCCCTTTCTGGATTGTTTTGTGTTTCTTGAAAAAGAGAGAGCCCAAATGGTGAAATTAAACATTTTAAGTTCATTTCATAAAAATAAAATTGACATAAATTAGGCATAAGCCTAGTACTTATGTTTAGTGTTTTAGCAATTCAGAAAAACTGTAAAAAAAAAAAAAAAAAGCATTCAATGGACTGTGGGTGGGTTTTTAATATAGTGCCTAAACAAAATCTCATAGGAACTTCAATTTGTGATACCAACTTCGAATTTGGAACACAACTTGCTTAGACATAAAAAATATTTAGTAAAATATTGTATAAAATAACTAAATGTTTAGTACTGTACATTTGCTTTACAGTAAACTTAAACTTCTTAAACTTTTTTTTTAACATTTTCTTATTTTAAAGTGCTTTCACTTCCAGCAATAATATTCTTTTTGTTATAATGAGCAATAATATGTCTTCTTTAAAAAGAGGCCTTAATTAGGTCTGTATTTCAAAGAGTTCATAAATTACAACCATGCAGTTCCCTTTCGAGGGAACTCGCGATGCGTCAACGACGCTTTGGGAACGCTCCCAGCGTGAATGCGTCTGAAGCATCTATGTCAACTAGTCCAATGGAAGGAATGAACGTCACAGGCGGGTGACGTCATGACCAGGAAGTGATAAAAGAGCATCCGGTGCAAACCGGCATTAGCTTCTGTTGCCTCAGCAAGCGATCTGTATGAGGCGCCACGTAGGATTTAAATCAAACTTCGCTTATCAATACATGCATAACACACGTGCATATACACCTATAAATTACTCGCATATACATGTATACTATTGGATGTTCAAAATACATATATGAAATACATGTGCACACTAATATGAAATTCATACCAATACATATTATGTTAGTAATGAATGCATATAAACTTGTGAATAACTTGCATATACATATAAACTTGACGCACGCATACACCTATAAATACTCGCATATACATATAAACTTCCATGCACATACAGCTATAAATACTCGCACATACATATACACTCGCTGCACACAGACACACCTATACACACTCGCATATACATATAAACTTCCATGCAGACACACCTATAAACACTCGCACATACATATAAACTTCCATGCATATACACCTATAAACACTCGCACATACATATAAACCCGATGCGCGCATACGCATCCATAAAACACTCGCGCATACATACAAAATAAAACGTGGATGCATGCTTTAGTTGTGTATATATGTATATGCAAGTGATTTCATATGTGGATGTGCGTGAACTTTTCAGTGTAAAAGGAAGTCATTTCAGTGTAAAAGGAAGTCATTTATTCTTCTTCTTCTTTTGGAGTTTTATGGCGGTTGGCAAACCAGCTAAAAGGTGCATTTACCACCACCAACTGGACAGGAGTGTGAAGTGTCAACACAGGGGGCGGAGAGATATCACGTAACACCTGAAATAAAGCTTGCCACAAACAACCTTTCTTTTACTGTCTATGCAAAGAACCGGCGAAAGTAATGATTATGCATGAAACATTTGAATGGTTGATAAAGTTCATAAATTGATAAAGTTGACGATGCAGACTCGCCATCTTCGCTGTAGTGAACGCGCCTAGAAAGATGAATCTACGTTTCAGATCGTTAAAATAAGGCCCTAAATGTTTTAATCAGTTTGTTTAAAAAAAAAATTATGTTTAACCCCATTCCCTGAACCAAATTCTCAATAGCCTAAACCAATTTGTTAAATAAATCACTCTTTCTGTAAAACATTAAACAAGTTCAGGTAGATAATACACTGTTTGCAAATCACATGCACTCTTTTTGCAAAACTATAAACACATTCTCACTCATTTTCACATTTCACACTGTGATGCACTTATGTTTCAAAATGCTAAACACAAGTAGGCGAAAGTTAAACACAACTACAACACAGTTGTCATCGATTACACACAACGACTCAAAATTGTTCACACTTATTTCTAATGCTGTGACCAAACCAACTGTACATAAGTCAGTTCAGAGTCCCAAAATGTACTCAAAATGTTGCACTGAATGTTGATACCAATAATGGATGAAAACAATATAAGAGGGAGAGGAGGAAGAGTATGAGTAAGAGGAGGTGAACAATGAGGAAGAGGATGAGGACGAGGAAGAGCAGGTGTGTATAGTGTTGTCAAGAGTCGATCTGCTTTAGGGTTTTTCCCTTTGCCTGCAGAGATGATATTGTCTGAGATGTGGACAGTGTTGGTCAAGTTACTTGGAAATAGTAATTAGTTACTGATTACTGATTACTTCTCCAAGAAATTAATCCAGTTACTTTACTGATTACTTATTTTCAAAAGTAATTAGTTACTTTACTAGTTACTTTACTAAGTTACTTTTCAAAAACATGATGCACAACCTGAATACGCTATAAAGCAATAGACCTTTCAGCCTAATTCTATTCTTTCTGCATATTCCATCATCTAATTTAATCAAATGAAACACTCTTTTTTTAAACTTGTTTTATTAGTTTCAATATTTTAACTTTATGCACATTGCATCAAGCAAAAATTAAATTAAATGCAACAGTCTCAGACTTTTGATGAACATTTAAACCTATTTTCTGCACATTCCACCATATTTTAATGAAATAAAGAAAGTCCTTCTGTTAACTTATATTTCTGCATATTCCAGCATATAAAATACATATATTTTTTTGTAAAATCCTTAATTCGAATAGATGTAAATAAAATACAGCAATAAAATAATTAAAATGAAAGTCTCTCCTGACTGTATTCCAAATTATTAACACTTACGTCTTTTAACAGTAAAGTGCAGAGAGGAGTAAAAAAGAGTTTACCAAAACAGCCATGTCATGTCAGTTGGGGGTTCAGGCAGGGTTTTTTTCAGTAAGTTTTTAACATTCCTGTGCCGGCTTGCTAGGTGCTTGCTCAGATTTGAGGTGGAATTTTGACATTCTCCAACGGGGGGTCCAGTTTCTAGATCAGGATGCTCTCTACACACGCAAGGTCTCTCGCTCGCTCTCCCTCTCTGCGGGTGCGCGCGCGCTACGCGGTCTCTGTCTCGCATGCACGCTCGCTCTAGATTCCGGGAGATTTTAACTGATTTGCGGTATAACTAGTCGATCACGAGTGGCTCAACAGGTAGATCTATAGATAAACTCATCTTTCAGGCATTTGACCGACCGGGTTGACACTTCAGCGTGAGAAATCGGGGGGGGTGGCGTGTGAGACCAATCAAATGCGTGTCTCTCTCCCGCGCTCCGTGTTGTCTCTTGTTCAACAATACACATTCCGGTGTTTACCACTGACGTCGCGGCGCTCATACATCATTGTCACTCACGCACGACTCATGGCACGAGACAGTCTCACGAAACAAAATGACGGTTAACTAACGCAGTAACGCAGCCTGCTTACGGGGAAGTAACAGTAATCTAATTACTGTTTTTACAATTGTAATCCCTTACTTTACTCATTACTTGAAAAAAGTAATTGGATTACAGTAACGCGTTACTTCTAACGCGTTACTGCCCATCAGTGGATGTGGACAAACTCCTCCGGCCGGATCAACATGAAGACATGATGCTGAAGCAGAATAAATCTCTCATTGACCTAGATTTTGCAGTTGCACAACTTTTCTGAGTGTACTTTACTGTAACATGCTTTTCATTTAGAGTTTTTTACTGTAACCTTTTTGGCTTTTTTAGTTGGGTCAGTGTATTTTCACGGTATGCAAGTGCTGAATATACAGACATTCAGTACTATACAATATTCAGTACAATAGGCCTACTATACTTGCAGTGCATACAGTATACAATTTATTCACCTTACTACTGTAAGTTGTCATTACTAAGTAAACAAATTTTGTAATTATGTAAAAAAAAAGTATATATACGTTTTTACATAATTGCAAAATTTGTTTACTTTTTTACAGGATACTTTTTTCTGTAACTGCATGCTTTGGATTCTGTGTTCTCCATTATTTTGATGTAGTGTCTAGCGAATGATCTGTAGTATTTATAAAATTGACTCGCTGTGTGTATGATCTGAAAGCGTTGTTTGATTTTGAGCACAGACAAAATGGTTTTGAGGCAATTGTTTGATTTTGCCAGAAGAGTCAGAAGTTCTCTGAATGTGGTTTGAAAATTTGGTTTTGAGAAAGTGAGTGATGGTTTCAAGAAATGTGTTTAAGCAATTAAGAAAAACTGTAATATATCAGGAAAAAAAACATTTGTAGTTCCTTTTATTGGTTTTACAAAATGTATTTGTTAAATACCCCCTTTGCATGTCCAACTCCGACCAACTCTTTGGTGCTGATATCCTAGTTCACAAGCAAAACACTTTGTTATTTTCCTTCTACAGATGAATTTAAGAAAATTACTGGAACTTTTGGAACTTTGAAAAACGGTAATTGAAAGGTGGTATAGCTCAGTGGTAGAGCATTTGACTGCAGATCAAGAGGTCCCCGGTTCAAAGCCTAGTGCCCCCTTTATCATGTCCCAATTTGAATGTGATCTTTGGTACTGTTATGCTAGGTTCCAACAAGCCAATCACTTCATTCTTTTACCTTATACTGGTGTAGTTGAGAAAATTCCTGATATTTTTTTTTTTTACTTTGAAAATAGTTATTTGAAAGGGGGTATAGCTCAGTGGTAGAGCATTTGACTGCAGATCAAGAGGTCCCCGGTTCAAATCCGAGTGCCCCCTTTATCCTGTCCCAATCTGAATGTGATCTTTGGTACTGTTATGCTAGTTTCCAACAAGCCAATCACTTCATTCTTTTACCTTATACTGGTGTAGTAGAGAAAATTCCTGATATTTTTTTTTTTACTTTGAAAAAAGGTAATTGAAAGGTGGTATAGCTCAGTGGTAGAGCATTTGACTGCAGATCAAGAGGTCCCCGGTTCAAAGCCGAGTGCGCCCTTTATCATGTCCCAATCTTAATGTGATCTTTTGTACTGTTATGCTAGTTTCCAACAAGCCAATCACTTCATTCTTTTACCTTATACTGGTGTAGTAGAGAAAATTCCTGATATTTTTTTTTTTTACTTTGAAAAAGTTTATTTGAAAGGGGGTATAGCTCAGTGGTAGAGCATTTGACTGCAGATCAAGAGGTCCCCGGTTCAGATCCGAGTGCCCCCTTTATCATGTCCCAATTTGAATGTGATCTTTGGTACTGTTATGCTAGTTTCCAACAAGCCAATCACTTCATTCTTTTACCTTATACTGGTGTAGTTGAGAAAATTCCTGATATTTTTTTTTTTACTTTGAAAATGTTTATTTGAAAGGGGGTATAGCTCAGTGGTAGAGCATTTGACTGCAGATCAAGAGGTCCCCGGTTCAAATACGAGTGCCCCCTTTATCATGTCCCAATCTGAATGTGATCTTTGGTACTGTTATGCTAGTTTCCAACAAGCCAATCACTTTATTCTTTTACCTTATCCAGACGAATTTAAGAAAATTCCTCAGAATCTTATTTTTGAAAGGGGGTATAGCTCAGTGGTAGAGCATTTGACTGCAGATCAAGAGGTCCCCGGTTCAAATCCGAGTGCCCCCTTTATCATGTCCCAATTTAAATGTGATCTTTGGTACTGTTATGCTAGTTTCCAACAAGCCAATCACTTCATTCTTTTACCTTATACTGGTGTAGTTGAGAAAATTCCTGATATTTTTTTTTTTAACTTTGAAAATGTTTATTTGAAAGGGGGTATAGCTCAGTGGTAGAGCATTTGACTGCAGATCAAGAGGTCCCCGGTTCAAATCCGAGTGCCCCCTTTATCATGTCCCAAACTGAATGTGATCTTTGGTACTGTTATGCTAGTTTCCAACAAGCCAATCACTTCATTCTTTTACCTTATACAGACGAATTTAAGAAAATTCCTGGAACTTTTTTAACTTTGAAAAAATGTCATTGAGAGGGGGTATAGCTCAGTGGTAGAGCATTTAACTGCAGATCAAGAGGTCCCCGGTTCAAATCCGAATACCCCCTTTGCATGTCCAACTCCGACCAACTCTTTGGTGCTGATATCCTAGTTCACAAGCAAAACACTTTGTTATTTTCCTTCTACAGACGAATTTAAGAAAATTACTGGAACTTTTGTAACTTTGAAAAAAGGTAATTGAAAGGTGGTATAGCTCAGTGGTAGAGCATTTGACTGCAGATCAAGAGGTCCCCGGTTCAAAGCCGAGTGCCCCCTTTATCATGTCCCAATTTGAATGTGATCTTTAGTACTGTTATGCTAGGTTCCAACAAGCCAATCACTTCATTCTTTTACCTTATACTGGTGTAGTTGAGAAAATTCCTGATATTTTTTTTTTTTTACTTTGAAAATAGTTATTTGAAAGGGGGTATAGCTCAGTGGTAGAGCATTTGACGGCAGATCAAGAGGTCCCCGGTTCAAATCCGAGTGCCCCCTTTATCATGTCCCAATTTGAATGTGATCTTTGGTACTGTTATGCTAGTTTCCAACAAGCCAATCACTTCATTCTTTTACCTTATACTGGTGTAGAAGAGAAAATTCCAGATTTTTTTTTTTTTTACTTTGAAAATGTTTATTTGAAAGGAGTATAGCTCAGTGGTAGAGCATTTGACTGCAGATCAAGAGGTCTCCGGTTCAAATCCGAGTGCCCCCTTTATCATGTCCCAATTTGAATGTGATCTTTGGTACTGTTATGCTAGTTTCCAACAAGCCAATCACTTCATTCTTTTACCTTATACTGGTGTAGTTGAGAAAATTCCTGATATTTTTTTTTTTACTTTGAAAATGTTTATTTGAAAGGGGGTATAGCTCAGTGGTAGAGCATTTGACTGCAGATCAAGAGGTCCCCGGTTCAAATACGAGTGCCCCCTTTATCATGTCCCAATCTGAATGTGATCTTTGGTACTGTTATGCTAGTTTCCAACAAGCCAATCACTTTATTCTTTTACCTTATCCAGACGAATTTAAGAAAATTCCTCAGATTTTTTTTTTTGAAAGGGGGTATAGCTGAGTGGTAGAGCATTTGACTGCAGATCAAGATGTCCCCGGTTCAAATCCGAGTGCCCCCCTTATCATGTCCCAATTTGAATGTGATCTTTGGTACTGTTATGCTAGTTTCCAACAAGCCAATCACTTCATTCTTTTACCTTATACTGGTGTAGTAGAGAAAACTCCAGATTTTTTTTTTTTTACTTTGAAAATGTTTATTTGAAAGGGGGTATAGCTCAGTGGTAGAGCATTTGACTGCAGATCAAGAGGTCCCCGGTTCAAATCCGAGTGCCCCCTTTATCATGTCCCAATTTGAATGTGATCGTGTAGCTCAGTGGTAGAGCATTTGACTGCAGATCAAGAGGTCCACGGTTCAAATCCGAGTGCCCCCTTTATCATGTCCCAATTTGAATGTGATCTTTGGTACTGTTATGCTAGTTTCCAACAAGCCAATCACTTCATTCTTTTACCTTATACTGGTGTAGTTGAGAAAATTCCTGATATTTTTTTTTTTACTTTGAAAATGTTTATTTGAAAGGGGGTATAGCTCAGTGGTAGAGCATTTGACTGCAGATCAAGAGGTCCCCGGTTCAAATACGAGTGCCCCCTTTATCATGTCCCAATCTGAATGTGATCTTTGGTACTGTTATGCTAGTTTCCAACAAGCCAATCACTTTATTCTTTTACCTTATCCAGACGAATTTAAGAAAATTCCTCAGAATTTTTTTTTTGAAAGGGGGTATAGCTCAGTGGTAGAGCATTTGACTGCAGATCAAGATGTCCCCGGTTCAAATCCGAGTGCCCCCTTTATCATGTCCCAATTTGAATGTGATCTTTGGTACTGTTATGCTAGTTTCCAACAAGCCAATCACTTCATTCTTTTACCTTATACTGGTGTAGTAGAGAAAACTCCAGATTTTTTTTTTTTTACTTTGAAAATGTTTATTTGAAAGGGGGTATAGCTCAGTGGTAGAGCATTTGACTGCAGATCAAGAGGTCCCCGGTTCAAATCCGAGTGCCCCCTTTATCATGTCCCAATTTGAATGTGATCTTTGGTACTGTTATGCTAGTTTCCAACAAGCCAATCACTTCATTCTTTTACCTTATACAGACGAATTTAAGAAAATTGTGATCTTTGGTACTGTTATGCTAGTTTCCAACAAGCCAATCACTTCATTCTTTTACCTTATACAGACGAATTTAAGAAAATTCCGCGGATTTTTTTTTTTTTACTTTGAAAAATTGATCTAAAAGGGGGTATAGCTCAGTGGTAGAGCATTTGACTGCAGATCAAGAGGTCCCCGGTTCAAATCCGAGTGCCCCCTTTATCATGTCCCAATTTGAATGTGATCTTTGGTACTGTTATGCTAGTTTCCAACAAGCCAATCACTTCATTCTTTTACCTTATACAGACGAATTTAAGAAAATTGTGATCTTTGGTACTGTTATGCTAGTTTCCAACAAGCCAATCACTTCATTCTTTTACCTTATACAGACGAATTTAAGAAAATTCCGCGGATTTTTTTTTTTTTACTTTGAAAAATTGATCTAAAAGGGGGTATAGCTCAGTGGTAGAGCATTTGACTGCAGATCAAGAGGTCCCCGGTTCAAATCCGAGTGCCCCCTTTATCATGTCCCAATCTGAATGTGATCTTTGGTACTGTTATGCTAGTTTCCAACAAGCCAATCACTTCATTCTTTTACCTTATACAGACAAATTTTAGAAAATTCCTCAGATTTTTTTTTTTACTTTGAAAAATTTATCTGAAAGGGGGTATAGCTCAGTGGCAGAGCATTTGACTGCAGATCAAGAGTCCCAATCTTTATCATCCCTTTATCATGTCCCAATCTTAATGTGATCTTTTGTACTGTTATGCTAGTTTCCAACAAGCCAATCACTTCATTCTTTTACCTTATACTGGTGTAGTAGAGAAAATTCCTGATATTTTTTTTTTTTACTTTGAAAATGTTTATTTGAAAGGGGGTGTAGCTCAGTGGTAGAGCATTTGACTGCAGATCAAGAGGTCCCCGGTTCAAATCCGAGTGCCCCCTTTATCATGTCCCAATTTGAATGTGATCTTTGGTACTGTTATGCTAGTTTCCAACAAGCCAATCACTTCATTCTTTTACCTTATACTGGTGTAGTTGAGAAAATTCCTGATATTTTTTTTTTTACTTTGAAAATGTTTATTTGAAAGGGGGTATAGCTCAGTGGTAGAGCATTTGACTGCAGATCAAGAGGTCCCCGGTTCAAATACGAGTGCCCCCTTTATCATGTCCCAATCTGAATGTGATCTTTGGTACTGTTATGCTAGTTTCCAACAAGCCAATCACTTTATTCTTTTACCTTATCCAGACGAATTTAAGAAAATTCCTCAGAATTTTTTTTTTGAAAGGGGGTATAGCTCAGTGGTAGAGCATTTGACTGCAGATCAAGATGTCCCCGGTTCAAATCCGAGTGCCCCCTTTATCATGTCCCAATTTGAATGTGATCTTTGGTACTGTTATGCTAGTTTCCAACAAGCCAATCACTTCATTCTTTTACCTTATCCAGACGAATTTAAGAAAATTCCTCAGAATTTTTTTTTTGAAAGGGGGTATAGCTCAGTGGTAGAGCATTTGACTGCAGATCAAGATGTCCCCGGTTCAAATCCGAGTGCCCCCTTTATCATGTCCCAATTTGAATGTGATCTTTGGTACTGTTATGCTAGTTTCCAACAAGCCAATCACTTCATTCTTTTACCTTATACAGACGAATTTAAGAAAATTGTGATCTTTGGTACTGTTATGCTAGTTTCCAACAAGCCAATCACTTCATTCTTTTACCTTATACAGACAAATTTTAGAAAATTCCTCAGATTTTTTTTTTTACTTTGAAAAATTTATCTGAAAGGGGGTATAGCTCAGTGGCAGAGCATTTGCCTGCAGGTCAAGAGTCCCAATCTTTATCATCCCTTTATCATGTCCCAATCTTAATGTGATCTTTTGTACTGTTATGCTAGTTTCCAACAAGCCAATCACTTCATTCTTTTACCTTATACTGGTGTAGTAGAGAAAATTCCTGATATTTTTTTTTTTACTTTGAAAATGTTTATTTGAAAGGGGGTATAGCTCAGTGGTAGAGCATTTGACTGCAGATCAAGAGGTCCCCGGTTCAAATCTGAGTGCCCCCTTTATCATGTCCCAATTTGAATGTGATCTTTGGTACTGTTATGCTAGTTTCCAACAAGCCAATCACTTCATTCTTTTACCTTATACTGGTGTAGTTGAGAAAATTCCTGATATTTTTTTTTTTACTTTGAAAATGTTTATTTGAAAGGGGGTATAGCTCAGTGGTAGAGCATTTGACTGCAGATCAAGAGGTCCCCGGTTCAAATACGAGTGCCCCCTTTATCATGTCCCAATCTGAATGTGATCTTTGGTACTGTTATGCTAGTTTCCAACAAGCCAATCACTTTATTCTTTTACCTTATACAGACGTATTTAAGAAAATTCCTCAGAATTTTTTTTTTGAAAGGGGGTATAGCTCAGTGGTAGAGCATTTGACTGCAGATCAAGAGGTCCCCAGTTGAAATCCGAGTGCCCCCTTTATCATGTCCCAATTTGAATGTGATCTTTGGTACTGTTATGCTAGTTTCCAACAAGCCAATCACTTTATTCTTTTACCTTATACAGACGAATTTAAGAAAATTCCTCAGAATTTTTTTTTTACTTAAAAAAATTTATCTAAAAGGGGGTATAGCTCAGTGGCAGAGCATTTGACTGCAGATCAAGAGGTCCCCGGTTCAAATCCGAGTGCCCCCTTTATCATGTCCCAATCTGAATGTGATCTTTGGTACTGTTATGCTAGTTTCCAACAAGCCAATCACTTCATTCTTTTACCTTATACAGACGAATTTAAGAAAATTCCTCAGAATTTTTTTTTTGAAAGTGGGTATAGCTCAGTGGTAGAGCTTTTGACTGCAGATCAAGAGGTCCCCGGTTCAAATCCGAGTGCCCCCTTTATCATGTCCCAATTTGAACGTGATCTTTGGTACTGTTATGCTAGTTTCCAACAAGCCAATCACTTCATTCTTTTACCTTATACTGGTGTAGTTGAGAAAATTCCTGATATTTTTTTTTTTACTTTGAAAATGTTTATTTGAAAGGGGGTATAGCTCAGTGGTAGAGCATTTGACTGCAGATCAAGAGGTCCCCGGTTGAAATCCGAGTGCCCCCTTTATCATGTCCCAATCTGAATGTGATCTTTGGTACTGTTATGCTAGTTTCCAACAAGCCAATCACTTTATTCTTTTACCTTATACAGACGAATTTAAGAAAATTCCTCAGAATTTTTTTTTTACTTTAAAAAATTTATCTAAAAGGGGGTATAGCTCAGTGGCAGAGCATTTGACTGCAGATCAAGAGGTCCCCGGTTCAAATCCGAGTGCCCCCTTTATCATGTCCCAATCTGAATGTGATCTTTGGTACTGTTATGCTAGTTTCCAACAAGCCAATCACTTCATTCTTTTACCTTATACAGACGAATTTAAGAAAATTCCTGGAACTTTTTTAACTTTGAAAAAATGTCATTGAGAGGTGGTATAGCTCAGTGGTAGAGCATTTAACTGCAGATCAAGAGGTCCCCGGTTCAAATCCGAATACCCCCCTTGCATGTCCAACTCCGACCAACTCTTTGGTGCTGATATCCTAGTTCACAAGCAAAACACTTTGTTATTTTCCTTCTACAGACGAATTTAAGAAAATTACTGGAACTTTTGTAACTTTGAAAAAAGGTAATTGAAAGGTGGTATAGCTCAGTGGTAGAGCATTTGACTGCAGATCAAGAGGTCCCCGGTTCAAAGCCGAGTGCCCCCTTTATCATGTCCCAATTTGAATGTGATCTTTGGTACTGTTATGCTAGTTTCCAACAAGCAAATCACTTCATTCTTTTACCTTATACAGACGAATTTAAGAAAATTGTGATCTTTGGTACTGTTATGCTAGTTTCCAACAAGCCAATCACTTCATTCTTTTACCTTATACAGACGAATTTAAGAAACTTCCGCGGATTTTTTTTTTTTACTTTGAAAAATGTATCTAAAAGGGGGTATAGCTCAGTGGTAGAGCATTTGACTGCAGATCAAGAGGTCCCCGGTTCAAATCCGAGTGCCCCCTTTATCATGTCCCAATCTGAATGTGATCTTTGGTACTGTTATGCTAGTTTCCAACAAGCCAATCACTTCATTCTTTTACCTTATACAGACAAATTTTAGAAAATTCCTCAGATTTTTTTTTTTACTTTGAAAAATTTATCTGAAAGGGGGTATAGCTCAGTGGCAGAGCATTTGCCTGCAGGTCAAGAGTCCCAATCTTTATCATCCCTTTATCATGTCCCAATCTTAATGTGATCTTTTGTACTGTTATGCTAGTTTCCAACAAGCCAATCACTTCATTCTTTTACCTTATACTGGTGTAGTAGAGAAAATTCCTGATATTTTTTTTTTTACTTTGAAAATGTTTATTTGAAAGGGGGTATAGCTCAGTGGTAGAGCATTTGACTGCAGATCAAGAGGTCCCCGGTTCAAATCCGAGAGCCCCCTTTATCATGTCCCAATTTGAATGTGATCTTTGGTACTGTTATGCTAGTTTCCAACAAGCCAATCACTTCATTCTTTTACCTTATACTGGTGTAGTTGAGAAAATTCCTGATATTTTTTTTTTTACTTTGAAAATGTTTATTTGAAAGGGGGTATAGCTCAGTGGTAGAGCATTTGACTGCAGATCAAGAGGTACCCGGTTCAAATCCGAGTGCCCCCTTTATCATGTCCCAATTTGAATGTGATCTTTGGTACTGTTATGCTAGTTTCCAACAAGCCAATCACTTCATTCTTTTACCTTATACAGACGAATTTAAGAAAATTGTGATCTTTGGTACTGTTATGCTAGTTTCCAACAAGCCAATCACTTCATTCTTTTACCTTATACAGACGAATTTAAGAAAATTCCGCGGATTTTTTTTTTTTTACTTTGAAAAATTGATCTAAAAGGGGGTATAGCTCAGTGGTAGAGCATTTGACTGCAGATCAAGAGGTCCCCGGTTCAAATCCGAGTGCCCCCTTTATCATGTCCCAATTTGAATGTGATCTTTGGTACTGTTATGCTAGTTTCCAACAAGCCAATCACTTCATTCTTTTACCTTATACAGACGAATTTAAGAAAATTGTGATCTTTGGTACTGTTATGCTAGTTTCCAACAAGCCAATCACTTCATTCTTTTACCTTATACAGACGAATTTAAGAAAATTCCGCGGATTTTTTTTTTTTTACTTTGAAAAATTGATCTAAAAGGGGGTATAGCTCAGTGGTAGAGCATTTGACTGCAGATCAAGAGGTCCCCGGTTCAAATCCGAGTGCCCCCTTTATCATGTCCCAATCTGAATGTGATCTTTGGTACTGTTATGCTAGTTTCCAACAAGCCAATCACTTCATTCTTTTACCTTATACAGACAAATTTTAGAAAATTCCTCAGATTTTTTTTTTTACTTTGAAAAATTTATCTGAAAGGGGGTATAGCTCAGTGGCAGAGCATTTGACTGCAGATCAAGAGTCCCAATCTTTATCATCCCTTTATCATGTCCCAATCTTAATGTGATCTTTTGTACTGTTATGCTAGTTTCCAACAAGCCAATCACTTCATTCTTTTACCTTATACTGGTGTAGTAGAGAAAATTCCTGATATTTTTTTTTTTTACTTTGAAAATGTTTATTTGAAAGGGGGTGTAGCTCAGTGGTAGAGCATTTGACTGCAGATCAAGAGGTCCCCGGTTCAAATCCGAGTGCCCCCTTTATCATGTCCCAATTTGAATGTGATCTTTGGTACTGTTATGCTAGTTTCCAACAAGCCAATCACTTCATTCTTTTACCTTATACTGGTGTAGTTGAGAAAATTCCTGATATTTTTTTTTTTACTTTGAAAATGTTTATTTGAAAGGGGGTATAGCTCAGTGGTAGAGCATTTGACTGCAGATCAAGAGGTCCCCGGTTCAAATACGAGTGCCCCCTTTATCATGTCCCAATCTGAATGTGATCTTTGGTACTGTTATGCTAGTTTCCAACAAGCCAATCACTTTATTCTTTTACCTTATCCAGACGAATTTAAGAAAATTCCTCAGAATTTTTTTTTTGAAAGGGGGTATAGCTCAGTGGTAGAGCATTTGACTGCAGATCAAGATGTCCCCGGTTCAAATCCGAGTGCCCCCTTTATCATGTCCCAATTTGAATGTGATCTTTGGTACTGTTATGCTAGTTTCCAACAAGCCAATCACTTCATTCTTTTACCTTATCCAGACGAATTTAAGAAAATTCCTCAGAATTTTTTTTTTGAAAGGGGGTATAGCTCAGTGGTAGAGCATTTGACTGCAGATCAAGATGTCCCCGGTTCAAATCCGAGTGCCCCCTTTATCATGTCCCAATTTGAATGTGATCTTTGGTACTGTTATGCTAGTTTCCAACAAGCCAATCACTTCATTCTTTTACCTTATACAGACGAATTTAAGAAAATTGTGATCTTTGGTACTGTTATGCTAGTTTCCAACAAGCCAATCACTTCATTCTTTTACCTTATACAGACAAATTTTAGAAAATTCCTCAGATTTTTTTTTTTACTTTGAAAAATTTATCTGAAAGGGGGTATAGCTCAGTGGCAGAGCATTTGCCTGCAGGTCAAGAGTCCCAATCTTTATCATCCCTTTATCATGTCCCAATCTTAATGTGATCTTTTGTACTGTTATGCTAGTTTCCAACAAGCCAATCACTTCATTCTTTTACCTTATACTGGTGTAGTAGAGAAAATTCCTGATATTTTTTTTTTTACTTTGAAAATGTTTATTTGAAAGGGGGTATAGCTCAGTGGTAGAGCATTTGACTGCAGATCAAGAGGTCCCCGGTTCAAATCTGAGTGCCCCCTTTATCATGTCCCAATTTGAATGTGATCTTTGGTACTGTTATGCTAGTTTCCAACAAGCCAATCACTTCATTCTTTTACCTTATACTGGTGTAGTTGAGAAAATTCCTGATATTTTTTTTTTTACTTTGAAAATGTTTATTTGAAAGGGGGTATAGCTCAGTGGTAGAGCATTTGACTGCAGATCAAGAGGTCCCCGGTTCAAATACGAGTGCCCCCTTTATCATGTCCCAATCTGAATGTGATCTTTGGTACTGTTATGCTAGTTTCCAACAAGCCAATCACTTTATTCTTTTACCTTATACAGACGTATTTAAGAAAATTCCTCAGAATTTTTTTTTTGAAAGGGGGTATAGCTCAGTGGTAGAGCATTTGACTGCAGATCAAGAGGTCCCCAGTTGAAATCCGAGTGCCCCCTTTATCATGTCCCAATTTGAATGTGATCTTTGGTACTGTTATGCTAGTTTCCAACAAGCCAATCACTTTATTCTTTTACCTTATACAGACGAATTTAAGAAAATTCCTCAGAATTTTTTTTTTACTTAAAAAAATTTATCTAAAAGGGGGTATAGCTCAGTGGCAGAGCATTTGACTGCAGATCAAGAGGTCCCCGGTTCAAATCCGAGTGCCCCCTTTATCATGTCCCAATCTGAATGTGATCTTTGGTACTGTTATGCTAGTTTCCAACAAGCCAATCACTTCATTCTTTTACCTTATACAGACGAATTTAAGAAAATTCCTCAGAATTTTTTTTTTGAAAGTGGGTATAGCTCAGTGGTAGAGCTTTTGACTGCAGATCAAGAGGTCCCCGGTTCAAATCCGAGTGCCCCCTTTATCATGTCCCAATTTGAACGTGATCTTTGGTACTGTTATGCTAGTTTCCAACAAGCCAATCACTTCATTCTTTTACCTTATACTGGTGTAGTTGAGAAAATTCCTGATATTTTTTTTTTTACTTTGAAAATGTTTATTTGAAAGGGGGTATAGCTCAGTGGTAGAGCATTTGACTGCAGATCAAGAGGTCCCCGGTTGAAATCCGAGTGCCCCCTTTATCATGTCCCAATCTGAATGTGATCTTTGGTACTGTTATGCTAGTTTCCAACAAGCCAATCACTTTATTCTTTTACCTTATACAGACGAATTTAAGAAAATTCCTCAGAATTTTTTTTTTACTTTAAAAAATTTATCTAAAAGGGGGTATAGCTCAGTGGCAGAGCATTTGACTGCAGATCAAGAGGTCCCCGGTTCAAATCCGAGTGCCCCCTTTATCATGTCCCAATCTGAATGTGATCTTTGGTACTGTTATGCTAGTTTCCAACAAGCCAATCACTTCATTCTTTTACCTTATACAGACGAATTTAAGAAAATTCCTGGAACTTTTTTAACTTTGAAAAAATGTCATTGAGAGGTGGTATAGCTCAGTGGTAGAGCATTTAACTGCAGATCAAGAGGTCCCCGGTTCAAATCCGAATACCCCCCTTGCATGTCCAACTCCGACCAACTCTTTGGTGCTGATATCCTAGTTCACAAGCAAAACACTTTGTTATTTTCCTTCTACAGACGAATTTAAGAAAATTACTGGAACTTTTGTAACTTTGAAAAAAGGTAATTGAAAGGTGGTATAGCTCAGTGGTAGAGCATTTGACTGCAGATCAAGAGGTCCCCGGTTCAAAGCCGAGTGCCCCCTTTATCATGTCCCAATTTGAATGTGATCTTTGGTACTGTTATGCTAGTTTCCAACAAGCAAATCACTTCATTCTTTTACCTTATACAGACGAATTTAAGAAAATTGTGATCTTTGGTACTGTTATGCTAGTTTCCAACAAGCCAATCACTTCATTCTTTTACCTTATACAGACGAATTTAAGAAACTTCCGCGGATTTTTTTTTTTTACTTTGAAAAATGTATCTAAAAGGGGGTATAGCTCAGTGGTAGAGCATTTGACTGCAGATCAAGAGGTCCCCGGTTCAAATCCGAGTGCCCCCTTTATCATGTCCCAATCTGAATGTGATCTTTGGTACTGTTATGCTAGTTTCCAACAAGCCAATCACTTCATTCTTTTACCTTATACAGACAAATTTTAGAAAATTCCTCAGATTTTTTTTTTTACTTTGAAAAATTTATCTGAAAGGGGGTATAGCTCAGTGGCAGAGCATTTGCCTGCAGGTCAAGAGTCCCAATCTTTATCATCCCTTTATCATGTCCCAATCTTAATGTGATCTTTTGTACTGTTATGCTAGTTTCCAACAAGCCAATCACTTCATTCTTTTACCTTATACTGGTGTAGTAGAGAAAATTCCTGATATTTTTTTTTTTACTTTGAAAATGTTTATTTGAAAGGGGGTATAGCTCAGTGGTAGAGCATTTGACTGCAGATCAAGAGGTCCCCGGTTCAAATCCGAGAGCCCCCTTTATCATGTCCCAATTTGAATGTGATCTTTGGTACTGTTATGCTAGTTTCCAACAAGCCAATCACTTCATTCTTTTACCTTATACTGGTGTAGTTGAGAAAATTCCTGATATTTTTTTTTTTACTTTGAAAATGCTTATTTGAAAGGGGGTATAGCTCAGTGGTAGAGCATTTGACTGCAGATCAAGAGGTACCCGGTTCAAATCCGAGTGCCCCCTTTATCATGTCCCAATTTGAATGTGATCTTTGGTACTGTTATGCTAGTTTCCAACAAGCCAATCACTTTATTCTTTTACCTTATACAGACGAATTTAAGAAAATTCCTCAGAATTTTTTTTTTACTTTAAAAAATTTATCTAAAAGGGGGTATAGCTCAGTGGCAGAGCATTTGACTGCAGATCAAGAGGTCCCCGGTTCAAATCCGAGTGCCCCCTTTATCATGTCCCAATCTGAATGTGATCTTTGGTACTGTTATGCTAGTTTCCAACAAGCCAATCACTTCATTCTTTTACCTTATACAGACGAATTTAAGAAAATTCCTGGAACTTTTTTAACTTTGAAAAAATGTCATTGAGAGGGGGTATAGCTCAGTGGTAGAGCATTTAACTGCAGATCAAGAGGTCCCCGGTTCAAATCCGAATACCCCCCTTGCATGTCCAACTCCGACCAACTCTTTGGTGCTGATATCCTAGTTCACAAGCAAAACACTTTGTTATTTTCCTTCTACAGACGAATTTAAGAAAATTACTGGAACTTTTGTAACTTTGAAAAAAGGTAATTGAAAGGTGGTATAGCTCAGTGGTAGAGCATTTGACTGCAGATCAAGAGGTCCCCGGTTCAAAGCCGAGTGCCCCCTTTATCATGTCCCAATTTGAATGTGATCTTTGGTACTGTTATGCTAGGTTCCAACAAGCCAATCACTTCATTCTTTTACCTTATACTGGTGTAGTTGAGAAAATTCCTGATATTTTTTTTTTTTTACTTTGAAAATAGTTATTTGAAAGGGGGTATAGCTCAGTGGTAGAGCATTTGACTGCAGATCAAGAGGTCCCCGGTTCAAATCCGAGTGCCCCCTTTATCATGTCCCAATTTGAATGTGATCTTTGGTACTGTTATGCTAGTTTCCAACAAGCCAATCACTTTATTCTTTTACCTTATCCAGACGAATTTAAGAAAATTCCTCAGAATTTTTTTTTTGAAAGGGGGTATAGCTCAGTGGTAGAGCATTTGACTGCAGATCAAGATGTCCCCGGTTCAAATCCGAGTGCCCCCTTTATCATGTCCCAATTTGAATGTGATCTTTGGTACTGTTATGCTAGTTTCCAACAAGCCAATCACTTCATTCTTTTACCTTATACTGGTGTAGTAGAGAAAACTCCAGATTTTTTTTTTTTTACTTTGAAAATGTTTATTTGAAAGGGGGTATAGCTCAGTGGTAGAGCATTTGACTGCAGATCAAGAGGTCCCCGGTTCAAATCCGAGTGCCCCCTTTATCATGTCCCAATTTGAATGTGATCTTTGGTACTGTTATGCTAGTTTCCAACAAGCCAATCACTTCATTCTTTTACCTTATACAGACGAATTTAAGAAAATTGTGATCTTTGGTACTGTTATGCTAGTTTCCAACAAGCCAATCACTTCATTCTTTTACCTTATACAGACGAATTTAAGAAAATTCCGCGGATTTTTTTTTTTTTACTTTGAAAAATTGATCTAAAAGGGGGTATAGCTCAGTGGTAGAGCATTTGACTGCAGATCAAGAGGTCCCCGGTTCAAATCCGAGTGCCCCCTTTATCATGTCCCAATTTGAATGTGATCTTTGGTACTGTTATGCTAGTTTCCAACAAGCCAATCACTTCATTCTTTTACCTTATACAGACGAATTTAAGAAAATTGTGATCTTTGGTACTGTTATGCTAGTTTCCAACAAGCCAATCACTTCATTCTTTTACCTTATACAGACGAATTTAAGAAAATTCCGCGGATTTTTTTTTTTTTACTTTGAAAAATTGATCTAAAAGGGGGTATAGCTCAGTGGTAGAGCATTTGACTGCAGATCAAGAGGTCCCCGGTTCAAATCCGAGTGCCCCCTTTATCATGTCCCAATCTGAATGTGATCTTTGGTACTGTTATGCTAGTTTCCAACAAGCCAATCACTTCATTCTTTTACCTTATACAGACAAATTTTAGAAAATTCCTCAGATTTTTTTTTTTACTTTGAAAAATTTATCTGAAAGGGGGTATAGCTCAGTGGCAGAGCATTTGACTGCAGATCAAGAGTCCCAATCTTTATCATCCCTTTATCATGTCCCAATCTTAATGTGATCTTTTGTACTGTTATGCTAGTTTCCAACAAGCCAATCACTTCATTCTTTTACCTTATACTGGTGTAGTAGAGAAAATTCCTGATATTTTTTTTTTTTACTTTGAAAATGTTTATTTGAAAGGGGGTGTAGCTCAGTGGTAGAGCATTTGACTGCAGATCAAGAGGTCCCCGGTTCAAATCCGAGTGCCCCCTTTATCATGTCCCAATTTGAATGTGATCTTTGGTACTGTTATGCTAGTTTCCAACAAGCCAATCACTTCATTCTTTTACCTTATACTGGTGTAGTTGAGAAAATTCCTGATATTTTTTTTTTTACTTTGAAAATGTTTATTTGAAAGGGGGTATAGCTCAGTGGTAGAGCATTTGACTGCAGATCAAGAGGTCCCCGGTTCAAATACGAGTGCCCCCTTTATCATGTCCCAATCTGAATGTGATCTTTGGTACTGTTATGCTAGTTTCCAACAAGCCAATCACTTTATTCTTTTACCTTATCCAGACGAATTTAAGAAAATTCCTCAGAATTTTTTTTTTGAAAGGGGGTATAGCTCAGTGGTAGAGCATTTGACTGCAGATCAAGATGTCCCCGGTTCAAATCCGAGTGCCCCCTTTATCATGTCCCAATTTGAATGTGATCTTTGGTACTGTTATGCTAGTTTCCAACAAGCCAATCACTTCATTCTTTTACCTTATCCAGACGAATTTAAGAAAATTCCTCAGAATTTTTTTTTTGAAAGGGGGTATAGCTCAGTGGTAGAGCATTTGACTGCAGATCAAGATGTCCCCGGTTCAAATCCGAGTGCCCCCTTTATCATGTCCCAATTTGAATGTGATCTTTGGTACTGTTATGCTAGTTTCCAACAAGCCAATCACTTCATTCTTTTACCTTATACAGACGAATTTAAGAAAATTGTGATCTTTGGTACTGTTATGCTAGTTTCCAACAAGCCAATCACTTCATTCTTTTACCTTATACAGACAAATTTTAGAAAATTCCTCAGATTTTTTTTTTTACTTTGAAAAATTTATCTGAAAGGGGGTATAGCTCAGTGGCAGAGCATTTGCCTGCAGGTCAAGAGTCCCAATCTTTATCATCCCTTTATCATGTCCCAATCTTAATGTGATCTTTTGTACTGTTATGCTAGTTTCCAACAAGCCAATCACTTCATTCTTTTACCTTATACTGGTGTAGTAGAGAAAATTCCTGATATTTTTTTTTTTACTTTGAAAATGTTTATTTGAAAGGGGGTATAGCTCAGTGGTAGAGCATTTGACTGCAGATCAAGAGGTCCCCGGTTCAAATCTGAGTGCCCCCTTTATCATGTCCCAATTTGAATGTGATCTTTGGTACTGTTATGCTAGTTTCCAACAAGCCAATCACTTCATTCTTTTACCTTATACTGGTGTAGTTGAGAAAATTCCTGATATTTTTTTTTTTACTTTGAAAATGTTTATTTGAAAGGGGGTATAGCTCAGTGGTAGAGCATTTGACTGCAGATCAAGAGGTCCCCGGTTCAAATACGAGTGCCCCCTTTATCATGTCCCAATCTGAATGTGATCTTTGGTACTGTTATGCTAGTTTCCAACAAGCCAATCACTTTATTCTTTTACCTTATACAGACGTATTTAAGAAAATTCCTCAGAATTTTTTTTTTGAAAGGGGGTATAGCTCAGTGGTAGAGCATTTGACTGCAGATCAAGAGGTCCCCAGTTGAAATCCGAGTGCCCCCTTTATCATGTCCCAATTTGAATGTGATCTTTGGTACTGTTATGCTAGTTTCCAACAAGCCAATCACTTTATTCTTTTACCTTATACAGACGAATTTAAGAAAATTCCTCAGAATTTTTTTTTTTACTTAAAAAATTTATCTAAAAGGGGGTATAGCTCAGTGGCAGAGCATTTGACTGCAGATCAAGAGGTCCCCGGTTCAAATCCGAGTGCCCCCTTTATCATGTCCCAATCTGAATGTGATCTTTGGTACTGTTATGCTAGTTTCCAACAAGCCAATCACTTCATTCTTTTACCTTATACAGACGAATTTAAGAAAATTCCTCAGAATTTTTTTTTTGAAAGTGGGTATAGCTCAGTGGTAGAGCTTTTGACTGCAGATCAAGATGTCCCCGGTTCAAATCCGAGTGCCCCCTTTATCATGTCCCAATTTGAATGTGATCTTTGGTACTGTTATGCTAGTTTCCAACAAGCCAATCACTTCATTCTTTTACCTTATCCAGACGAATTTAAGAAAATTCCTCAGAATTTTTTTTTTGAAAGGGGGTATAGCTCAGTGGTAGAGCATTTGACTGCAGATCAAGATGTCCCCGGTTCAAATCCGAGTGCCCCCTTTATCATGTCCCAATTTGAATGTGATCTTTGGTACTGTTATGCTAGTTTCCAACAAGCCAATCACTTCATTCTTTTACCTTATACAGACGAATTTAAGAAAATTGTGATCTTTGGTACTGTTATGCTAGTTTCCAACAAGCCAATCACTTCATTCTTTTACCTTATACAGACAAATTTTAGAAAATTCCTCAGATTTTTTTTTTTACTTTGAAAAATTTATCTGAAAGGGGGTATAGCTCAGTGGCAGAGCATTTGCCTGCAGGTCAAGAGTCCCAATCTTTATCATCCCTTTATCATGTCCCAATCTTAATGTGATCTTTTGTACTGTTATGCTAGTTTCCAACAAGCCAATCACTTCATTATTTTACCTTATACTGGTGTAGTAGAGAAAATTCCTGATATTTTTTTTTTTACTTTGAAAATGTTTATTTGAAAGGGGGTATAGCTCAGTGGTAGAGCATTTGACTGCAGATCAAGAGGTCCCCGGTTCAAATCTGAGTGCCCCCTTTATCATGTCCCAATTTGAATGTGATCTTTGGTACTGTTATGCTAGTTTCCAACAAGCCAATCACTTCATTCTTTTACCTTATACTGGTGTAGTTGAGAAAATTCCTGATATTTTTTTTTTTACTTTGAAAATGTTTATTTGAAAGGGGGTATAGCTCAGTGGTAGAGCATTTGACTGCAGATCAAGAGGTCCCCGGTTCAAATACGAGTGCCCCCTTTATCATGTCCCAATCTGAATGTGATCTTTGGTACTGTTATGCTAGTTTCCAACAAGCCAATCACTTTATTCTTTTACCTTATACAGACGTATTTAAGAAAATTCCTCAGAATTTTTTTTTTGAAAGGGGGTATAGCTCAGTGGTAGAGCATTTGACTGCAGATCAAGAGGTCCCCAGTTGAAATCCGAGTGCCCCCTTTATCATGTCCCAATTTGAATGTGATCTTTGGTACTGTTATGCTAGTTTCCAACAAGCCAATCACTTTATTCTTTTACCTTATACAGACGAATTTAAGAAAATTCCTCAGAATTTTTTTTTTACTTAAAAAAATTTATCTAAAAGGGGGTATAGCTCAGTGGCAGAGCATTTGACTGCAGATCAAGAGGTCCCCGGTTCAAATCCGAGTGCCCCCTTTATCATGTCCCAATCTGAATGTGATCTTTGGTACTGTTATGCTAGTTTCCAACAAGCCAATCACTTCATTCTTTTACCTTATACAGACGAATTTAAGAAAATTCCTCAGAATTTTTTTTTTGAAAGTGGGTATAGCTCAGTGGTAGAGCTTTTGACTGCAGATCAAGAGGTCCCCGGTTCAAATCCGAGTGCCCCCTTTATCATGTCCCAATTTGAACGTGATCTTTGGTACTGTTATGCTAGTTTCCAACAAGCCAATCACTTCATTCTTTTACCTTATACTGGTGTAGTTGAGAAAATTCCTGATATTTTTTTTTTTACTTTGAAAATGTTTATTTGAAAGGGGGTATAGCTCAGTGGTAGAGCATTTGACTGCAGATCAAGAGGTCCCCGGTTGAAATCCGAGTGCCCCCTTTATCATGTCCCAATCTGAATGTGATCTTTGGTACTGTTATGCTAGTTTCCAACAAGCCAATCACTTTATTCTTTTACCTTATACAGACGAATTTAAGAAAATTCCTCAGAATTTTTTTTTTACTTTAAAAAATTTATCTAAAAGGGGGTATAGCTCAGTGGCAGAGCATTTGACTGCAGATCAAGAGGTCCCCGGTTCAAATCCGAGTGCCCCCTTTATCATGTCCCAATCTGAATGTGATCTTTGGTACTGTTATGCTAGTTTCCAACAAGCCAATCACTTCATTCTTTTACCTTATACAGACGAATTTAAGAAAATTCCTGGAACTTTTTTAACTTTGAAAAAATGTCATTGAGAGGTGGTATAGCTCAGTGGTAGAGCATTTAACTGCAGATCAAGAGGTCCCCGGTTCAAATCCGAATACCCCCCTTGCATGTCCAACTCCGACCAACTCTTTGGTGCTGATATCCTAGTTCACAAGCAAAACACTTTGTTATTTTCCTTCTACAGACGAATTTAAGAAAATTACTGGAACTTTTGTAACTTTGAAAAAAGGTAATTGAAAGGTGGTATAGCTCAGTGGTAGAGCATTTGACTGCAGATCAAGAGGTCCCCGGTTCAAAGCCGAGTGCCCCCTTTATCATGTCCCAATTTGAATGTGATCTTTGGTACTGTTATGCTAGGTTCCAACAAGCCAATCGCTTCATTCTTTTACCTTATACTGGTGTAGTTGAGAAAATTCCTGATATTTTTTTTTTTTTACTTTGAAAATAGTTATTTGAAAGGGGGTATAGCTCAGTGGTAGAGCATTTGACTAGAGATCAAGAGGTCCCCGGTTCAAATCCGAGTGCCCCCTTTATCATGTCCCAATTTGAATGTGATCTTTGGTACTGTTATGCTAGTTTCCAACAAGCCAATCACTTCATTCTTTTACCTTATACTGGTGTAGTAGAGAAAATTCCAGATTTTTTTTTTTTTACTTTGAAAATGTTTATTTGAAAGGGGGTATAGCTCAGTGGTAGAGCATTTGACTGCAGATCAAGAGGTCCCCGGTTCAAATCCGAGTGCCCCCTTTATCATGTCCCAATTTGAATGTGATCTTTGGTACTTGGTACTGTTATGCTAGTTTCCAACAAGCAAATCACTTCATTCTTTTACCTTATACAGACGAATTTAAGAAAATTGTGATCTTTGGTACTGTTATGCTAGTTTCCAACAAGCCAATCACTTCATTCTTTTACCTTATACAGACGAATTTAAGAAACTTCCGCGGATTTTTTTTTTTTACTTTGAAAAATGTATCTAAAAGGGGGTATAGCTCAGTGGTAGAGCATTTGACTGCAGATCAAGAGGTCCCCGGTTCAAATCCGAGTGCCCCCTTTATCATGTCCCAATCTGAATGTGATCTTTGGTACTGTTATGCTAGTTTCCAACAAGCCAATCACTTCATTCTTTTACCTTATACAGACAAATTTTAGAAAATTCCTCAGATTTTTTTTTTTACTTTGAAAAATTTATCTGAAAGGGGGTATAGCTCAGTGGCAGAGCATTTGCCTGCAGGTCAAGAGTCCCAATCTTTATCATCCCTTTATCATGTCCCAATCTTAATGTGATCTTTTGTACTGTTATGCTAGTTTCCAACAAGCCAATCACTTCATTCTTTTACCTTATACTGGTGTAGTAGAGAAAATTCCTGATATTTTTTTTTTTACTTTGAAAATGTTTATTTGAAAGGGGGTATAGCTCAGTGGTAGAGCATTTGACTGCAGATCAAGAGGTCCCCGGTTCAAATCCGAGAGCCCCCTTTATCATGTCCCAATTTGAATGTGATCTTTGGTACTGTTATGCTAGTTTCCAACAAGCCAATCACTTCATTCTTTTACCTTATACTGGTGTAGTTGAGAAAATTCCTGATATTTTTTTTTTTACTTTGAAAATGTTTATTTGAAAGGGGGTATAGCTCAGTGGTAGAGCATTTGACTGCAGATCAAGAGGTACCCGGTTCAAATCCGAGTGCCCCCTTTATCATGTCCCAATTTGAATGTGATCTTTGGTACTGTTATGCTAGTTTCCAACAAGCCAATCACTTTATTCTTTTACCTTATACAGACGAATTTAAGAAAATTCCTCAGAATTTTTTTTTTACTTTAAAAAATTTATCTAAAAGGGGGTATAGCTCAGTGGCAGAGCATTTGACTGCAGATCAAGAGGTCCCCGGTTCAAATCCGAGTGCCCCCTTTATCATGTCCCAATCTGAATGTGATCTTTGGTACTGTTATGCTAGTTTCCAACAAGCCAATCACTTCATTCTTTTACCTTATACAGACGAATTTAAGAAAATTCCTGGAACTTTTTTAACTTTGAAAAAATGTCATTGAGAGGGGGTATAGCTCAGTGGTAGAGCATTTAACTGCAGATCAAGAGGTCCCCGGTTCAAATCCGAATACCCCCCTTGCATGTCCAACTCCGACCAACTCTTTGGTGCTGATATCCTAGTTCACAAGCAAAACACTTTGTTATTTTCCTTCTACAGACGAATTTAAGAAAATTACTGGAACTTTTGTAACTTTGAAAAAAGGTAATTGAAAGGTGGTATAGCTCAGTGGTAGAGCATTTGACTGCAGATCAAGAGGTCCCCGGTTCAAAGCCGAGTGCCCCCTTTATCATGTCCCAATTTGAATGTGATCTTTGGTACTGTTATGCTAGGTTCCAACAAGCCAATCACTTCATTCTTTTACCTTATACTGGTGTAGTTGAGAAAATTCCTGATATTTTTTTTTTTTTACTTTGAAAATAGTTATTTGAAAGGGGGTATAGCTCAGTGGTAGAGCATTTGACTGCAGATCAAGAGGTCCCCGGTTCAAATCCGAGTGCCCCCTTTATCATGTCCCAATTTGAATGTGATCTTTGGTACTGTTATGCTAGTTTCCAACAAGCCAATCACTTCATTCTTTTACCTTATACTGGTGTAGTAGAGAAAATTCCAGATTTTTTTTTTTTTACTTTGAAAATGTTTATTTGAAAGGGGGTATAGCTCAGTGGTAGAGCATTTGACTGCAGATCAAGAGGTCCCCGGTTCAAATCCGAGTGCCCCCTTTATCATGTCCCAATTTGAATGTGATCTTTGGTACTGTTATGCTAGGTTCCAACAAGCCAATCACTTCATTCTTTTACCTTATACTGGTGTAGTTGAGAAAATCCTGATATTTTTTTTTTTTTACTTTGAAAATGTTTGTTTGAAAGGGGTTATAGCTCAGTGGTAGAGCATTTGACTGCAGATCAAGAGGTCCCCGGTTCAAATCCGAGTGCCCCGTTTATCATGTCACAATTTGAATGTGATCTTTGGTACTGTTATGCTAGTTTCCAACAAGCCAATCACTTCATTCTTTTACCTTATACAGACGAATTTAAGAAAATTGTGATCTTTGGTACTGTTATGCTAGTTTCCAACAAGCCAATCACTTCATTCTTTTACCTTATACAGACGAATTTAAGAAAATTCCGCGGATTTTTTTTTTTTACTTTGAAAAATGTATCTAAAAGGGGGTATAGCTCAGTGGTAGAGCATTTGACTGCAGATCAAGAGGTCCCCGGTTCAAATCCAAGTGCCCCCTTTATCATGTCCCAATCTGAATGTGATCTTTGGTACTGTTATGCTAGTTTCCAACAAGCCAATCACTTCATTCTTTTACCTTATACAGACAAATTTTAGAAAATTCCTCAGATTTTTTTTTTTACTTTGAAAAATGTATCTGAAAGGGGGTATAGCTCAGTGGCAGAGCATTTGCCTGCAGGTCAAGAGTCCCAATCTTTATCATCCCTTTATCATGTCCCAATCTTAATGTGATCTTTTGTACTGTTATGCTAGTTTCCAACAAGCCAATCACTTCATTCTTTTACCTTATACTGGTGTAGTAGAGAAAATTCCTGATATTTTTTTTTTTACTTTGAAAATGTTTATTTGAAAGGGGGTATAGCTCAGTGGTAGAGCATTTGACTGCAGATCAAGAGGTCCCCGGTTCAAATCCGAGAGCCCCCTTTATCATGTCCCAATTTGAATGTGATCTTTGGTACTGTTATGCTAGTTTCCAACAAGCCAATCACTTCATTCTTTTACCTTATACTGGTGTAGTTGAGAAAATTCCTGATATTTTTTTTTTTACTTTGAAAATGTTTATTTGAAAGGGGGTATAGCTCAGTGGTAGAGCATTTGACTGCAGATCAAGAGGTACCCGGTTCAAATCCGAGTGCCCCCTTTATCATGTCCCAATTTGAATGTGATCTTTGGTACTGTTATGCTAGTTTCCAACAAGCCAATCACTTTATTCTTTTACCTTATACAGACGAATTTAAGAAAATTCCTCAGAATTTTTTTTTTACTTTAAAAAATTTATCTAAAAGGGGGTATAGCTCAGTGGCAGAGCATTTGACTGCAGATCAAGAGGTCCCCGGTTCAAATCCGAGTGCCCCCTTTATCATGTCCCAATCTGAATGTGATCTTTGGTACTGTTATGCTAGTTTCCAACAAGCCAATCACTTCATTCTTTTACCTTATACAGACGAATTTAAGAAAATTCCTGGAACTTTTTTAACTTTGAAAAAATGTCATTGAGAGGGGGTATAGCTCAGTGGTAGAGCATTTAACTGCAGATCAAGAGGTCCCCGGTTCAAATCCGAATACCCCCCTTGCATGTCCAACTCCGACCAACTCTTTGGTGCTGATATCCTAGTTCACAAGCAAAACACTTTGTTATTTTCCTTCTACAGACGAATTTAAGAAAATTACTGGAACTTTTGTAACTTTGAAAAAAGGTAATTGAAAGGTGGTATAGCTCAGTGGTAGAGCATTTGACTGCAGATCAAGAGGTCCCCGGTTCAAAGCCGAGTGCCCCCTTTATCATGTCCCAATTTGAATGTGATCTTTGGTACTGTTATGCTAGGTTCCAACAAGCCAATCACTTCATTCTTTTACCTTATACTGGTGTAGTTGAGAAAATTCCTGATATTTTTTTTTTTTTACTTTGAAAATAGTTATTTGAAAGGGGGTATAGCTCAGTGGTAGAGCATTTGACTGCAGATCAAGAGGTCCCCGGTTCAAATCCGAGTGCCCCCTTTATCATGTCCCAATTTGAATGTGATCTTTGGTACTGTTATGCTAGTTTCCAACAAGCCAATCACTTCATTCTTTTACCTTATACTGGTGTAGTAGAGAAAATTCCAGATTTTTTTTTTTTTACTTTGAAAATGTTTATTTGAAAGGGGGTATAGCTCAGTGGTAGAGCATTTGACTGCAGATCAAGAGGTCCCCGGTTCAAATCCGAGTGCCCCCTTTATCATGTCCCAATTTGAATGTGATCTTTGGTACTGTTATGCTAGGTTCCAACAAGCCAATCACTTCATTCTTTTACCTTATACTGGTGTAGTTGAGAAAATCCTGATTTTTTTTTTTTTTTACTTTGAAAATGTTTGTTTGAAAGGGGTTATAGCTCAGTGGTAGAGCATTTGACTGCAGATCAAGAGGTCCCCGGTTCAAATCCGAGTGCCCCGTTTATCATGTCACAATTTGAATGTGATCTTTGGTACTGTTATGCTAGTTTCCAACAAGCCAATCACTTCATTCTTTTACCTTATACAGACGAATTTAAGAAAATTGTGATCTTTGGTACTGTTATGCTAGTTTCCAACAAGCCAATCACTTCATTCTTTTACCTTATACAGACGAATTTAAGAAAATTCCGCGGATTTTTTTTTTTTACTTTGAAAAATGTATCTAAAAGGGGGTATAGCTCAGTGGTAGAGCATTTGACTGCAGATCAAGAGGTCCCCGGTTCAAATCCAAGTGCCCCCTTTATCATGTCCCAATCTGAATGTGATCTTTGGTACTGTTATGCTAGTTTCCAACAAGCCAATCACTTCATTCTTTTACCTTATACAGACAAATTTTAGAAAATTCCTCAGATTTTTTTTTTTACTTTGAAAAATGTATCTGAAAGGGGGTATAGCTCAGTGGCAGAGCATTTGCCTGCAGGTCAAGAGTCCCAATCTTTATCATCCCTTTATCATGTCCCAATCTTAATGTGATCTTTTGTACTGTTATGCTAGTTTCCAACAAGCCAATCACTTCATTCTTTTACCTTATACTGGTGTAGTTGAGAAAATTCCTGATATTTTTTTTTTTACTTTGAAAATGTTTATTTGAAAGGGGGTATAGCTCAGTGGTAGAGCATTTGACTGCAGATCAAGAGGTCCCCGGTTCAAATCCGAGTGCCCCCTTTATCATGTCCCAATTTGAATGTGATCTTTGGTACTGTTATGCTAGTTTCCAACAAGCCAATCACTTTATTCTTTTACCTTATACAGACGAATTTAAGAAAATTCCTCAGAATTTTTTTTTTGAAAGGGGGTATAGCTCAGTGGTAGAGCATTTGACTGCAGATCAAGAGGTCCCCATTCAAATCCGAGTGCCCCCTTTATCATGTCCCAATTTGAATGTGATCTTTGGTACTGTTATGCTAGTTCCCAACAAGCCAATCACTTCATTCTTTTACCTTATACAGACAAATTTTAGAAAATTCCTCAGATTTTTTTTTTTACTTTGAAAAATTTATCTGAAAGGGGGTATAGCTCAGTGGCAGAGCATTTGCCTGCAGGTCAAGAGTCCCAATCTTTATCATCCCTTTATCATGTCCCAATCTTAATGTGATCTTTTGTACTGTTATGCTAGTTTCCAACAAGCCAATCACTTCATTCTTTTACCTTATACTGGTGTAGTAGAGAAAATTCCTGATATTTTTTTTTTTACTTTGAAAATGTTTATTTGGAAGGGGGTATAGCTCAGTGGTAGAGCATTTGACTGCAGATCAAGAGGTCCCCGGTTCAAATCCGAGTGCCCCCTTTATCATGTCCCAATTTGAATGTGATCTTTGGTACTGTTATGCTAGTTTCCAACAAGCCAATCACTTCATTCTTTTACCTTAAACTGGTGTAGTTGAGAAAATTCCTGATATTTTTTTTTTTACTTTGAAAATGTTTATTTGAAAGGGGGTATAGCTCAGTGGTAGAGCATTTGACTGCAGATCAAGAGGTCCCCGGTTCAAATACGAGTGCCCCCTTTATCATGTCCCAATCTGAATGTGATCTTTGGTACTGTTATGCTAGTTTCCAACAAGCCAATCACTTTATTCTTTTACCTTATACAGACGTATTTAAGAAAATTCCTCAGAATTTTTTTTTTGAAAGGGGGTATAGCTCAGTGGTAGAGCATTTGACTGCAGATCAAGAGGTCCCCGGTTGAAATCCGAGTGCCCCCTTTATCATGTCCCAATTTGAATGTGATCTTTGGTACTGTTATGCTAGTTTCCAACAAGCCAATCACTTTATTCTTTTACCTTATACAGACGAATTTAAGAAAATTCCTCAGAATTTTTTTTTTACTTTAAAAAATTTATCTAAAAGGGGGTATAGCTCAGTGGCAGAGCATTTGACTGCAGATCAAGAGGTCCCCGGTTCAAATCCGAGTGCCCCCTTTATCATGTCCCAATCTGAATGTGATCTTTGGTACTGTTATGCTAGTTTCCAACAAGCCAATCACTTCATTCTTTTACCTTATACAGACGAATTTAAGAAAATTCCTCAGAATTTTTTTTTTGAAAGTGGGTATAGCTCAGTGGTAGAGCATTTGACTGCAGATCAAGAGGTCCCCGGTTCAAATCCGAGTGCCCCCTTTATCATGTCCCAATTTGAATGTGATCTTTGGTACTGTTATGCTAGTTTCCAACAAGCCAATCACTTCATTCTTTTACCTTATACTGGTGTAGTTGAGAAAATTCCTGATATTTTTTTTT
The DNA here is from genome assembly GCF_029890125.1 of Rhinichthys klamathensis goyatoka. Classification (NCBI taxonomy): domain Eukaryota; kingdom Metazoa; phylum Chordata; class Actinopteri; order Cypriniformes; family Leuciscidae; genus Rhinichthys; species Rhinichthys klamathensis. Next base: position 2,010,360 of record NW_026606634.1, read on the forward strand.
TTACTTTGAAAATGTTTATTTGAAAGGGGGTATAGCTCAGTGGTAGAGCATTTGACTGCAGATCAAGAGGTCCCCGGTTCAAATCCGAGTGCCCCCTTTATCATGTCCCAATGTGATCTTTGGTACTGTTATGCTAGTTTCCAACAAGCCAATCACTTTATTCTTTTACCTTATACAGACGAATTTAAGAAAATTCCTCAGAATTTTTTTTTTACTTTAAAAAATGTATCTAAAAGGGGGTATAGCTCAGTGGCAGAGCATTTGACTGCAGATCAAGAGGTCCCCGGTTCAAATCCGAATGCCCCCTTTATCATGTCCCAATCTGAATGTGATCTTTGGTACTGTTATGCTAGTTTCCAACAAGCCAATCACTTCATTCTTTTACCTTATACAGACGAATTTAAGAAAATTCCTGGAACTTTTTTAACTTTGAAAAAATGTCATTGAGAGGGGGTATAGCTCAGTGGTAGAGCATTTAACTGCAGATCAAGAGGTCCCCGGTTCAAATCCGAATACCCCCCTTGCATGTCCAACTCCGACCAACTCTTCGGTGCTGATATCCTAGTTCACAAGCAAAACACTTTGTTATTTTCCTTCTACAGACGAATTTAAGAAAATTACTGGAACTTTTGTTACTTTGAAAAAAGGTAATTGAAAGGTGGTATAGCTCAGTGGTAGAGCATTTGACTGCAGATCAAGAGGTCCCCGGTTCAAAGCCGAGTGCCCCCTTTATCATGTCCCAATTTGAATGTGATCTTTGGTACTGTTATGCTAGGTTCCAAAAAGCCAATCACTTCATTCTTTTACCTTATACTGGTGTAGTTGAGAAAATTCCTGATATTTTTTCTTTTTTACTTTGAAAATAGTTATTTGAAAGGGGGTATAGCTCAGTGGTAGAGCATTTGACTGCAGATCAAGAGGTCCCCGGTTCAAATCCGAGTGCCCCCTTTATCATGTCCCAATTTGAATGTGATCTTTGGTACTGTTATGCTAGTTTCCAACAAGCCAATCACTTCATTCTTTTACCTTATACTGGTGTAGTAGAGAAAATTCCAGATTTTTTTTTTTTTACTTTGAAAATGTTTATTTGAAAGGGGGTATAGCTCAGTGGTAGAGCATTTGACTGCAGATCAAGAGGTCCCCGGTTCAAATCCGAGTGCCCCCTTTATCATGTCCCAATTTGAATGTGATCTTCGGTACTGTTATGCTAGTTTCCAACAAGCCAATCACTTCATTCTTTTACCTTATACAGACGAATTTAAGAAAATTCCTGGAACTTTCTTAACTTTGAAAAAAAGTCTTTGAGAGGGGGTATAGCTCAGTGGTAGAGCATTTGACTGCAGATCAAGTGGTCCCCGATTCAAATCCGAGTGCCCCCTTTGCATGTCCAACTCCGACCAACTCTTTGGTGCTGATATCCTAGTTCACAAGCAAAACCCTTTGTTATTTTCCTTCTACAGACGAATTTAAGAAAATGACTGGAACTTTTTTAACTTTGAAAAAAGGTCATTGAAAGGGGGTATAGCTCAGTGGTAGAGCATTTGACTGCAGATCAAGAGGTCCCCGGTTCAAATCCGAGTGCCCCCTTTATCATGTCCCAATCTGAATGTGATATTTGGTACTGTTATGCTAGTTTCCAACAAGCCAATCACTTCATTCTTTTACCTTATACTGGTGTAGTTGAGAAAATTCCTGATATTTTTTTTTTACTTTGAATATGTTTATTAGAAAGGGGGTATAGCTCAGTGGTAGAGCATTTGACTGCAGATTAAGAGGTCCCCTGTTCAAATCCGAGTGCCCCCTTTATCATGTCCCAATCTGAATGTGATCTTTGGTACTCTTATGCTACTTTCCAACAAGCCAATCACTTCATTCTTTTACCTTATACTGGTGTAGTTGAGAAAATTCCTGATATTTTTTTTTTACTTTGAAAATGTTTAGTTTAAAGGGGGTATAGCTGGGTGGTAGAGCATTTGACTGCAGATCAAGAGGTCCCCGGTTCAAATCCGAGTGCCCCCTTTTTCATGTCCCAATTTGAATGTTATCTCTGGTACTCTTATAGTTTCCAACAAGCCAATCACTTCATTCTTTTACCTTATACTGGTGTAGTTGAGAAAATTCCTGATATTTTTTTGTTTACTTTGAAAAAAAAATTATTTGAAAGGGGGTATAGCTCAGTGGTAGAGCATTTGACTGCAGATCAAGAGGTCCCCGGTTCAAATACGAGTGTCCCCTTTATCATGTCCCAATCTGAATGTGATCTTTGGTACTGTTATGCTAGTTTCCAACAAGCCAATCACTTTATTCTTTTACCTTATTCAGACGAATTTAAGAAAATTCCTCAGAATTTTTTTTTTGAAAGGGGGTATAGCTCAGTGGTAGAGCATTTGACTGCAGATCAAGAGGTCCCCGGTTCAAATACGAGTGCCCCCTTTATCATATCCCAATCTGAATGTGATCTTTGGTACTGTTATGCTAGTTTCCAACAAGCCAATCACTTTATTCTTTTACCTTATACAGACGAATTTAAGAAAATTCCTCTGAATTTTTTTTTTGAAAGGGGGTATAGCTCAGTGGTAGAGCATTTGACTGCAGATCAAGAGGTCCCCGGTTGAAATCCGAGTGCCCCCTTTGCATGTCCAACTCCGACCAACTCTTTGGTGCTGATATCCTAGTTCACAAGCAAAACCTTTTGTTATTTTCCTTCTACAGACGAATTTAAGAAAATTACTGGAACTTTTTTAACTTTGAAAAGAGGTCATTGAAGGGGGTATAGCTCAGTGGTAGAGCATTTGACTGCAGATCAAGAGGTCCCCGGTTCAAATCCAAGTGCCCCCTTTATCATGTCCCAATCTGAATGTGATCTTTGGTACTCTTATAGTTTCCAACAAGCCAATCACTTCATTCGTTTTCCTTATACTGGTGTAGTTGAGAAAATTCCTAATATTTTTTGTTTACTTTGAAAAAATTGATTTGAAAGGGGGTATAGCTCAGTGGTAGAGCATTTGACTGCAGATCAAGAGGTCCCCGGTTCAAATCCGAGTGCCCCCTTTGCATGTCCAACTCCGACCAACTCTTTGGTGCTGATATCCTAGTTCACAAGCAAAACCCTTTGTTATTTTCCTTCTACAGACGAATTTAAGAAAATTACTGGAACTTTTTTAACTTTGAAAAAAGGTCATTGAAAGGGGGTATAGCTCAGTGGTAGAGCATTTGACTGCAGATCAAGAGGTCCCCGGTTCAAATCCGAGTGCCCCCTTTGCATGTCCAACTCCGACCAAATCTTTGGTGCTGATATCCTAGTTCCCAAGCAAAACCCTTTGTTATTTTCCTTCTACAGACGAATTTAAGAAAATTACTAGAACTTTTTTAACTTTGAAAAAAGGTCATCTCAATGTGATCTTTGGTACTGTTATGCTAGTTTCCAACAAGCCAAACACTTCATTATTTTACCTTATACAGACGAATTTTAGAAAATTCCTCAGAATTTTTTTTTTTACTTTGAAAATTTATCTAAAAGGGGTTGTAGCTCAGTGGCAGAGCATTTGACTGCAGATCAAGAGGTCCCCGGTTCAAATCCGAGTGCCCCCTTTATCATGTCCCAATTTGAATGTGATCTCTGGTACTCTTATAGTTTCCAACAAGCCAATCACTTCATTCTTTTATCTTATACTGGTGTAATTGAGAAAATTCCTGATTTTTTTTTTTTACTTTGAAATTGTTTATTTGAAAGGGGGTATAGCTCAGTGGTAGAGCATTTGACTGCAGATCAAGAGGTCCCCGGTTCAAATCCGAGTGCCCCCTTTATCATGTCCCAATCTGAATGTGATCTTTGGTACTCTTATGCTAGTTCCAACAAGCCAATCACTTCATTCTTTTACCTTATACTGGTGTAGTTGAGAAAATTCCTGATTTTTTTTTTTTTACTTTGAAAATGTTTATTTGAAAGGGGGTATAGCTCTGTGGTAGAGCATTTGACTGCAGATCAAGAGGTCCCCGGTTCAAATCCGAGTGCCCCCTTTTTCATGTCCCAATTTGAATGTGATCTCTGGTACTCTTATAGTTTCCAACAAGCCAATCACTTCATTCGTTTTCCTTATACTGGTGTAGTTGAGAAAATTCCTGATATTTTTTTGTTTACTTTGAAAAAAATTATTTGAAAGGGGGTATAGCTCAGTGGTAGAGCATTTTACTGCAGATCAAGAGGTCCCCGGTTCAAATCCGAGTGCCCCCTTTATCATGTCCCAATCTGAATGTGATCTTTGGTACTGTTATGCTTGTTTCCAACAAGCCAATCACTTCATTCTTTTACCTTATACTGGTGTAGTTGAGAAAATTCCTGATATTTTTTTTTTACTTTGAAAATGTTTAGTTTAAAGGGGGTATAGCTGGGTGGTAGAGCATTTGACTGCAGATCAAGAGGTCCCCGGTTCAAATCCGAGTGCCCCCTTTATCATGTCCCAACTTGAATGTGATCTCTGGTACTCTTATAGTTTCCAACAAGCCAATCACTTCATTCGTTTTCCTTATACTGGTGTAGTTGAGAAAATTCCTGATATTTATTTTTTTTACTTTGAAAATGTTTATTTAAAAGGGGGTATAGCTCAGTGGTAGACCATTTGACTGCAGATCAAGAGGTCCCCGGTTCAAATCCGAATGCCCCCTTTATCATGTCCCAATTTGAATGTGATCTTTGGTACTGTTATGCTAGTTTCCAACAAGCCAATCACTTCATTCTTTTACCTTATACAGACGAATTTAAGAACTTTTTTAACTTTGAAAAAAGGTCATTGAAAGGGGGTATAGCTCAGTTGTAGAGCATTTGACTGCTCTAAAACTGATTCTTGACTGCAGATCAAGAGGTCCCCGGTTCAAATCCGAATGCCCCCTTTATCATGTCCCAATCTTGAATGTGATCTCTGGTACTCTTATAGTTTCCAACAAGCCAATCACTTCATTCGTTTTCCTTATACTGGTGTAGTTGAGAAAATTCCTGATATTTTTTTGTTTACTTTGAAAACATTGATTTGAAAGGGGGTATAGCTCAGTGGTAGAGCATTTGACTGCAGATCAAGAGGTCCCCGGTTCAAATCAGAGTGCCCCCTTTATCATGTCCCAATCTGAATGTGATCTTTGGTACTGTTATGCTAGTTTCAAACAAGCCAATCACTTCATCCTTTTACCTTATACAGACGAATTTAAGAAAATTCCTGGAACTTTTTTTAACTTTGAAAATGTTTATTTGAAAGGGGGTATAGCTCAGTGGTAGAGCATTTTACTGCAGATCAAGAGGTCCCCGGTTCAAATCCGAGTGCCCCCTTTATCATGTCCCAATCTGAATGTGATCTTTGGTACTGTTATGCTAGTTCTCTTTCATAGGTTCACTCAACGCTGCGGAAAGCGCAGTGGGATATCCTCTGGATGTGCCGATTGTCTGAAGCCCTATAGAATCACGCCAATCCATTGGCTGATGGCGCTCGCGCAAAGCTGGCTCCGCCCCGACGCTCTTACGTCGTAGCATGATGTACGCGCGCGCGCCATCTTCTCCTCAGATTTCTCTGCCTTCACGAAGCGGTCACATCTCGCCCTTCGTGCGGTTTTTCTGAGCCCGAATTCTTCAATTCAACTTCAGCTTTCGTCTCGACACTTCAGCGACTGGTATAAGTGGAACTCTGTTCTCCTTACAGTGAAGTGTCATGGATTATCGACGCTGCTCTCCGCCATGCGTTCGTTTTATCTCGAACGACGACCCTCACAGTAAGTGTGTTAAATGTATGGGTTTTTCGCATGCGCGTGAGGCTGTATTAGGATTGTCGAAATGTAAATTTTGTGACAATCTCCTTCTCAAAACCCTCCGCTCTAGACTCGCGGTTTTTGAGAAGGAGACATTCGTTTCCCCCCGTCGCGCTCCCGAGACTGCTGAGGCCTCTCGTGGATCCGCGGCCTGGGGTTCGGATGTTGAGCTCGAGGATATTGAGTATGAGCAGACGGGCCTCGCCCTTTCTCTCCCTCCCTCTCCCGAGCACGCACGCGGCGCGGTTGAATTCGCGCATGATTATTTATGTCCCAGCCCGGGAGCCCGCGAATCGGTTTCTTTCGGTCTGGATGACGTTATTTACACTGCAGCCTCCGACTCCGAGGATTTCGGGCCTGCTTTGGCTGATGACGTTATCCCGCCTAGCGGCCAGGACGCGCGGCCTACTCCGGCCTACACTGAGCTTATTGAGGTGCTGTCGCGCGCTACAGAGAAGCTCTCTATTGACTGGCCTGATGAGCCCCGCGAGTCTCAATCGTCCAAACTCGACGAGAGGTTCCTACGTGGCCCTAATTCTAGGCCAGAGCGAAGAAAGCTGCCCTTTTTCAGCGATCTGCATCACGAGATCTCCAGATCCTGGAAGCAGCCATTCTCCGCACGCCTAACTAATGCGGCAGCCGCTGACTTCACCAACCTTGTTGGTTTTGTGGAGCAGGGTTATTCCGCTATTCCAGCGGTCGAGGACACGCTGGCTAACCACCTCGCCCCGTCGTCTGCACCGTCTTGGAAGGCGCGTCCCCTTCTTCCTTCCAAGGCTTGTAGGACTACTTCCTCCCTTATTGGGAAGTCTTACATGGCGGCTGGTCAGGCAGGCATGGCCCTGCATACCATGGCCATCCTTCAAGCCTACCAAGCGGACGTCTTGAAGGACATGGATGAAGGAGAGGGACTGACGCCCGAAGCTGTCAAAGAGCTTCGCAAAGCCACAGATCTGGCCCTAAGAGCCACCAAGCACACTGCTCGGGCTGTAGGTCGCTCTATGGCGGGCTCGGTTGCTGCAGAGCGCCACCTCTGGTTGAATCTCACGGAGATCCGAGACAAGGATAAGAGTTTCCTCCTGGATGCCCCTATCTCCCACTCAGGTCTTTTCGGGGAGGCGGTCAACACGGTGGTTGACAAGTTCCGCGCCGCTAAGTCTCAGTCGGCCGCGTTCAGGCAGTTTATGCCCAGGAGGGTCAGAGGGCCCAGTGACTCCAACCCTCCCCCTTCTCAAACCCGAGAACGCTCTGCTCATAGGGCTGAGTTCCCTACTAGCAGGAGTGACCCGGCTCGCCACCCACCAACTACTGTCTGGGGAGCCCGAGGTCGTCCATTTCCTCGCCAGCGCCCTCACAAGCGCCTTCAGCTGAAGCGGTCCAACAAATCGGCCGCTCCAGCCTCCTCGAGCCGTTCCTGACCCGCAGGGCAGGAGGAGGAGAGCCTCATCAGATCTACGAGGTTGGGACAGACCGCGCAAGCGTTTCTGCCCTCCTCCAGCCGGCTCTCCTCATCCAACCCTGTCACCTTCGCCACCCAGCGTGTTTCGAAGTGCAGGTCCTGTTTCACTCTCTTCACCCAGTCCGGCGCAGGAGGAAGGAGACGCATCTTGCTTTCTCCCCTCGCTCCCGGTGCACGTTACACCCGCCAATCGCTTCCTCAGAGGCACAGTTCTTTTTCCTCTGGAGCAGGCGGACCCAGTTACTTCTATCCAGGTGGTGGTACCCCCCAATACGTGTCAGGACGCCAAGCGCTCTCCTCCACGGTCAACCGCGCCTCCCCATGGAAACCAGCGCGACACCCTACCTCAGGTATGTCCCTTGCACTGCAACACTCCTCTGCCTCTATCACATTTCGTTCAAGAATGGGAGCGTTTACCAGGGGTATCGCCTTGGATCCTTCGCACAGTTCGGCTCGGCTACACGCTTCAGTTTTGTCGCAACCCCCCCTGCTTCAACGGGGTCTTTCCTACTGTAGTCGACAGCGCCGCTCAGGCTTCTGTACTACAGCAGGAGATTTCATCCCTTCTGCTGAAGGGGGCGATAGAAGAGATTCCTTCGGGGGAAGTCGAACAGGGCTTCTACAGCCGTTACTTCCTGGTCCCGAAGAAGGGGGGCGGCCTGCGGCCGATACTAGATCTTCGCCGGTTGAATTTCTCTCTTTACAAAGGAAAATTCAAAATGTTGACGCTGAAGGCCATCATATCTCATATCCGGCGGGGGGACTGGTTCGTGACGGTAGACCTCAAGGATGCTTATTTCCACATCCAGGTCGTACGGCGACACAGGAAGTTCCTCAGGTTCGCCTTTGGAGGGAAAGCGTACCAGTACAGGGTCCTCCCCTTTGGCCTCGCTCTAGCGCCAAGGACGTTCACAAAGTGTATGGATGCTGCTCTGGCCCCGCTGCGGCTCCAGGGCATCCATATACTCAACTACCTGGACGATTGGCTCCTTTTAGCCCACTCCAGAGAGTTGGTGACTCACCACAGGGACATTGTCCTCCGTCATATTCAGTCTCTCGGTTTGAGGCTGAATACGGAGAAGAGCGTTCTTACTCCAGCTCAGAACACGGTTTTCTTGGGGGTATGCATGGACTCCGTTCTTATGCAGGCCCGTTTGGCTCCTGCACGGATTTCCAGTCTGGTGACATGTCTGTCCCGTTTCGCACTAGGCCAGCATGTTTCCGTGAGCACCTGCCGCAGACTTCTGGGCCTTATGGCCGCGGCCTCCCCTGTGCTACCTCTGGGGCTGCTCCACATGAGACCTTTTCTGTGGTGGATGAAGCTCTCAGGGGCTCGGCCCACGGGGCCAGCCTTTCGCCTATTGAAGGTGTCGCGCAGTTGCTTTCGCGCCCTGTCAATCTGGCGGGACCCCCTCTTCCTTCAGAAAGGAGTCGGTATGGGTGCGGTATTCCGTCGCCAGATGGTTACGACGGATGCCTCTCTGACCGGCTGGGGAGCGGTTTTCGAGGGCAGGCCAGCGTGTGGGGTTTGGACTGGCGAGACCCTCTCGTGGCACATAAACAGCTTGGAGCTGAGGGCTGTCTTCCTGGCTCTTTGCCACTTTCTCCCTTTCCTCGAAGGACACCATGTCATTGTCAGAACGGACAATATGGCAGTAGTGTCCCATGTAAACAGACAGGGGGGTTCACGATCGCGCACCCTAGACAGGCATGCGCGTCACCTTCTCCTGTGGTCCCAGGACAAGTTCCTCTCTCTGAGAGCAGTTCATGTCCCAGGGATTCTGAACCTCGCAGCAGATTTTCTGTCGAGGCAGAAGCTCAGGTCTGGGGAATGGATGTTGAACCGCCAGTCGGTGGCCCTGATCTGGGAGGTGTTCGGAAAAGCGGAAGTGGACCTCTTTGCATCTCAGGAGTCGTCCCAATGCCCGCTTTGGTTCTCTCTGAGCCCTCCAGCTCCATTGGGGATAGATGCGTTCGCCCACCCTTGGCCGATGCAGAAACTCTATGCCTTCCCGCCCATCAAGCTGATCCAGGCGGTTCTGTCCAGAGTGAGGGAGAGCGGAGTCCGCCTCCTTCTGGTAGCCCCATTCTGGCCGTCCCAGCCATGGTTTTCGGAGCTGATCCCTCTGTTGGAATCCTCCCCCTGGGAGATACCGGTCAGGGAGGACCTGCTTTCCCAGCTTCAGGGCAGGATATGGCATCCTCGCCCCGACATTTGGAAGCTGTACGTTTGGCCTATCAGAGGCCGTTAGCTTTAAGCTTTGATCTCCCAACCGACGTTCAGGAGACTATTGCGAATGCTAGAGCCCCTTCGACGAGGAGGCTATATTCCTCCAAGTGGAGGGTGTTCGAGGCGTGGTGCTTAGCACATGATAGGAACCCAGTTAGCTGCCCAGTAGGCTCAGTGCTGGAATTCCTGCAGGAAAAGTTTGCTTCCGGAGCGGCCGCTACCACTCTCAGAGTGTATGTCGCAGCTATTGCTGCTCATAGAGAATCGGATGAGATTCCCTTGGGGAAACTGAGGTTAGTTTCGGCCTTCATGCGTGGGGTTAGGCGCCTGAAACCGGCTCGCCCCCCTAGTGTTCCCTCGTGGGACCTGTCAGTCGTCCTGGAGGGTTTGACAGAGGCTCCCTTCGAGCCCTTGGAGTCAGCTCCTGAGCGGATTCTGACTCTTAAGGTTGCTCTTTTGTTAGCTTTATCTTCACTGAAGCGGATAGGGGATTTGCAGGCTCTCTCTATTAGTGAGTCATGCTTGGACTTCGCTCCTGGCCTGGTTAGGGTTACCTTGAGGCCGAGGTCGGGGTATGTACCCAAGGTTCTTTCCACGGCGTTCCGCTCTCAGGTTGTTAACCTTAATGCTTTCCACCCTCCTCCTTTTGCCTCTGAGGAAGAAAGGAAACTTAACTTGCTCTGCCCGGTCCGTTCTTTGAAGTTGTATGTAGATCGCTCAAGCGGTTGGAGGAAATCAAACCAGCTCTTGGTATGTTTTGGTGCTGGCCGCCGCGGGCTTGCAGCATCAAAGCAGAGGATTTCCCACTGGGTAACGGACGCTATTTCGCTGGCTTATGAGGTGCGTGGTTTGCCTTCACCTCTTAGCATCAGAGCGCATTCCACCAGAAGTGTGGCTTCCTCTCAAGCTCTCTTTAGAGGGGCCCTCTTGGAAGACATTTGTGTGGCGGCAGGTTGGTCCTCTCCGCACACCTTTGTGAGGTTCTATAATTTGGATCTTGACATGACTCCAGGTTCCCAGGTTCTATCTGCTTGAACCTATCATGGTTGTTATTATTTGGTCTGGTACCGGTTATGGCAGCGCTTAGCTTGGCGAGTTTGGTATTTCGTTCCCACTGCGCTTTCCGCAGCGTTGAGTGAACCTATGAAAGAGAACGTCTCTGGTTACTTACGTAACCTATGTTCTCTGAATAGGGAACGAGACGCTGCGTTCGCTGCCAAGCTCCTCGCGCTGCCGACAGTTTTTCTTTTCGGCAGAGAAATCTGAGGAGAAGATGGCGCGCGCGCGTACATCATGCTACGACGTAAGAGCGTCGGGGCGGAGCCAGCTTTGCGCGAGCGCCATCAGCCAATGGATTGGCGTGATTCTATAGGGCTTCAGACAATCGGCACATCCAGAGGATATCCCACTGCGCTTTCCGCAGCGTCTCGTTCCCTATTCAGAGAACATAGGTTACGTAAGTAACCAGAGACGTTTCCAACAAGCCAATCACTTCATTCTTTTACCTTATACAGACGAATTTAAGAAAATTGTGATCTTGGGTACTGTTATGCTAGTTTCCAACAAGCCAATCACTTCATTCTTTTACCTTATACAGACGAATTTTAGAAAATTCTTCAGAATTTTTTTTTTTACTTTGAAAAATTTATCTAAAAGGGGGTATAGCTCAGTGGCAGAGCATTTGACTGCAGATCAAGAGGTCCCCGGTTCAAATCCGAGTGCCCCCTTTATCATGTCCCAATCTGAATGTGATCTTTGATACTGTTATGCTAGTTTCCAACAAGCCAATCACTTCATTCTTTTAACTTATACAGGCGAATTTAAGAAAATTCCTGGAAGTTTTTTAACTTTGAAAACAGGTCATTGAAAGGGGGTATGGCTCAGTGGTAGAGCATTTGACTGCAGATCAAGAGGTCGCCGGTTCAAATCCGAGTGCCCCCTTTATCATGTCCCAATTTGAACTTGATCTCTGGTACTCTTATAGTTTCCAACAAGGCAATCACTTCATTCGTTTTCCTTATACTGGTGTAGTTGAGAAAATTCCTGATATTTTTTTGTTTACTTTGAAAAAAAAAAAATTGAAAGAGGGTCTAGCTCAGTGGTAGAGCATTTCACTGCAGATCAAGAGGTCCCCGGTTCAAATCCGAGTGCCCCCTTTATCATGTCCCAATCTGAATGTGATCTTTGGTACTGTTATGCTAGTTTCCAACAAGCCAATCACTTCATTCTTTTACCTTATACAGACGAATTTAAGAAAATTCCTGAAACTTTTTTTAACTTTGAAACTGTTTATTTGAAAGGGGGTATAGCTCAGTGGTAGAGCATTTGACTGCAGATCAAGAGGTCCCTGGTTCAAATCCGAGTGCCCCCTTTATCATGTCCCAATCTGAATATGATCTTTGGTACAGTTATGCTAGTTTCCAACAAGCCAATCACTTCATTCTTTTACCTTATACAGACGAATTTAAGAAAATTCCTGAAACTTTTTTTAACTTTGAAACTGTTTATTTGAAAGGGGGTATAGCTCAGTGGTAGAGTATTTTACTGCAGATCAAGAGGTCGCCGGTTCAAATCCGAGAGCCCCCTTTATTATGTCCCAATCTGAATGTGATCTTTGGTACTGTTATGCTAGTTTCCAACAAGCCAATCACTTCATTCTTTTACCTTATACAGACGAATTTAAGAAAATTCCTGGAACTTTTTTAACTTTGAAAAAAGGTCATTGAAAGGGGGTATAGCTCAGTGGTAGAGCATTTGACTGCAGATCAAGAGGTCCCCGGTTCAATTCCGAGTGCCCCCTTTATCATGTCCCAATCTGAATGTGATCTCTGGTACTCTTATAGTTTCCAACAAGCCAATCACTTCATTCGTTTTCCTTATACTGGTGAAGTTGAGAAAACTCCTGATATTTTTTTGTTTACTTTGAAAACATTGATTTGAAAGGGGGTATAGCTCAGTGGTAGAGCATTTGACTGCAGATCAAGAGGTACCCTGTTCAAATCCGAGTGCCCCCTTTATCATGTCCCAATCTGAATGTGATCTTTGGTACTGTTATGCTAGTTTCTAACAAGCCAATCACTTCATTCTTTTACCTTATACAGACGAATTTAAGAAAATTCCTGGAACTTTTTTTAACTTTGAAAATGTTTATTTGACAGGGGTATAGCTCAGTGGTAGAGCATTTGACTGCAGATCAAGAGGTCCCCGGTTCAAATCCGAGTGCCCCCTTTTTCATGTCCCAATTTGAATGTGATCTCTGGTACTCTTATAGTTTCCAACAAGCCAATCACTTCATTCGTTTTCAGCACTCTCAGCAAAGAGAGTGCTGTCAGTATTTTTTTTCCCAGCTCATTACACTTCATTACGCGTTAATCTGACACGCCCACGGAGGACGCGCGCTATTCAAACGCAAATGTCGAGGCAAGCCATGACAATGCCCACATCAGCCGTTCCACCGCGGCGGTAAAATGTGTGGTGTATTTGCTGCCTTTTACCGCTAAGAGGCCCTACAATCATAGACTCTGAAAAGTGTTCGTTTATTCCGGTTTATTCTCTCTAATGCGTAATCTGCTGCCGCACCGCGCTGATTCAGAGCGATTGAAAGCTGGTAGCAGAAGAATTCAACAAGTGAAACGTAGTTAAAATAATTCATAATCACAATACTGAAATTAGGCTACTGAAATGTAATTGAATAAATAATGAAAACATTTCAACATAAAACATTGCAATAAAAACATTTAGGCTACATCAATGAGGCTTTACACCTTTATCAGCGTACAGACGGTAGCTCAGTGATCAACGCAACAACACAAGCTTCGAGGAGCTTCAATCCACCCGAGATCGAATCTCAATGTAGCATAGGCCTACATGTTGTTAACCGATGTTGTCCTACAGCGTTTATATTTTCCCACCTTGATGCTTAAATAGGTAACTGTTTATATCTGTTTACTTATTTAAAGTCAAGAGTTTTGTTTGATTATCATTACAACATAAATTTGCTACATTCCTGTAGAACCGCAGCCGCTGCACAAACGACAAAAACTGATGAAGGAAGATTGTCAGCCGATTGCATCTGAAAATGAAGAAGCTCGTCTTTAGTCTGCTAAATTATTGTGTAATGTAAAAGAACACTAAAATTACTTAAGTTTGAAACCAAGTTCGAACATTTCAAGGTTTAAATTTTTTAATTTAAAACAGGGTTGCATCGGGTTTAGAGTTTATTTCTTTTGCGATGCAAAATAAGAAACACTAGGCTAATCTTATTCTTGCGACATTTTAAATTTGTATTGCCAAAGAAATTACAGCTAAATTAAACAATTAAAACAGTACAAAACGAAAATTGTCCAAAGAAACATAATTAAATTAAAAACTTGCGTTTCTCTTTGCCTCTCTCGCGCTGGATCTCTTTTTAACAAGTTAAATTTTGCCTGCTCATCAGGCTGGCTATCCGACACTCTCCATATGAAAGAGGAACATTAACACCTTTGTCCAGCAACTGTCCCTCCAACCCCCCACAGGCTATCGGAGTCTGAGGCTGACTTAACACAAAGAGAAGTCGCAATTCACACTTAAATCGCTATTCTAGACATTGTTGATAATGAAGGAATTAAATTATTTAAGTTACATGTAGCCTAGTGATATTTCTGTCATAAAAGTTTATTACTAAATATTTCATTATTTCAATAATTGATGAAATAAAACTGGTTTGGGCCAGCTTTTTCCAAGCAAAACTAAATATAATCTGAAAAAACGCATGTTAATTTGTTGTCATGAACAAAATGTTCAACTCAATATTAAATTCTACAGGGATCTTTGGATCCTTACAAGGCATGCAATTTGTGAATTAAGTTTTTTTATTTTTTTTATTATTCAAATAAATATCGAAACACGGTGCTTCGTGGTAATGCTGCTAAATTAAATAACATTTATAGAATAATTATGAACTTAAATGAAACAATATCGCAACATTTCGACAAATACATTATTTGATCTGTTTTTACATTTTAATTCAGGGCGATTTAGCCTACATTTAATTAGAGTTAGTACAATTAGTATAGTAGTTGACATGACTTATGTTTTTTCATTTTATTTATGCATACATTTAAGTTCACCTAGTAACTTATATTTTTGTGTTACACACACTAAATATGTTAAGTAGAGGTTGAAAAGTTATGAATACTTAATTTTTTGTGTGTAATCTAATTACTTTTATAAGTAATGGTTGTTCAGCCAACGAATCGTTTTTTAGAGTGTAGCCTATATGAATACAAGTTTACAGTTTTGAACGATAAGCTACTCTAGGCTACTCTTATCTGTATGACCAAAAAATTACGGGGGGGATTAAAATAATTCAGCAGAAGCAGGGATGTTTAGACCAGAAGGAAATCCTAGTCCCCCTTGGCAAATCACACTTTACTTAAAACCATGTTTTTAAAAACTCTAGGTTGTAGGGAACCTCTCTGCCATGCGCGCGCATGGTTTGGAGCACAATATCTGTCTCGCATGCACGCTCGCTCTAGATAGATTACGGGATATTTTAACTAATTTGCGGTATAACTAGTCGATCACGAGTGGCTCAACAGGTAGATCTATAGATAAACTATATCTTTTAGGAATTTGACCGACCGGGTTGACACTTCAGCGTGAGAAATCGGGGGTGTGGCGTGAGAGCGTGAGATTTGGGTCAATTGCGTGAGTACTCTCACGCTCAATGCGTGAGAGTTGGCAGCCCTGAAAAAAAAAATATATATATATATAGTATATATGTATATATATACATAGGCTATAATTATTTTTTTTACAGAACTGCTTTTGAAATTACGATTGGTAGCCTATTATTATACAGATGCAAAGTCGTTCTGTTGGATACTATTTTGTTCCTTAGTGTAAAATGGAAATGCATGATAATTGTATTTTATAAATATAAGCAAAAAAAACTGTATGGTGTAACAGAGTTTTAGAGCTAGACAAATCTAAATAAATATAAAATTTACAACAGACCATGTTTGTGCAGGATTTGAACCCGTGTCATCTTGATGATGAACCCTAAGTTCTACCGCTCGGCTATGAATTTTCTCACTGAGAAACACCCAAACGTCTTTTTCTCACATGAGCGATTTTTTCATTTAGCCTGTGAGTGTAGGCCTATACTTTAGCCTTTTACAGTTTTAAAAGATTATATCTTATCTGTATGACCAACAATTACGGAGTAGACTATAAATGTTTGTTGTAGGCTTATTTGGAAATTACCATAACTTGTAGTATTTCATCCTTAGGCTACAGACATTAGCCCCACTTACGTTTTGCTAAATGTCCCTTTGCACCACCTGGCGGTCGTTTCGCGAACGACTTTGAAATGCGACTGGTTTATTTTTACCGCGGTGGATGGCTAAAAATGGTATGTGGATGGCTAAAAGGTGTGACTAAAAATGTGCTTTTGGCTTTCATTTATATTTTGATTGTTTGTATATATATAGACACACTACCGTTCAAAAGTTTGGGGTTGGTACGATTTTAAATACTTTTAAAAGAATTCTCTTCTGCTAACCATGGCTGCGCTTATTTGATTAAAAATACAACAAAAATCAGTTATAGTATTAAATATTATTCCAGTGTAAATCAGCTGTTTCCTGTGTGAATATATAGTAAAGTGTAATTTATTCCTGTGATCAAAGCTGAATTTTCAGCATCACCAGTGTCAGTGTCTTCAGTGTCCTTCACAAATCAGTATAATATGAGGATTTGATGCTCAAGAAACATTTATTATTATTATCAATGTTGAAACAGTTGTTGGTCTGTCAGTTGTACAGTTTTTTTTTTTTTTTTTTTTAGGATTCTTTGATTAATAGGGTTAGGGTTAGAATCTTTTGTAACATTATAAATGTCTTTACTGTCACTTTCGATCAAATTCATTATTCCTTGATAAATAAAAGTATTGATTTCTTTCCTCCAAAAAATAAAAATAAAATTCTCACTGACCCCAAACTTTTGAACGGTAGTGTATATATATATATATATATATATATATGTGTGTGTGTGTGTGTGTGTGTGTGTGTATACATATTTATTTATTTATATATATATTGTCCTTGCATTCTTTCTTGTGTGACACCACTGAATGAAAGGCTCATTAGTATGCAGTCTGCTCAGGTGAGAACTGCCTAATTATTCATGAGGGGGTTGGGCCGTTCCGCCCATCCGCATATTGCCTTTGCAAACAAAAAAATGTTTTTCACAATTTAAAACAATCTATTGTTCTATGTGAATGATTAGGCAGAATGATTTTCAGATCAATTCGAAGCAAAAACTCTAGGCGACAACATCCACTAGTCAAAAGTCTTGTGGACAGATATTTAGTATGTTATTGTGGCCTTATATTAGAAACTTTATTTTTTAGTTTTTTCAATAACCACGCATAAACAATATTCTCTCAAATATACAAACATGTATTAACATGTTGTTCACATATTATGGTAGCCCTGTGTGTGCTATATAGAGTGTAATTTCACCTGTGCCATTAATATGTTTATAAGCAACTGAAAAAAGCAGAAATGTCAGAGCATACCAAAACATCTCAAGGACCCTGAAAACACCTCAGACCCCAGAGGGTTAATGTCCCAATCTGAATGTGATCTTTGGTACTGTTATGCTAGTTTCCAACAAGCCAATCACTTCATTCTTTTACCTTATACAGACGAATTTAAGAAAATTCCTGGAACTTTTTTTAACTTTGAAAATGTTTATTTGAAAGGGGGTATAGCTCAGTGGTAGAGCATTTGACTGCAGATCAAGAGGTCCCCGGTTCAAATCCGAGTGCCCCCTTTATCATGTCTCAATCTGAATGTGATCTTTGGTACTGTTATGCTAGTTTCCAACAAGCCAATCACTTCATTCTTTTACCTTATACTGGTGTAGTTGAGAAAATTCCTGATATTTTTTTGTTTACTTTGAAAAATTTGATTTGAAAGGGGGTATAGCTCAGTGGTAGAGCATTTGACTGCAGATCAAGAGGTCCCCGGTTCAAATCCGAGTGCCCCCTTTATCATGTCCCAATTTGAATGTGATCTTTGGTACTGTTATGCTAGTTTCCAACAAGCCAATCACTTCATTCTTTTACCTTATACAGACGAATTTAAGAAAATTGTGATCTTTGGTACTGTTATGCTAGTTTCCAACAAGCCAATCACTTCATTCTTTTACCTTATACAGACGAATTTAAGAAAATTCCTGGAACTTTTTTATCTTTGAAAAAAGGTCATTGAGAGGGGGTATAGCTCAGTTGTAGAGCATTTGACTGCAGATCAAGAGGTCCCCGAATCAAATCCGAGTGCCCCCTTTATCATGTCCCAATCTGAATGTGATCTTTGGTACTGTTATGCTAGTTTCCAACAAGCCAATCACTTCATTCTTTTACCTTATACAGACGAATTTAAGAAAATTCCTGGAACTTTTTTAACTTTCAAAAAAGGTAATTGAAAGGGGGTATAGCTCAGTGGTAGAGCATTTGACTGCAGATCAAGAGGTCCCCGGTTCAAATCTGAGTGCCCCCTTTATCATGTCCCAATCTGAATGTGATCTTTGGTACTATTATGCTAGTTTCCAACAAGCCAATCACTTCATTCTTTTACCTTATACAGACGAATTTAAGAAAATTCCTGGAACTTTTTTAACTTTGAAAAAAGGTCATTGAAAGGGGGTATAGCTCAGTGGTAGAGCATTTGACGGCAGATCAAGAGGTCCCCCTTTATCATGTCCCAATTTGAATGTGATCTCTGGTACTCTTATAGTTTCCAACAAGCCAATCACTTCATTCGTTTTCCTTATACTGGTGTAGTTGAGAAAATTCCTGATATTTTTTTGTTTACTTTTAAAATGTTTATTGGAAAGGGGGTATAGCTCAGTGGTAGAGCATTTGACTGCAGATCAAGAGGTCCCCGGTTCAAATCCGAGTGCACTCTTTATCATGTCCCAATCTGAATGTGATCTTTGGTACTGTTATGCTAGTTTCCAACAAGCCAATCACTTCATTCTTTTACCTTATACTGGTGTAGTTGAGAAAATTCCTGATATTTTTTTTTTTACTTTGAAAATGTTTATTTGAAAGGGGGTATAGCTCAGTGGTAGAGCATTTGACTGCAGATCAAGAGGTCCCCGGTTCAAATCCGAGTGCACTCTTTATCATGTCCCAATCTGAATGTGATCTTTGGTACTGTTATGCTAGTTTCCAACAAGCCAATCACTTCATTCTTTTACCTTATACAGACGAATTTAAGAAAATTCCTGGAACTTTTTTAACTTTGAAAAAAGGTCATTGAAAGGGGGTATAGCTCAGTGGTAGAGCATTTGACTGCAGATCAAGAGGTCCCCGGTTCAAATCCGAGTGACCCCTTTATCGTGTCCCAATCTGAAAGTGATCTTTGGTACTGTTATGCTAGTTTCCAACAAGCCAATCACTTCATTCTTTTACCTTATACAGACGAATTTAAGAAAATTCCTGGAACTTTTTTTAACTTTGAAAATGTTTATTTGAAAGGTGGTGTAGCTCAGTGGTAGAGCATTTTACTGCAGATCAAGAGGTTCCCGGTTCAAATCCGAGTGCCCCCTTTATCATGTCCCAATCTGAATGTGATCTTTGGTACTGTTATGCTGGTTTCCAACAAGCCAATCACCTCATTATTTTACCTTATACAGACGAATTTAAGAAAATTGTGATCTTTGGTACTGTTATGCTAGTTTCCAACAAGCCAATCACTTCATTCTTTTACCTTATACAGACGAATTTAAGAAAATTGTGATCTTTGGTACTGTTATGCTAGTTTCCAACAAGCCAATCACTTCATTCTTTTACCTTATACAGACGAATTTAAGAAAATTCCTGGAACTTTTTTATCTTTGAAAAAAGGTCATTGAGAGGGGGTATAGCTCAGTTGTAGAGCATTTGACTGCAGATCAAGAGGTCCCCGAATCAAATCCGAGTGCCCCCTTTATCATGTCCCAATCTGAATGTGATCTTTGGTACTGTTATGCTAGTTTCCAACAAGCCAATCACTTCATTCTTTTACCTTATACAGACGAATTTAAGAAAATTCCTGGAACTTTTTTAACTTTCAAAAAAGGTAATTGAAAGGGGGTATAGCTCAGTGGTAGAGCATTTGACTGCAGATCAAGAGGTCCCCGGTTCAAATCTGAGTGCCCCCTTTATCATGTCCCAATCTGAATGTGATCTTTGGTACTATTATGCTAGTTTCCAACAAGCCAATCACTTCATTCTTTTACCTTATACAGACGAATTTAAGAAAATTCCTGGAACTTTTTTAACTTTGAAAAAAGGTCATTGAAAGGGGGTATAGCTCAGTGGTAGAGCATTTGACGGCAGATCAAGAGGTCCCCCTTTATCATGTCCCAATTTGAATGTGATCTCTGGTACTCTTATAGTTTCCAACAAGCCAATCACTTCATTCGTTTTCCTTATACTGGTGTAGTTGAGAAAATTCCTGATATTTTTTTGTTTACTTTTAAAATGTTTATTGGAAAGGGGGTATAGCTCAGTGGTAGAGCATTTGACTGCAGATCAAGAGGTCCCCGGTTCAAATCCGAGTGCACTCTTTATCATGTCCCAATCTGAATGTGATCTTTGGTACTGTTATGCTAGTTTCCAAGAAGCCAATCACTTCATTCTTTTACCTTATACTGGTGTAGTTGAGAAAATTCCTGATATTTTTTTTTTACTTTGAAAATGTTTATTTGAAAGGGGGTATAGCTCAGTGGTAGAGCATTTGACTGCAGATCAAGAGGTCCCCGGTTCAAATCCGAGTGCACTCTTTATCATGTCCCAATCTGAATGTGATCTTTGGTACTGTTATGCTAGTTTCCAACAAGCCAATCACTTCATTCTTTTACCTTATACAGACGAATTTAAGAAAATTCCTGGAACTTTTTTAACTTTGAAAAAAGGTCATTGAAAGGGGGTATAGCTCAGTGGTAGAGCATTTGACTGCAGATCAAGAGGTCCCCGGTTCAAATCCGAGTGACCCCTTTATCATGTCCCAATCTGAAAGTGATCTTTGGTACTGTTATGCTAGTTTCCAACAAGCCAATCACTTCATTCTTTTACCTTATACAGACGAATTTAAGAAAATTCCTGGAACTTTTTTTAACTTTGAAAATGTTTATTTGAAAGGTGGTGTAGCTCAGTGGTAGAGCATTTTACTGCAGATCAAGAGAATCCCGGTTCAAATCCGAGTGCCCCCTTTATCATGTCCCAATCTGAATGTGATCTTTGGTACTGTTATGCTGGTTTCCAACAAGCCAATCACCTCATTATTTTACCTTATACAGACGAATTTAAGAAAATTGTGATCTTTGGTACTGTTATGCTAGTTTCCAACAAGCCAATCACTTCATTCTTTTACCTTATACAGACGAATTTAAGAAAATTGTGATCTTTGGTACTGTTATGCTAGTTTCCAACAAGCCAATCACTTCATTCTTTTACCTTATACAGACGAATTTAAGAAAATTCCTGGAACTTTTTTATCTTTGAAAAAAGGTCATTGAGAGGGGGTATAGCTCAGTTGTAGAGCATTTGACTGCAGATCAAGAGGTCCCCGAATCAAATCCGAGTGCCCCCTTTATCATGTCCCAATCTGAATGTGATCTTTGGTACTGTTATGCTAGTTTCCAACAAGCCAATCACTTCATTCTTTTACCTTATACAGACGAATTTAAGAAAATTCCTGGAACTTTTTTAACTTTCAAAAAAGGTAATTGAAAGGGGGTATAGCTCAGTGGTAGAGCATTTGACTGCAGATCAAGAGGTCCCCGGTTCAAATCTGAGTGCCCCCTTTATCATGTCCCAATCTGAATGTGATCTTTGGTACTATTATGCTAGTTTCCAACAAGCCAATCACTTCATTCTTTTACCTTATACAGACGAATTTAAGAAAATTCCTGGAACTTTTTTAACTTTGAAAAAAGGTCATTGAAAGGGGGTATAGCTCAGTGGTAGAGCATTTGACGGCAGATCAAGAGGTCCCCCTTTATCATGTCCCAATTTGAATGTGATCTCTGGTACTCTTATAGTTTCCAACAAGCCAATCACTTCATTCGTTTTCCTTATACTGGTGTAGTTGAGAAAATTCCTGATATTTTTTTGTTTACTTTTAAAATGTTTATTGGAAAGGGGGTATAGCTCAGTGGTAGAGCATTTGACTGCAGATCAAGAGGTCCCCGGTTCAAATCCGAGTGCACTCTTTATCATGTCCCAATCTGAATGTGATCTTTGGTACTGTTATGCTAGTTTCCAACAAGCCAATCACTTCATTCTTTTACCTTATACTGGTGTAGTTGAGAAAATTCCTGATATTTTTTTTTTACTTTGAAAATGTTTATTTGAAAGGGGGTATAGCTCAGTGGTAGAGCATTTGACTGCAGATCAAGAGGTCCCCGGTTCAAATCCGAGTGCACTCTTTATCATGTCCCAATCTGAATGTGATCTTTGGTACTGTTATGCTAGTTTCCAACAAGCCAATCACTTCATTCTTTTACCTTATACAGACGAATTTAAGAAAATTCCTGGAACTTTTTTAACTTTGAAAAAAGGTCATTGAAAGGGGGTATAGCTCAGTGGTAGAGCATTTGACTGCAGATCAAGAGGTCCCCGGTTCAAATCCGAGTGACCCCTTTATCATGTCCCAATCTGAAAGTGATCTTTGGTACTGTTATGCTAGTTTCCAACAAGCCAATCACTTCATTCTTTTACCTTATACAGACGAATTTAAGAAAATTCCTGGAACTTTTTTTAACTTTGAAAATGTTTATTTGAAAGGTGGTGTAGCTCAGTGGTAGAGCATTTTACTGCAGATCAAGAGGTTCCCGGTTCAAATCCGAGTGCCCCCTTTATCATGTCCCAATCTGAATGTGATCTTTGGTACTGTTATGCTGGTTTCCAACAAGCCAATCACCTCATTATTTTACCTTATACAGACGAATTTAAGAAAATTGTGATCTTTGGTACTGTTATGCTAGTTTCCAACAAGCCAATCACTTCATTCTTTTACCTTATACAGACGAATTTAAGAAAGTTGTGATCTTTGGTACTGTTATGCTAGTTTCCAACAAGCCAATCACTTCATTCTTTTACCTTATACAGACGAATTTAAGAAAATTCCTGGAACTTTTTTAACTTTGAAAAAAGGTCATTGAGAGGGGGTATAGCTCAGTTGTAGAGCATTTGACTGCAGATCAAGAGGTCCCCGAATCAAATCCGAGTGCCCCCTTTATCATGTCCCAATCTGAATGTGATCTTTGGTACTGTTATGCTAGTTTCCAACAAGCCAATCACTTCATTCTTTTACCTTATACAGACGAATTTAAGAAAATTCCTGGAACTTTTTTAACTTTGAAAAAAGGTAATTGAAAGGGGGTATAGCTCAGTGGTAGAGCATTTGACTGCAGATCAAGAGGTCCCCGGTTCAAATCTGAGTGCCCCCTTTATCATGTCCCAATCTGAATGTAATCTTTGGTACTATTATGCTAGTTTCCAACAAGCCAATCACTTCATTCTTTTACCTTATACAGACGAATTTAAGAAAATTCCTGGAACTTTTTTAACTTTGAAAAAAGGTCATTGTAAGGGGGTATAGCTCAGTGGTAGAGCGTTTGACTGCAGATCAAGAGGTCCCCGGTTCAAATCTGAGTGCCCCCTTTATCATGTCCCAATCTGAATGTGATCTTTGGTACTATTATGCTAGTTTCCAACAAGCCAATCACTTCATTCTTTTACCTTATACAGACGAATTTTAGAAAATTCCTCAGATTTTTTTTTTTACTTTGAAAAATTTATTTGAAAGGGGGTATAGCTCAGTGGCAGAGAATTTGACTGCAGATCAAGAGGTCCCCGGTTCAAATCCGAATGCACTGTTTATCATGTCCCAATCTGAATGTGATCTTTGGTACTGTTATGCTAGTTTCCAACAAGCCAATCACTTCATTATTTTACCTTATACTGGTGTAGTTGAGAAAATTCCTGATATTTTTTTTTTTACTTTGAAAATGTTTATTTGAAAGGGGGTATAGCTCAATGGTAGAGCGTTTGACTGCAGATCAAGAGGTCCCCGGTTCAAATCCGAGTGCCCCTTTTATCATGTCCCAATCTGAATGTGATCTTTGGTACTGTTATGCTAGTTTCCAACAAGCCAATCACTTCATTCTTTTACCTTATACAGACGAATTTAAGAAAATTCCTGGAACTTTTTTAACTTTGAAAAAAGGTAATTGAAAGGGGGTATAGCTCAGTGGTAGAGCATTTGACTGCAGATCAAGAGGTCCCCGGTTCAAATCCGAGTGCCCCCTTTATCATGTCCCAATCTGAATGTGATCTTTGGTACTGTTATGCTAGTTTCCAACAAGCCAATCACTTCATTCTTTTACCTTATACAGACGAATTTAAGAAAATTCCTGGAACTTTTTTTAACTTTGAAAATGTTTATTTGAAAGGTGGTGTAGCTCAGTGGTAGAGCATTTTACTGCAGATCAAGAGGTTCCCGGTTCAAATCCGAGTGCCCCCTTTATCATGTCCCAATCTGAATGTGATCTTTGGTACTGTTATGCTGGTTTCCAACAAGCCAATCACTTCATTCTTTTACCTTATACAGACGAATTTAAGAAAATTGTGATCTTTGGTACTGTTATGCTAGTTTCCAACAAGCCAATCACTTCCTTCTTTTACCTTATACAGACGAATTTAAGAAAATTGTGATCTTTGGTACTGTTATGCTAGTTTCCAACAAGCCAATCACTTCATTCTTTTACCTTATACAGACAAATTTAAGAAAATTCCTGGAACTTTTTTAACTTTGAAAAAAGGTCATTGAGAGGGGGTATAGCTCAGTGGTAGAGCATTTGACTGCAGATCAAGAGGTCCCCGGTTCAAATCCGAGTGCCCCCTTTA
Organism: Rhinichthys klamathensis goyatoka; assembly: GCF_029890125.1. Taxonomy (NCBI): domain Eukaryota; kingdom Metazoa; phylum Chordata; class Actinopteri; order Cypriniformes; family Leuciscidae; genus Rhinichthys; species Rhinichthys klamathensis. Next base: position 2,034,792 of record NW_026606634.1, read on the forward strand.
TCATGTCTCAATCTGAATGTGATCTTTGGTACTGTTATGCTAGTTTCCAACAAGCCAATCACTTCATTCTTTTACCTTATACTGGTGTAGTTGAGAAAATTCCTGATATTTTTTGTTTACTTTGAAAAATTTGATTTGAAAGGGGGTATAGCTCAGTGGTAGAGCATTTGACTGCAGATCAAGAGGTCCCCGGTTCAAATCCGAGTGCCCCCTTTATCATGTCCCAATTTGAATGTGATCTTTGGTACTGTTATGCTAGTTTCCAACAAGCCAATCACTTCATTCTTTTACCTTATACTGGTGTAGTTGAGAAAATTCCTGATATTTTTTTGTTTACTTTGAAAAATTTGATTTGAAAGGGGGTATAGCTCAGTGGTAGAGCATTTGACTGCAGATCAAGAGGTCCCCGGTTCAAATCCGAGTGCCCCCTTTATCATGTCCCAATTTTAATGTGATCTTTGGTACTGTTATGCTAGTTTCCAACAAGCCAATCACTTCATTCTTTTACCTTATACTGGTGTAGTTGAGAAAATTCCTGATATTTTTTGGTTTACTTTGAAAAATTTGATTTGAAAGGGGGTATAGCTCAGTGGTAGAGCATTTGACTGCAGATCAAGAGGTCCCCGGTTCAAATCCGAGTGCCCCCTTTATCATGTCCCAATTTTAATGTGATCTTTGGTACTGTTATGCTAGTTTCCAACAAGCCAATCACTTCATTCTTTTACCTTATACTGGTGTAGTTGAGAAAATTCCTGATATTTTTTTGTTTACTTTGAAAAATTTGATTTGAAAGGGGGTATAGCTCAGTGGTAGAGCATTTGACTGCAGATCAAGAGGTCCCCGGTTCAAATCCGAGTGCCCCCTTTATCATGTCCCAATTTGAATGTGATCTTTGGTACTGTTATGCTAGTTTCCAACAAGCCAATCACTTCATTCTTTTACCTTATACAGACGAATTTAAGAACTTTTTTAACTTTGAAAAAAGGTCATTGAAAGGGGGTATAGCTCAGTTGTAGAGCATTTGACTGCTCTATAACTGACTCTTGACTGCAGATCAAGAGGTCCCCGGTTCAAATCCGAGTGCCCCCTATATCATGTCTCAATCTGAATGTGATCTTTGGCACTGTTATGCTAGTTTCCAACAAGCCAATCACTTCATTCTTTTACTTTATACAGACGAATTTAAGAAAATTCCTGGAACTTTTTTAACTTTGAAAAAAGGTCTTTGAGAGGGGGTATAGCTCAGTGGTAGAGCATTTGACTGCAGATCAAGAGGTCCCCGGCTCAAATCCGAGTGCCCCCTTTGCATGTCCAACTCCGACCAACTCTTTGGTGCTGATATCCTAGTTCACAAGAAAAACACTTTGTTATTTTCCTTCTACAGACGAATTTAAGAAAATTACTGGAACTTTTTTAACTTTGAAAAAAGGTCATTGAAAGGGGGTATAGCTCAGTGGTAGAGCATTTGACGGCAGATCAAGAGGTCCCCCTTTATCATGTCCCAATTTGAATGTGATCTCTGGTACTCTTATAGTTTCCAACAAGCCAATCACTTCATTCGTTTTCCTTATACTGGTGTAGTTGAGAAAATTCCTGATATTTTTTTGTTTACTTTTAAAATGTTTATTACTGGAATTACTGGAACTTCTGTAACTTTGAAAAAAGGAAATTGAAAGGTGGTATAGCTCAGTGGTAGAGCATTTGACTGCAGATCAAGAGGTCCCCGGTTCAAAGCCGAGTGCCCCCTTTATCATGTCCCAATTTGAATGTGATCTTTGGTACTGTTATGCTAGGTTCCAACAAGCCAATCACTTCATTCTTTTACCTTATACTGGTGTAGTAGAGAAAATTCCTGATATATTTTTTTTTTACTTTGAAAATAGTTATTTAAAGGGGGTATAGCTCAGTGGTAGAGCATTTGACTGCAGATCAAGAGGTCCCCGGTTCAAATCCGAGTGCCCCCTTTATCATGTCCCAATTTGAATGTGATCTTTGGTACTGTTATGCTAGTTTCCAACAAGCCAATCACTTTATTCTTTTACCTTATACAGACGAATTTAAGAAAATTCCTCAGAATTTTTTTTTTACTTTGAAAAATTTATCTAAAAGGGGGTATAGCTCAGTGGCAGAGCATTTGACTGCAGATCAAGGGGTCCCCGGTTCAAATCCGAGTGCCCCCTTTATCATGTCCCAATCTGAATGTGATCTTTGGTACTGTTATGCTAGTTTCCAACAAGCCAATCACTTCATTCTTTTACCTTATACAGACGAATTTAAGAAAATTCCTGGAACTTTTTTAACTTTGAAAAAATGTCATTGAGAGGGGGTATAGCTCAGTGGTAGAGCATTTAACTGCAGATCAAGAGGTCCCCGATTCAAATCCGAATACCCCCTTTGCATGTCCAACTCTTTGGTGCTGATATCCTAGTTCACAAGCAAAACACTTTGTTATTTTCCTTCTACAGACGAATTTAAGAAAATTACTGGAACTTTTGTAACTTTGAAAAAAGCTAATTGAAAGGTGGTATAGCTCAGTGGTAGAGCATTTGACTGCAGATCAAGAGGTCCCCGGTTCAAAGCCGAGTGCCCCCTTTATCATGTCCCAATTTGAATGTGATCTTTGGTACTGTTATGCTAGGTTCCAACAAGCCAATCACTTCATTCTTTTACCTTATACTGGTGTAGTTGAGAAAATTCCTGATATATATTTTTTTTTACTTTGAAAATAGTTATTTGAAAGGGGGTATAGCTCAGTGGTAGAGCATTTGACTGCAGATCAAGAGGTCCCCGGTTCAAATCCGAGTGCCCCCTTTATCATGTCCCAATTTGAATGTGATCTTTGGTACTGTTATGCTAGTTTCCAACAAGCCAATCACTTCATTCTTTTACCTTATACAGACGAATTTAAGAAAATTGTGATCTTTGGTACTGTTATGCTAGTTTCCAACAAGCCAATCACTTCATTCTTTTACCTTATACAGACGAATTTAAGAAAATTCCGCGGATTTTTTTTTTTTTTACTTTGAAAAATTGATCTAAAAGGGGGTATAGCTCAGTGGTAGAGCATTTGACTGCAGATCAAGAGGTCCCCGGTTCAAATCCGAGTGCCCCCTTTATCATGTCCCAATCTGAATGTGATCTTTGGTACTGTTATGCTAGTTTCCAACAAGCCAATCACTTCATTCTTTTACCTTATACAGACAAATTTTAGAAAATTCCTCAGATTTTTTTTTTTACTTTGAAAAATTTATCTGAAAGGGGGTATAGCTCAGTGGCAGAGCATTTGCCTGCAGATCAAGAGTCCCAATCTTTATCATCCCTTTATCATGTCCCAATCTTAATGTGATCTTTTGTACTGTTAAGCTAGTTTCCAACAAGCCAATCACTTCATTCTTTTACCTTATACTGGTGTAGTAGAGAAAATTCCTGATATTTTTTTTTTTACTTTGAAAATGTTTATTTGAAAGGGGGTATAGCTCAGTGGTAGAGCATTTGACTGCAGATCAAGAGGTTCCTGGTTCAAATCCGAGTGCCCCCTTTATCATGTCCCAATTTGAATGTGATCTTTGGTACTGTTATGCTAGTTTCCAACAAGCCAATCACTTCATTCTTTTACCTTATACTGGTGTAGTTGAGAAAATTCCTGATATTTTTTTTTTTACTTTGAAAATGTTTATTTGAAAGGGGGTATAGCTCAGTGGTAGAGCATTTGACTGCAGATCAAGAGGTCCCCGGTTCAAATACGAGTGCCCCCTTTATCATGTCCCAATCTGAATGTGATCTTTGGTACTGTTATGCTAGTTTCCAACAAGCCAATCACTTTATTCTTTTACCTTATACAGACGAATTTAAGAAAATTCCTCAGAATTTTTTTTTTGAAAGGGTGTATAGCTCAGTGGTAGAGCATTTGACTGCAGATCAAGAGGTCCCCGGTTCAAATCCGAGTGCCCCCTTTATCATGTCCCAATTTGAATGTGATCTTTGGTACTGTTATGCTAGTTTCCAACAAGCCAATCACTTCATTCTTTTACCTTATACTGGTGTAGTTGAGAAATTCCTGATATTTTCTTTTTTACTTTGAAAATGTTTATTTGAAAGGGGGTATAGCTCAGTGGTAGAGCATTTGACTGCAGATCAAGAGGTCCCCGGTTCAAATCCGAGTGCCCCCTTTATCATGTCCCAATCTGAGTGTGATCTTTGGTACTGTTATGCTAGTTTCCAACAAGCCAATCACTTTATTCTTTTACCTTATACAGACGAATTTAAGAAAATTCCTCAGAATTTTTTTTTTACTTTGAAAAATTGATCTAAAAGGGGGTATAGCTCAGTGGTAGAGCATTTGACTGCAGATCAAGAGGTCCCCGGTTCAAATCCGAATGCCCCCTTTATCATGTCCCAATCTGAATGTGATCTTTGGTACTGTTATGCTAGTTTCCAACAAGCCAATCACTTCATTCTTTTACCTTATACAGACAAATTTTAGAAAATTCCTCAGATTTTTTTTTTTACTTTGAATAATTTATCTGAAAGGGGGTATAGCTCAGTGGCAGAGCATTTGCCTGCAGATCAAGAGTCCCAATCTTTATCATCCCTTTATCATGTCCCAATCTTAATGTGATCTTTTGTACTGTTATGCTAGTTTCCAACAAGCCAATCACTTCATTCTTTTACCTTATACTGGTGTAGTAGAGAAAATTCCTGATATTTTTTTTTTTTACTTTGAAAATGTTTATTTGAAAGGGGGTATAGCTCAGTGGTAGAGCGTTTGACTGCAGATCAAGAGGTCCCCGGTTCAAATCCGAGTGCCCCCTTTATCATGTCCCAATTTGAATGTGATCTTTGGTACTGTTATGCTAGTTTCCAACAAGCCAATCACTTCATTCTTTTACCTTATACAGACGAATTTAAGAAAATTGTGATCTTTGGTACTGTTATGCTAGTTTCCAACAAGCCAATCACTTCATTCTTTTACCTTATACAGACGAATTTAAGAAAATTCCGCGGATTTTTATTTTTTACTTTGAAAAATTGATCTAAAAGGGGGTATAGCTCAGTGGTAGAGCATTTGACTGCAGATCAAGAGGTCCCCGGTTCAAATCCGAGTGCCCCCTTTATCATGTCCCAATCTGAATGTGATCTTTGGTACTGTTATGCTAGTTTCCAACAAGCCAATCACTTCATTCTTTTACCTTATACAGACGAATTTAAGAAAATTCCTGGAACTTTTTTAACTTTGAAAAAAGGTCATTGAAAGGGGGTATAGCTCAGTGGTAGAGCATTTGACTGCAGATCAAGAGGTCCCCGGTTCAAATCCGAGTGCCCCCTTTATCATGTCCCAATTTTAATGTGATCTTTGGTACTGTTATGCTAGTTTCCAACAAGCCAATCACTTCATTCTTTTACCTTATACTGGTGTAGTTGAGAAAATTCCTGATATTTTCTTTTTTACTTTGAAAATGTTTATTTGAAAGGGGGTATAGCTCAGTGGTGGAGCATTTGACTGCAGATCAAGAGGTCCCCGGTTCAAATCCGAGTGCCCCCTTTATCATGTCCCAATCTGAATGTGATCTTTGGTACTGTTATGCTAGTTTCCAACAAGCCAATCACTTTATTCTTTTACCTTATACAGACGAATTTAAGAAAATTCCTCAGAATTTTTTTTTTACTTTGAAAAATTGATCTAAAAGGGGGTATGGCTCAGTGGTAGAGCATTTGACTGCAGATCAAGAGGTCCCCGGTTCAAATCCGAGTGCCCCCTTTATCATGTCCCAATCTGAATGTGATCTTTGGTACTGTTATGCTAGTTTCCAACAAGCCAATCACTTCATTCTTTTACCTTATACAGACAAATTTTAGAAAATTCCTCAGATTTTTTTTTTTACTTTGAAAAATTTATCTGAAAGGGGGTATAGCTCAGTGGCAGAGCATTTGCCTGCAGATCAAGAGTCCCAATCTTTATCATCCCTTTATCATGTCCCAATCTTAATGTGATCTTTTGTACTGTTATGCTAGTTTCCAACAAGCCAATCACTTCATTCTTTTACCTTATACTGGTGTAGTAGAGAAAATTCCTGATATTTTTTTTTTTTACTTTGAAAATGTTTATTTGAAAGGGGGTATAGCTCAGTGGTAGAGCATTTGACTGCAGATCAAGAGGTCCCCGGTTCAAATCCGAGTGCCCCCTTTATCATGTCCCAATTTGAATGTGATCTTTGGTACTGTTATGCTAGTTTCCAACAAGCCAATCACTTCATTCTTTTACCTTATACTGGTGTAGTTGAGAAAATTCCTGATATTTTTTTTTTTACTTTGAAAATGTTTATTTGAAAGGGGGTATAGCTCAATGGTAGAGCGTTTGACTGCAGATCAAGAGGTCCCCGGTTCAAATCCGAGTGCCCCTTTTATCATGTTCTAATCTGAATGTGATCTTTGGTACTGTTATGCTAGTTTCCAACAAGCCAATCACTTCATTCTTTTACCTTATACAGACGAATTTAAGAAAATTCCTGGAACTTTTTTAACTTTGAAAAAAGGTAATTGAAAGGGGGTATAGCTCAGTGGTAGAGCATTTGACTGCAGATCAAGAGGTCCCCGGTTCAAATCCGAGTGCCCCCTTTATCATGTCCCAATCTGAATGTGATCTTTGGTACTGTTATGCTAGTTTCCAACAAGCCAATCACTTCATTCTTTTACCTTATACAGACGAATTTAAGAAAATTCCTGGAACTTTTTTAACTTTGAAAAAAGGTAATTGAAAGGGGGTATAGCTCAGTGGTAGAGCATTTGACTGCAGATCAAGAGGTCCCCGGTTCAAATCCGAGTGCCCCCTTTATCATGTCCCAATCTGAATGTGATCTTTGGTACTGTTATGCTAGTTTCCAACAAGCCAATCACTTCATTCTTTTACCTTATACAGACGAATTTAAGAAAATTCCTGGAACTTTTTTTAACTTTGAAAATGTTTATTTGAAAGGTGGTGTAGCTCAGTGGTAGAGCATTTTACTGCAGATCAAGAGGTTCCCGGTTCAAATCCGAGTGCCCCCTTTATCATGTCCCAATCTGAATGTGATCTTTGGTACTGTTATGCTGGTTTCCAACAAGCCAATCACTTCATTCTTTTACCTTATACAGACGAATTTAAGAAAATTGTGATCTTTGGTACTGTTATGCTAGTTTCCAACAAGCCAATCACTTCCTTCTTTTACCTTATACAGACGAATTTAAGAAAATTGTGATCTTTGGTACTGTTATGCTAGTTTCCAACAAAACTTTTTTAACTTTGAAAAAAGGTAATTGAAAGGGGGTATAGCTCAGTGGTAGAGCATTTGACTGCAGATCAAGAGGTCCCCGGTTCAAATCCGAGTGCCCCCTTTATCATGTCCCAATCTGAATGTGATCTTTGGTACTGTTATGCTAGTTTCCAACAAGCCAATCACTTCATTCTTTTACCTTATACTGGTGTAGTTGAGAAAATTCCTGATAATTTTTTTTTTACTTTGAAAATGTTTATTTGAAAGGGGGTATAGCTCAATGGTAGAGCGTTTGACTGCAGATCAAGAGGTCCCCGGTTCAAATCCGAGTGCCCCTTTTATCATGTCCCAATCTGAATGTGATCTTTGGTACTGTTATGCTAGTTTCCAACAAGCCAATCACTTCATTCTTTTACCTTATACAGACGAATTTAAGAAAATTGTGATCTTTGGTACTGTCATGCTAGTTTCCAACAAGCCAATCACTTCATTCGTTTTCCTTATACTGGTGTAGTTGAGAAAATTCCTGATATTTTTTTGTTTACTTTTAAAATGTTTATTGGAAAGGGGGTATAGCTCAGTGGTAGAGCATTTGACTGCAGATCAAGAGGTCCCCGGTTCAAATCCGAGTGCACTCTTTATCATGTCCCAATCTGAATGTGATCTTTGGTACTGTTATGCTAGTTTCCAACAAGCCAATCACTTCATTCTTTTACCTTATACTGGTGTAGTTGAGAAAATTCCTGATATTTTTTTTTTTACTTTGAAAATGTTTATTTGAAAGGGGGTATAGCTCAATGGTAGAGCGTTTGACTGCAGATCAAGAGGTCCCCGGTTCAAATCCGAGTGCCCCCTTTATCATGTCCCAATTTGAATGTGATCTTTGGTACTGTTATGCTAGTTTCCAACAAGCCAATCACTTCATTCTTTTAGCTTATACAGACGAATTTAAGAAAATTCCTGGAACTTTTTTAACTTTGAAAAAAGGTCATTGAGAGGGGGTATAGCTCAGTGGTAGAGCATTTGACTGCAGATCAAGAGGTCCCCGGTTCAAATCCGAGTGCCCCCTTTATCATGTCCCAATCTGAATGTGATCTTTGGTACTATTATGCTAGTTTCCAACAAGCCAATCACTTCATTCTTTTACCTTATACAGACGAATTTTAGAAAATTCCTCAGATTTTTTTTTTTACTTTGAAAAATTTATTTGAAAGGGGGTATAGCTCAGTGGCAGAGAATTTGACTGCAGATCAAGAGGTCCCCGGTTCAAATCCGAGTGCACTGTTTATCATGTCCCAATCTGAATGTGATCTTTGGTACTGTTATGCTAGTTTCCAACAAGCCAATCACTTCATTCTTTTACCTTATACTGGTGTAGTTGAGAAAATTCCTGATATTTTTTTTTTTACTTTGAAAATGTTTATTTGAAAGGGGGTATAGCTCAATGGTAGAGCGTTTGACTGCAGATCAAGAGGTCCCCGGTTCAAATCCGAGTGCCCCTTTTATCATGTTCTAATCTGAATGTGATCTTTGGTACTGTTATGCTAGTTTCCAACAAGCCAATCACTTCATTCTTTTACCTTATACAGACGAATTTAAGAAAATTGTGATCTTTGGTACTGTTATGCTAGTTTCCAACAAGCCAATCACTTCCTTCTTTTACCTTATACAGACGAATTTAAGAAAATTGTGATCTTTGGTACTGTTATGCTAGTTTCCAACAAAACTTTTTTAACTTTGAAAAAAGGTCATTGAGAGGGGGTATAGCTCAGTTGTAGAGCATTTGACTGCAGATCAAGAGGTCCCCGGTTCAAATACGAGTGCCCCCTTTATCATGTCCCAATCTGAATGTGATCTTTGGTACTGTTATGCTAGTTTCCAACAAGCCAATCACTTTATTCTTTTACCTTATACAGACGAATTTAAGAAAATTCCTCAGAATTTTTTTTTTGAAAGGGTGTATAGCTCAGTGGTAGAGCATTTGACTGCAGATCAAGAGGTCCCCGGTTCAAATCCGAGTGCCCCCTTTATCATGTCCCAATTTGAATGTGATCTTTGGTACTGTTATGCTAGTTTCCAACAAGCCAATCACTTCATTCTTTTACCTTATACTGGTGTAGTTGAGAAATTCCTAATATTTTCTTTTTTACTTTGAAAATGTTTATTTGAAAGGGGGTATAGCTCAGTGGTAGAGCATTTGACTGCAGATCAAGAGGTCCCCGGTTCAAATCCGAGTGCCCCCTTTATCATGTCCCAATCTGAGTGTGATCTTTGGTACTGTTATGCTAGTTTCCAACAAGCCAATCACTTTATTCTTTTACCTTATACAGACGAATTTAAGAAAATTCCTCAGAATTTTTTTTTTACTTTGAAAAATTGATCTAAAAGGGGGTATAGCTCAGTGGTAGAGCATTTGACTGCAGATCAAGAGGTCCCCGGTTCAAATCCGAATGCCCCCTTTATCATGTCCCAATCTGAATGTGATCTTTGGTACTGTTATGCTAGTTTCCAACAAGCCAATCACTTCATTCTTTTACCTTATACAGACAAATTTTAGAAAATTCCTCAGATTTTTTTTTTTACTTTGAATAATTTATCTGAAAGGGGGTATAGCTCAGTGGCAGAGCATTTGCCTGCAGATCAAGAGTCCCAATCTTTATCATCCCTTTATCATGTCCCAATCTTAATGTGATCTTTTGTACTGTTATGCTAGTTTCCAACAAGCCAATCACTTCATTCTTTTACCTTATACTGGTGTAGTAGAGAAAATTCCTGATATTTTTTTTTTTTACTTTGAAAATGTTTATTTGAAAGGGGGTATAGCTCAGTGGTAGAGCGTTTGACTGCAGATCAAGAGGTCCCCGGTTCAAATCCGAGTGCCCCCTTTATCATGTCCCAATTTGAATGTGATCTTTGGTACTGTTATGCTAGTTTCCAACAAGCCAATCACTTCATTCTTTTACCTTATACAGACGAATTTAAGAAAATTGTGATCTTTGGTACTGTTATGCTAGTTTCCAACAAGCCAATCACTTCATTCTTTTACCTTATACAGACGAATTTAAGAAAATTCCGCGGATTTTTATTTTTTACTTTGAAAAATTGATCTAAAAGGGGGTATAGCTCAGTGGTAGAGCATTTGACTGCAGATCAAGAGGTCCCCGGTTCAAATCCGAGTGCCCCCTTTATCATGTCCCAATCTGAATGTGATCTTTGGTACTGTTATGCTAGTTTCCAACAAGCCAATCACTTCATTCTTTTACCTTATACAGACGAATTTAAGAAAATTCCTGGAACTTTTTTAACTTTGAAAAAAGGTCATTGAAAGGGGGTATAGCTCAGTGGTAGAGCATTTGACTGCAGATCAAGAGGTCCCCGGTTCAAATCCGAGTGCCCCCTTTATCATGTCCCAATTTTAATGTGATCTTTGGTACTGTTATGCTAGTTTCCAACAAGCCAATCACTTCATTCTTTTACCTTATACTGGTGTAGTTGAGAAAATTCCTGATATTTTCTTTTTTACTTTGAAAATGTTTATTTGAAAGGGGGTATAGCTCAGTGGTGGAGCATTTGACTGCAGATCAAGAGGTCCCCGGTTCAAATCCGAGTGCCCCCTTTATCATGTCCCAATCTGAATGTGATCTTTGGTACTGTTATGCTAGTTTCCAACAAGCCAATCACTTTATTCTTTTACCTTATACAGACGAATTTAAGAAAATTCCTCAGAATTTTTTTTTTACTTTGAAAAATTGATCTAAAAGGGGGTATGGCTCAGTGGTAGAGCATTTGACTGCAGATCAAGAGGTCCCCGGTTCAAATCCGAGTGCCCCCTTTATCATGTCCCAATCTGAATGTGATCTTTGGTACTGTTATGCTAGTTTCCAACAAGCCAATCACTTCATTCTTTTACCTTATACAGACAAATTTTAGAAAATTCCTCAGATTTTTTTTTTTACTTTGAAAAATTTATCTGAAAGGGGGTATAGCTCAGTGGCAGAGCATTTGCCTGCAGATCAAGAGTCCCAATCTTTATCATCCCTTTATCATGTCCCAATCTTAATGTGATCTTTTGTACTGTTATGCTAGTTTCCAACAAGCCAATCACTTCATTCTTTTACCTTATACTGGTGTAGTAGAGAAAATTCCTGATATTTTTTTTTTTTACTTTGAAAATGTTTATTTGAAAGGGGGTATAGCTCAGTGGTAGAGCATTTGACTGCAGATCAAGAGGTCCCCGGTTCAAATCCGAGTGCCCCCTTTATCATGTCCCAATTTGAATGTGATCTTTGGTACTGTTATGCTAGTTTCCAACAAGCCAATCACTTCATTCTTTTACCTTATACTGGTGTAGTTGAGAAAATTCCTGATATTTTTTTTTTTACTTTGAAAATGTTTATTTGAAAGGGGGTATAGCTCAATGGTAGAGCGTTTGACTGCAGATCAAGAGGTCCCCGGTTCAAATCCGAGTGCCCCTTTTATCATGTTCTAATCTGAATGTGATCTTTGGTACTGTTATGCTAGTTTCCAACAAGCCAATCACTTCATTCTTTTACCTTATACAGACGAATTTAAGAAAATTCCTGGAACTTTTTTAACTTTGAAAAAAGGTAATTGAAAGGGGGTATAGCTCAGTGGTAGAGCATTTGACTGCAGATCAAGAGGTCCCCGGTTCAAATCCGAGTGCCCCCTTTATCATGTCCCAATCTGAATGTGATCTTTGGTACTGTTATGCTAGTTTCCAACAAGCCAATCACTTCATTCTTTTACCTTATACAGACGAATTTAAGAAAATTCCTGGAACTTTTTTAACTTTGAAAAAAGGTAATTGAAAGGGGGTATAGCTCAGTGGTAGAGCATTTGACTGCAGATCAAGAGGTCCCCGGTTCAAATCCGAGTGCCCCCTTTATCATGTCCCAATCTGAATGTGATCTTTGGTACTGTTATGCTAGTTTCCAACAAGCCAATCACTTCATTCTTTTACCTTATACAGACGAATTTAAGAAAATTCCTGGAACTTTTTTTAACTTTGAAAATGTTTATTTGAAAGGTGGTGTAGCTCAGTGGTAGAGCATTTTACTGCAGATCAAGAGGTTCCCGGTTCAAATCCGAGTGCCCCCTTTATCATGTCCCAATCTGAATGTGATCTTTGGTACTGTTATGCTGGTTTCCAACAAGCCAATCACTTCATTCTTTTACCTTATACAGACGAATTTAAGAAAATTGTGATCTTTGGTACTGTTATGCTAGTTTCCAACAAGCCAATCACTTCCTTCTTTTACCTTATACAGACGAATTTAAGAAAATTGTGATCTTTGGTACTGTTATGCTAGTTTCCAACAAAACTTTTTTAACTTTGAAAAAAGGTCATTGAGAGGGGGTATAGCTCAGTTGTAGAGCATTTGACTGCAGATCAAGAGGTCCCCGAATCAAATCCGAGTGCCCCCTTTATCATGTCCCAATCTGAATGTGATCTTTGGTACTGTTATGCTAGTTTCCAACAAGCCAATCACTTCATTCTTTTACCTTATACTAGTGTAGTTGAGAAAATTCCTGATATTTTTTTTTTACTTTGAAAATGTTTATTTGAAAGGGGGTATAGCTCAGTGGTAGAGCGTTTGACTGCAGATCAAGAGGTCCCCGGTTCAAATCCGAGTGCCCCTTTTATCATGTCCCAATCTGAATGTGATCTTTGGTACTGTTATGCTAGTTTCCAACAAGCCAATCACTTCATTCTTTTACCTTATACAGACGAATTTAAGAAAATTCCTGGAACTTTTTTAACTTTGAAAAAAGGTAATTGAAAGGGGGTATAGCTCAGTGGTAGAGCATTTGACTGCAGATCAAGAGGTCCCCGGTTCAAATCCGAGTGCCCCCTTTATCATGTCCCAATCTGAATGTGATCTTTGGTACTGTTATGCTAGTTTCCAACAAGCCAATCACTTCATTCTTTTACCTTATACTGGTGTAGTTGAGAAAATTCCTGATAATTTTTTTTTTACTTTGAAAATGTTTATTTGAAAGGGGGTATAGCTCAATGGTAGAGCGTTTGACTGCAGATCAAGAGGTCCCCGGTTCAAATCCGAGTGCCCCTTTTATCATGTCCCAATCTGAATGTGATCTTTGGTACTGTTATGCTAGTTTCCAACAAGCCAATCACTTCATTCTTTTACCTTATACAGACGAATTTAAGAAAATTGTGATCTTTGGTACTGTCATGCTAGTTTCCAACAAGCCAATCACTTCATTCGTTTTCCTTATACTGGTGTAGTTGAGAAAATTCCTGATATTTTTTTGTTTACTTTTAAAATGTTTATTGGAAAGGGGGTATAGCTCAGTGGTAGAGCATTTGACTGCAGATCAAGAGGTCCCCGGTTCAAATCCGAGTGCACTCTTTATCATGTCCCAATCTGAATGTGATCTTTGGTACTGTTATGCTAGTTTCCAACAAGCCAATCACTTCATTCTTTTACCTTATACTGGTGTAGTTGAGAAAATTCCTGATATTTTTTTTTTTACTTTGAAAATGTTTATTTGAAAGGGGGTATAGCTCAATGGTAGAGCGTTTGACTGCAGATCAAGAGGTCCCCGGTTCAAATCCGAGTGCCCCCTTTATCATGTCCCAATTTGAATGTGATCTTTGGTACTGTTATGCTAGTTTCCAACAAGCCAATCACTTCATTCTTTTAGCTTATACAGACGAATTTAAGAAAATTCCTGGAACTTTTTTAACTTTGAAAAAAGGTCATTGAGAGGGGGTATAGCTCAGTGGTAGAGCATTTGACTGCAGATCAAGAGGTCCCCGGTTCAAATCCGAGTGCCCCCTTTATCATGTCCCAATCTGAATGTGATCTTTGGTACTATTATGCTAGTTTCCAACAAGCCAATCACTTCATTCTTTTACCTTATACAGACGAATTTTAGAAAATTCCTCAGATTTTTTTTTTTACTTTGAAAAATTTATTTGAAAGGGGGTATAGCTCAGTGGCAGAGAATTTGACTGCAGATCAAGAGGTCCCCGGTTCAAATCCGAGTGCACTGTTTATCATGTCCCAATCTGAATGTGATCTTTGGTACTGTTATGCTAGTTTCCAACAAGCCAATCACTTCATTCTTTTACCTTATACTGGTGTAGTTGAGAAAATTCCTGATATTTTTTTTTTTACTTTGAAAATGTTTATTTGAAAGGGGGTATAGCTCAATGGTAGAGCGTTTGACTGCAGATCAAGAGGTCCCCGGTTCAAATCCGAGTGCCCCTTTTATCATGTTCTAATCTGAATGTGATCTTTGGTACTGTTATGCTAGTTTCCAACAAGCCAATCACTTCATTCTTTTACCTTATACAGACGAATTTAAGAAAATTCCTGGAACTTTTTTAACTTTGAAAAAAGGTAATTGAAAGGGGGTATAGCTCAGTGGTAGAGCATTTGACTGCAGATCAAGAGGTCCCCGGTTCAAATCCGAGTGCCCCCTTTATCATGTCCCAATTTGAATGTGATCTTTGGTACTGTTATGCTAGTTTCCAACAAGCCAATCACTTCATTCTTTTACCTTATACTGGTGTAGTTGAGAAAATTCCTGATATTTTTTTGTTTACTTTGAAAAATTTGATTTGAAAGGGGGTATAGCTCAGTGGTAGAGCATTTGACTGCAGATCAAGAGGTCCCCGGTTCAAATCCGAGTGCCCCCTTTATCATGTCCCAATTTGAATGTGATCTTTGGTACTGTTATGCTAGTTTCCAACAAGCCAATCACTTCATTCTTTTACCTTATACTGGTGTAGTTGAGAAAATTCCTGATATTTTTTTGTTTACTTTGAAAAATTTGATTTGAAAGGGGGTATAGCTCAGTGGTAGAGCATTTGACTGCAGATCAAGAGGTCCCCGGTTCAAATCCGAGTGCCCCCTTTATCATGTCCCAATTTGAATGTGATCTTTGGTACTGTTATGCTAGTTTCCAACAAGCCAATCACTTCATTCTTTTACCTTATACTGGTGTAGTTGAGAAAATTCCTGATATTTTTTTGTTTACTTTGAAAAATTTGATTTGAAAGGGGGTATAGCTCAGTGGTAGAGCATTTGACTGCAGATCAAGAGGTCCCCGGTTCAAATCCGAGTGCCCCCTTTATCATGTCCCAATTTGAATGTGATCTTTGGTACTGTTATGCTAGTTTCCAACAAGCCAATCACTTCATTCTTTTACCTTATACAGACGAATTTAAGAACTTTTTTAACTTTGAAAAAAGGTCATTGAAAGGGGGTATAGCTCAGTTGTAGAGCATTTGACTGCTCTATAACTGACTCTTGACTGCAGATCAAGAGGTCCCCGGTTCAAATCCGAGTGCCCCCTATATCATGTCTCAATCTGAATGTGATCTTTGGTACTGTTATGCTAGTTTCCAACAAGCCAATCACTTCATTCTTTTACTTTATACAGACGAATTTAAGAAAATTCCTGGAACTTTTTTAACTTTGAAAAAAGGTCTTTGAGAGGGGGTATAGCTCAGTGGTAGAGCATTTGACTGCAGATCAAGAGGTCCCCGGCTCAAATCCGAGTGCCCCCTTTGCATGTCCAACTCCGACCAACTCTTTGGTGCTGATATCCTAGTTCACAAGAAAAACACTTTGTTATTTTCCTTCTACAGACGAATTTAAGAAAATTACTGGAACTTTTTTAACTTTGAAAAAAGGTCATTGAAAGGGGGTATAGCTCAGTGGTAGAGCATTTGACGGCAGATCAAGAGGTCCCCCTTTATCATGTCCCAATTTGAATGTGATCTCTGGTACTCTTATAGTTTCCAACAAGCCAATCACTTCATTCGTTTTCCTTATACTGGTGTAGTTGAGAAAATTCCTGATATTTTTTTGTTTACTTTTAAAATGTTTATTGGAAAGGGGGTATAGCTCAGTGGTAGAGCATTTGACTGCAGATCAAGAGTCCCAATCTTTATCATCCCTTTATCATGTCCCAATCTTAATGTGATCTTTTGTACTGTTAAGCTAGTTTCCAACAAGCCAATCACTTCATTCTTTTACCTTATACAGACGAATTTAAGAAAATTCCTGGAACTTTTTTAACTTTGAAAAAAGGTAATTGAAAGGGGGTATAGCTCAGTGGTAGAGCATTTGACTGCAGATCAAGAGGTCCCCGGTTCAAATCCGAGTGCCCCCTTTATCATGTCCCAATCTGAATGTGATCTTTGGTACTGTTATGCTAGTTTCCAACAAGCCAATCACTTCATTCTTTTACCTTATACAGACGAATTTAAGAAAATTCCTGGAACTTTTTTTAACTTTGAAAATGTTTATTTGAAAGGTGGTGTAGCTCAGTGGTAGAGCATTTTACTGCAGATCAAGAGGTTCCCGGTTCAAATCCGAGTGCCCCCTTTATCATGTCCCAATCTGAATGTGATCTTTGGTACTGTTATGCTGGTTTCCAACAAGCCAATCACTTCATTCTTTTACCTTATACAGACGAATTTAAGAAAATTGTGATCTTTGGTACTGTTATGCTAGTTTCCAACAAGCCAATCACTTCCTTCTTTTACCTTATACTAGGGATGGGACGGTATGAAAATTTAATATCACGATTATAGTGACCAAAGTTATCACGATTATCAATATTATCACGGTTTTGTTAAAATGAGATGGAAATGTTCAAAAAGAACTGATGCTCACCCTGAAAACATTTGAAAATCAACAAACAAAAAATACAATTAGCAGGCTAGCAGCTATATGCACTTTTTTAAGCATAAACATTATATTAACATTAACATGGAGCCCTGAGAGTGAGAGGTATAAGTTTTCCTAGTGCAGGTTTTAATGAACCCTATCATTAATAATGATAATAACACTTATGGATGTGTGTATGACTGAATATTATTATTATTAATAAATAATAAATCGCTTTCTCTCTCTCACACACACTCACACGCACGCACACACACTTTAAATGAACAAAATATGTTGGTTGGGTCAGGGTGACTAAACTACTGGAATACTTATAATGACTGTTGTAAATAGCAACGCACTACACAGCGCACATCCATGTCTTGGATCACCGCGGACGCAATCTCTGGTTTCATTCAAATGTGTATGTCTTGCGTCTCAGTTTTGATTGTATTGAAAATTAAATCAGAGTAATTTAGTATTAATACTACTACAATATTGTTGTAGTGATCACATTTACTTTACGATTGATTTGGACACTGTAACTTGTATAATGGATTTATAAACCGGCAAGATTTAAAAACATTAAGTTAATCACAATTCAATATTTCATGTCCCTGAAATTATTTCTGTGGTAAAAAATAAAACTGTAATAAGTTTACTATGAATGAATACAATACATTATCCCTTAAATGTCACCCTTAATAGTTTGAATATGTTCGATCGTCTTGGCTCAAATCCACTTGCTGTAAAACATTTCTCTTCGCGGAAGCTTTGCAATAATTACAAGTGAGATAATGAAATAATTCATCTCCAATAAATTTTTTGTCTAATTATTTGCCCAAGTTAGTTGTGCTATTAAGGTACAAATTAACTCAGTGGGTGGTTGTCACGTAACGTTAGATGACTTAGCAGATTTGACGTGTTTCCCCCTTTTGCAGCGACTTTCCTCTTGCAAGATTTGCAGACAGGGTGCCCATCCTCGATTAAATTGCCCTCGGGACTCTTGTAATAGCCAAAATACGACCATACCTCCGATTCTGTCCTCTTGAATGGCTGAAAAATCTCCCGTGCGCTTTCACTGCCTTCCGCCATGTCTTCTCGCGTAAAAAAACAACATTGCATCTGCGCGCCTGCTCGCGTCGCGCCTGCGTCAGACTGATTCTGGCTGGACAGGATTTACCGCGAGTTTTCAAAATCACGATAATCAAACACGGTTTTTATGATAATTAAATTTTAAACGATAATACTAACCGCCAGGACATTTTATCGTGGTTTATCGTGAAACCGGTAATCGTCCCATCCCTACCTTATACAGACGAATTTAAGAAAATTGTGATCTTTGGTACTGTTATGCTAGTTTCCAACAAGCCAATCACTTCATTCTTTTACCTTATACAGACGAATTTAAGAAAATTCCTGGAACTTTTTTAACTTTGAAAAAAGGTCATTGAGAGGGGGTATAGCTCAGTTGTAGAGCATTTGACTGCAGATCAAGAGGTCCCCGAATCAAATCCGAGTGCCCCTTTTATCATGTCCCAATCTGAATGTGATCTTTGGTACTGTTATGCTAGTTTCCAACAAGCCAATCACTTCATTCTTTTACCTTATACAGACGAATTTAAGAAAATTCCTGGAACTTTTTTAACTTTGAAAAAAGGTAATTGAAAGGGGGTATAGCTCAGTGGTAGAGCATTTGACTGCAGATCAAGAGGTCCCCGGTTCAAATCCGAGTGCCCCCTTTATCATGTCCCAATCTGAATGTGATATTTGGTACTGTTATGCTAGTTTCCAACAAGCCAATCACTTCATTCTTTTACCTTATACAGACGAATTTAAGAAAATTCCTGGAACTTTTTTTAACTTTGAAAATGTTTATTTGAAAGGTGGTGTAGCTCAGTGGTAGAGCATTTTACTGCAGATCAAGAGGTTCCCGGTTCAAATCCGAGTGCCCCCTTTATCATGTCCCAATCTGAATGTGATCTTTGGTACTGTTATGCTGGTTTCCAACAAGCCAATCACTTCATTCTTTTACCTTATACAGACGAATTTAAGAAAATTGTGATCTTTGGTACTGTTATGCTAGTTTCCAACAAGCCAATCACTTCCTTCTTTTACCTTATACAGACGAATTTAAGAAAATTGTGATCTTTGGTACTGTTATGCTAGTTTCCAACAAGCCAATCACTTCATTCTTTTACCTTATACAGACGAATTTAAGAAAATTCCTGGAACTTTTTTAACTTTGAAAAAAGGTCATTGAGAGGGGGTATAGCTCAGTGGTAGAGCATTTGACTGCAGATCAAGAGGTCCCCGGTTCAAATCCGAGTGCCCCCTTTATCATGTCCCAATTTGAATGTGATCTTTGGTACTGTTATGCTAGTTTCCAACAAGCCAATCACTTCATTCTTTTACCTTATACTGGTGTAGTTGAGAAAATTCCTGATATTTTTTTGTTTACTTTGAAAAATTTGATTTGAAAGGGGGTATAGCTCAGTGGTAGAGCATTTGACTGCAGATCAAGAGGTCCCCGGTTCAAATCCGAGTGCCCCCTTTATCATGTCCCAATTTGAATGTGATCTTTGGTACTGTTATGCTAGTTTCCAACAAGCCAATCACTTCATTCTTTTACCTTATACTGGTGTAGTTGAGAAAATTCCTGATATTTTTTTGTTTACTTTGAAAAATTTGATTTGAAAGGGGGTATAGCTCAGTGGTAGAGCATTTGACTGCAGATCAAGAGGTCCCCGGTTCAAATCCGAGTGCCCCCTTTATCATGTCCCAATTTGAATGTGATCTTTGGTACTGTTATGCTAGTTTCCAACAAGCCAATCACTTCATTCTTTTACCTTATACAGACGAATTTAAGAACTTTTTTAACTTTGAAAAAAGGTCATTGAAAGGGGGTATAGCTCAGTTGTAGAGCATTTGACTGCTCTATAACTGACTCTTGACTGCAGATCAAGAGGTCCCCGGTTCAAATCCGAGTGCCCCCTATATCATGTCTCAATCTGAATGTGATCTTTGGTACTGTTATGCTAGTTTCCAACAAGCCAATCACTTCATTCTTTTACTTTATACAGACGAATTTAAGAAAATTCCTGGAACTTTTTTAACTTTGAAAAAAGGTCTTTGAGAGGGGGTATAGCTCAGTGGTAGAGCATTTGACTGCAGATCAAGAGGTCCCCGGCTCAAATCCGAGTGCCCCCTTTGCATGTCCAACTCCGACCAACTCTTTGGTGCTGATATCCTAGTTCACAAGAAAAACACTTTGTTATTTTCCTTCTACAGACGAATTTAAGAAAATTACTGGAACTTTTTTAACTTTGAAAAAAGGTCATTGAAAGGGGGTATAGCTCAGTGGTAGAGCATTTGACGGCAGATCAAGAGGTCCCCCTTTATCATGTCCCAATTTGAATGTGATCTCTGGTACTCTTATAGTTTCCAACAAGCCAATCACTTCATTCGTTTTCCTTATACTGGTGTAGTTGAGAAAATTCCTGATATTTTTTTGTTTACTTTTAAAATGTTTATTGGAAAGGGGGTATAGCTCAGTGGTAGAGCATTTGACTGCAGATCAAGAGGTCCCCGGTTCAAATCCGAGTGCCCCTTTTATCATGTCCCAATCTGAATGTGATCTTTGGTACTGTTATGCTAGTTTCCAACAAGCCAATCACTTCATTCTTTTACCTTATACTGGTGTAGTTGAGAAAATTCCTGATATTTTTTTTTTACTTTGAAAATGTTTATTTGAAAGGGGGTATAGCTCAGTGGTAGAGCATTTGACTGCAGATCAAGAGGTCCCCGGTTCAAATCCGAGTGCCCCTTTTATCATGTCCCAATCTGAATGTGATCTTTGGTACTGTTATGCTAGTTTCCAACAAGCCAATCACTTCATTCTTTTACCTTATACAGACGAATTTAAGAAAATTCCTGGAACTTTTTTAACTTTGAAAAAAGGTAATTGAAAGGGGGTATAGCTCAGTGGTAGAGCATTTGACTGCAGATCAAGAGGTCCCCGGTTCAAATCCGAGTGCCCCCTCTATCATGTCCCAATCTGAATGTGATCTTTGGTACTGTTATGCTAGTTTCCAACAAGCCAATCACTTCATTCTTTTACCTTATACTGGTGTAGTTGAGAAAATTCCTGATATTTTTCTTTACTTTGAAAATGTTTATTTGAAAGGGGGTATAGCTCAGTGGTAGAGCATTTGACTGCAGATCAAGAGGTCCCCGGTTCAAATCCGAGTGCCCCTTTTATCATGTCCCAATCTGAATGTGATCTTTGGTACTGTTATGCTAGTTTCCAACAAGCCAATCACTTCATTCTTTTACCTTATACAGACGAATTTAAGAAAATTCCTGGAACTTTTTTAACTTTGAAAAAAGGTCATTGAAAGGGGGTATAGCTCAGTGGTAGAGCATTTGACTGCAGATCAAGAGGTCCCCGGTTCAAATCCGAGTGACCCCTTTATCATGTCCCAATCTGAAAGTGATCTTTGGTACTGTTATGCTAGTTTCCAACAAGCCAATCACTTCATTCTTTTACCTTGTACAGACGAATTTAAGAAAATTCCTGGAACTTTTTTTAACTTTGAAAATGTTTATTTGAAAGGTGGTGTAGCTCAGTGGTAGAGCATTTTACTGCAGATCAAGAGGTTCCCGGTTCAAATCCGAGTGCCCCCTTTATCATGTCCCAATCTGAATGTGATCTTTGGTACTGTTATGCTGGTTTCCAACAAGCCAATCACCTCATTATTTTACCTTATACAGACGAATTTAAGAAAATTGTGATCTTTGGTACTGTTATGCTAGTTTCCAACAAGCCAATCACTTCATTCTTTTACCTTATACAGACGAATTTAAGAAAATTGTGATCTTTGGTACTGTTATGCTAGTTTCCAACAAGCCAATCACTTCATTCTTTTACCTTATACAGACGAATTTAAGAAAATTCCTGGAACTTTTTTAACTTTGAAAAAAGGTCATTGAGAGGGGGTATAGCTCAGTTGTAGAGCATTTGACTGCAGATCAAGAGGTCCCCGAATCAAATCCGAGTGCCCCCTTTATCATGTCCCAATCTGAATGTGATCTTTGGTACTGTTATGCTAGTTTCCAACAAGCCAATCACTTCATTCTTTTACCTTATACAGACGAATTTAAGAAAATTGTGATCTTTGGTACTGTCATGCTAGTTTCCAACAAGCCAATCACTTCATTCGTTTTCCTTATACTGGTGTAGTTGAGAAAATTCCTGATATTTTTTTGTTTACTTTTAAAATGTTTATTGGAAAGGGGGTATAGCTCAGTGGTAGAGCATTTGACTGCAGATCAAGAGGTCCCCGGTTCAAATCCGAGTGCACTCTTTATCATGTCCCAATCTGAATGTGATCTTTGGTACTGTTATGCTAGTTTCCAACAAGCCAATCACTTCATTCTTTTACCTTATACTGGTGTAGTTGAGAAAATTCCTGATATTTTTTTTTTTACTTTGAAAATGTTTATTTGAAAGGGGGTATAGCTCAATGGTAGAGCGTTTGACTGCAGATCAAGAGGTCCCCGGTTCAAATCCGAGTGCCCCTTTTATCATGTTCTAATCTGAATGTGATCTTTGGTACTGTTATGCTAGTTTCCAACAAGCCAATCACTTCATTCTTTTACCTTATACAGACGAATTTAAGAAAATTCCTGGAACTTTTTTAACTTTGAAAAAAGGTAATTGAAAGGGGGTATAGCTCAGTGGTAGAGCATTTGACTGCAGATCAAGAGGTCCCCGGTTCAAATCCGAGTGCCCCCTTTATCATGTCCCAATCTGAATGTGATCTTTGGTACTGTTATGCTAGTTTCCAACAAGCCAATCACTTCATTCTTTTACCTTATACTGGTGTAGTTGAGAAAATTCCTGATATTTTTTTTTTACTTTGAAAATGTTTATTTGAAAGGGGGTATAGCTCAGTGGTAGAGCATTTGACTGCAGATCAAGAGGTCCCCGGTTCAAATCCGAGTGCCCCTTTTATCATGTCCCAATCTGAATGTGATCTTTGGTACTGTTATGCTAGTTTCCAACAAGCCAATCACTTCATTCTTTTACCTTATACAGACGAATTTAAGAAAATTCCTGGAACTTTTTTAACTTTGAAAAAAGGTCATTGAAAGGGGGTATAGCTCAGTGGTAGAGCATTTGACTGCAGATCAAGAGGTCCCCGGTTCAAATCCGAGTGACCCCTTTATCATGTCCCAATCTGAAAGTGATCTTTGGTACTGTTATGCTAGTTTCCAACAAGCCAATCACTTCATTCTTTTACCTTATACAGACGAATTTAAGAAAATTCCTGGAACTTTTTTTAACTTTGAAAATGTTTATTTGAAAGGTGGTGTAGCTCAGTGGTAGAGCATTTTACTGCAGATCAAGAGGTTCCCGGTTCAAATCCAAGTGCCCCCTTTATCATGTCCCAATCTGAATGTGATCTTTGGTACTGTTATGCTAGTTTCCAACAAGCCAATC
The DNA here is from genome assembly GCF_029890125.1 of Rhinichthys klamathensis goyatoka. Lineage (NCBI taxonomy): Eukaryota > Metazoa > Chordata > Actinopteri > Cypriniformes > Leuciscidae > Rhinichthys > Rhinichthys klamathensis. Next base: position 2,058,212 of record NW_026606634.1, read on the forward strand.
ACTTCATTCTTTTACCTTATACTGGTGTAGTTGAGAAAATTCCTGATATTTTTTTTTTACTTTGAAAATGTTTATTTGAAAGGGGGTATAGCTCAGTGGTAGAGCATTTGACTGCAGATCAAGAGGTCCCCGGTTCAAATCCGAGTGCCCCTTTTATCATGTCCCAATCTGAATGTGATCTTTGGTACTGTTATGCTAGTTTCCAACAAGCCAATCACTTCATTCTTTTACCTTATACAGACGAATTTAAGAAAATTCCTGGAACTTTTTTAACTTTGAAAAAAGGTCATTGAAAGGGGGTATAGCTCAGTGGTAGAGCATTTGACTGCAGATCAAGAGGTCCCCGGTTCAAATCCGAGTGACCCCTTTATCATGTCCCAATCTGAAAGTGATCTTTGGTACTGTTATGCTAGTTTCCAACAAGCCAATCACTTCATTCTTTTACCTTGTACAGACGAATTTAAGAAAATTCCTGGAACTTTTTTTAACTTTGAAAATGTTTATTTGAAAGGTGGTGTAGCTCAGTGGTAGAGCATTTTACTGCAGATCAAGAGGTTCCCGGTTCAAATCCGAGTGCCCCCTTTATCATGTCCCAATCTGAATGTGATCTTTGGTACTGTTATGCTGGTTTCCAACAAGCCAATCACCTCATTATTTTACCTTATACAGACGAATTTAAGAAAATTGTGATCTTTGGTACTGTTATGCTAGTTTCCAACAAGCCAATCACTTCATTCTTTTACCTTATACAGACGAATTTAAGAAAATTGTGATCTTTGGTACTGTTATGCTAGTTTCCAACAAGCCAATCACTTCATTCTTTTACCTTATACAGACGAATTTAAGAAAATTCCTGGAACTTTTTTAACTTTGAAAAAAGGTCATTGAGAGGGGGTATAGCTCAGTTGTAGAGCATTTGACTGCAGATCAAGAGGTCCCCGAATCAAATCCGAGTGCCCCCTTTATCATGTCCCAATCTGAATGTGATCTTTGGTACTGTTATGCTAGTTTCCAACAAGCCAATCACTTCATTCTTTTACCTTATACAGACGAATTTAAGAAAATTGTGATCTTTGGTACTGTCATGCTAGTTTCCAACAAGCCAATCACTTCATTCGTTTTCCTTATACTGGTGTAGTTGAGAAAATTCCTGATATTTTTTTGTTTACTTTTAAAATGTTTATTGGAAAGGGGGTATAGCTCAGTGGTAGAGCATTTGACTGCAGATCAAGAGGTCCCCGGTTCAAATCCGAGTGCACTCTTTATCATGTCCCAATCTGAATGTGATCTTTGGTACTGTTATGCTAGTTTCCAACAAGCCAATCACTTCATTCTTTTACCTTATACTGGTGTAGTTGAGAAAATTCCTGATATTTTTTTTTTTACTTTGAAAATGTTTATTTGAAAGGGGGTATAGCTCAATGGTAGAGCGTTTGACTGCAGATCAAGAGGTCCCCGGTTCAAATCCGAGTGCCCCTTTTATCATGTTCTAATCTGAATGTGATCTTTGGTACTGTTATGCTAGTTTCCAACAAGCCAATCACTTCATTCTTTTACCTTATACAGACGAATTTAAGAAAATTCCTGGAACTTTTTTAACTTTGAAAAAAGGTAATTGAAAGGGGGTATAGCTCAGTGGTAGAGCATTTGACTGCAGATCAAGAGGTCCCCGGTTCAAATCCGAGTGCCCCCTTTATCATGTCCCAATCTGAATGTGATCTTTGGTACTGTTATGCTAGTTTCCAACAAGCCAATCACTTCATTCTTTTACCTTATACTGGTGTAGTTGAGAAAATTCCTGATATTTTTTTTTTACTTTGAAAATGTTTATTTGAAAGGGGGTATAGCTCAGTGGTAGAGCATTTGACTGCAGATCAAGAGGTCCCCGGTTCAAATCCGAGTGCCCCTTTTATCATGTCCCAATCTGAATGTGATCTTTGGTACTGTTATGCTAGTTTCCAACAAGCCAATCACTTCATTCTTTTACCTTATACAGACGAATTTAAGAAAATTCCTGGAACTTTTTTAACTTTGAAAAAAGGTCATTGAAAGGGGGTATAGCTCAGTGGTAGAGCATTTGACTGCAGATCAAGAGGTCCCCGGTTCAAATCCGAGTGACCCCTTTATCATGTCCCAATCTGAAAGTGATCTTTGGTACTGTTATGCTAGTTTCCAACAAGCCAATCACTTCATTCTTTTACCTTATACAGACGAATTTAAGAAAATTCCTGGAACTTTTTTTAACTTTGAAAATGTTTATTTGAAAGGTGGTGTAGCTCAGTGGTAGAGCATTTTACTGCAGATCAAGAGGTTCCCGGTTCAAATCCAAGTGCCCCCTTTATCATGTCCCAATCTGAATGTGATCTTTGGTACTGTTATGCTAGTTTCCAACAAGCCAATCACTTCATTCTTTTACCTTATACTGGTGTAGTTGAGAAAATTCCTGATATTTTTTTTTTACTTTGAAAATGTTTATTTGAAAGGGGGTATAGCTCAGTGGTAGAGCATTTGACTGCAGATCAAGAGGTCCCCGGTTCAAATCCGAGTGCCCCTTTTATCATGTCCCAATCTGAATGTGATCTTTGGTACTGTTATGCTAGTTTCCAACAAGCCAATCACTTCATTCTTTTACCTTATACAGACGAATTTAAGAAAATTCCTGGAACTTTTTTAACTTTGAAAAAAGGTCATTGAAAGGGGGTATAGCTCAGTGGTAGAGCATTTGACTGCAGATCAAGAGGTCCCCGGTTCAAATCCGAGTGACCCCTTTATCATGTCCCAATCTGAAAGTGATCTTTGGTACTGTTATGCTAGTTTCCAACAAGCCAATCACTTCATTCTTTTACCTTGTACAGACGAATTTAAGAAAATTCCTGGAACTTTTTTTAACTTTGAAAATGTTTATTTGAAAGGTGGTGTAGCTCAGTGGTAGAGCATTTTACTGCAGATCAAGAGGTTCCCGGTTCAAATCCGAGTGCCCCCTTTATCATGTCCCAATCTGAATGTGATCTTTGGTACTGTTATGCTGGTTTCCAACAAGCCAATCACCTCATTATTTTACCTTATACAGACGAATTTAAGAAAATTGTGATCTTTGGTACTGTTATGCTAGTTTCCAACAAGCCAATCACTTCATTCTTTTACCTTATACAGACGAATTTAAGAAAATTGTGATCTTTGGTACTGTTATGCTAGTTTCCAACAAGCCAATCACTTCATTCTTTTACCTTATACAGACGAATTTAAGAAAATTCCTGGAACTTTTTTAACTTTGAAAAAAGGTCATTGAGAGGGGGTATAGCTCAGTTGTAGAGCATTTGACTGCAGATCAAGAGGTCCCCGAATCAAATCCGAGTGCCCCCTTTATCATGTCCCAATCTGAATGTGATCTTTGGTACTGTTATGCTAGTTTCCAACAAGCCAATCACTTCATTCTTTTACCTTATACAGACGAATTTAAGAAAATTCCTGGAACTTTTTTAACTTTGAAAAAAGGTCATTGTAAGGGGGTATAGCTCAGTGGTAGAGCATTTGACTGCAGATCAAGAGGTCCCCGGTTCAAATCCGAGTGCCCCCTTTATCATGTCCCAATCTGAATGTGATCTTTGGTACTATTATGCTAGTTTCCAACAAGCCAATCACTTCATTCTTTTACCTTATACAGACGAATTTAAGAAAATTCCTCAGAATTATTTTTTGAAAGTGGGTATAGCTCAGTGGTAGAGCATTTGACTGCAGATCAAGAGGTCCCCGGTTCAAATCCGAGTGCCCCCTTTATCATGTCCCAATTTGAATGTGATCTTTGGTACTGTTATGCTAGTTTCCAACAAGCCAATCACTTCATTCTTTTACCTTATACAGACGAATTTAAGAAAATTGTGATCTTTGGTACTGTTATGCTAGTTTCCAACAAGCCAATCACTTCATTCTTTTACCTTATACAGACGAATTTAAGAAAATTCCGCGGATTTTTTTTTTTTTACTTTAAAAAATTGATCTAAAAGGGGGTATAGCTCAGTGGTAGAGCATTTGACTGCAGATCAAGAGGTCCCCGGTTCAAATCCGAGTGCCCCCTTTATCATGTCCCAATCCGAATGTGATCTTTGGTACTGTTATGCTAGTTTCCAACAAGCCAATCACTTCATTCTTTTACCTTATACAGACAAATTTTAGAAAATTCCTCAGATTTTTTTTTTTACTTTGAAAAATTTATCTGAAAGGGGGTATAGCTCAGTGGCAGAGCATTTGCCTGCAGATCAAGAGTCCCAATCTTTATCATCCCTTTATCATGTCCCAATCTTAATGTGATCTTTTGTACTGTTAAGCTAGTTTCCAACAAGCCAATCACTTCATTCTTTTACCTTATACAGACGAATTTAAGAAAATTCCTGGAACTTTTTTAACTTTGAAAAAAGGTAATTGAAAGGGGGTATAGCTCAGTGGTAGAGCATTTGACTGCAGATCAAGAGGTCCCCGGTTCAAATCCGAGTGCCCCCTTTATCATGTCCCAATCTGAATGTGATCTTTGGTACTGTTATGCTAGTTTCCAACAAGCCAATCACTTCATTCTTTTACCTTATACAGACGAATTTAAGAAAATTCCTGGAACTTTTTTTAACTTTGAAAATGTTTATTTGAAAGGTGGTGTAGCTCAGTGGTAGAGCATTTTACTGCAGATCAAGAGGTTCCCGGTTCAAATCCGAGTGCCCCCTTTATCATGTCCCAATCTGAATGTGATCTTTGGTACTGTTATGCTGGTTTCCAACAAGCCAATCACTTCATTCTTTTACCTTATACAGACGAATTTAAGAAAATTGTGATCTTTGGTACTGTTATGCTAGTTTCCAACAAGCCAATCACTTCCTTCTTTTACCTTATACAGACGAATTTAAGAAAATTGTGATCTTTGGTACTGTTATGCTAGTTTCCAACAAGCCAATCACTTCATTCTTTTACCTTATACAGACGAATTTAAGAAAATTCCTGGAACTTTTTTAACTTTGAAAAAAGGTCATTGAGAGGGGGTATAGCTCAGTTGTAGAGCATTTGACTGCAGATCAAGAGGTCCCCGAATCAAATCCGAGTGCCCCTTTTATCATGTCCCAATCTGAATGTGATCTTTGGTACTGTTATGCTAGTTTCCAACAAGCCAATCACTTCATTCTTTTACCTTATACAGACGAATTTAAGAAAATTCCTGGAACTTTTTTAACTTTGAAAAAAGGTAATTGAAAGGGGGTATAGCTCAGTGGTAGAGCATTTGACTGCAGATCAAGAGGTCCCCGGTTCAAATCCGAGTGCCCCCTTTATCATGTCCCAATCTGAATGTGATATTTGGTACTGTTATGCTAGTTTCCAACAAGCCAATCACTTCATTCTTTTACCTTATACAGACGAATTTAAGAAAATTCCTGGAACTTTTTTTAACTTTGAAAATGTTTATTTGAAAGGTGGTGTAGCTCAGTGGTAGAGCATTTTACTGCAGATCAAGAGGTTCCCGGTTCAAATCCGAGTGCCCCCTTTATCATGTCCCAATCTGAATGTGATCTTTGGTACTGTTATGCTGGTTTCCAACAAGCCAATCACTTCATTCTTTTACCTTATACAGACGAATTTAAGAAAATTGTGATCTTTGGTACTGTTATGCTAGTTTCCAACAAGCCAATCACTTCCTTCTTTTACCTTATACAGACGAATTTAAGAAAATTGTGATCTTTGGTACTGTTATGCTAGTTTCCAACAAGCCAATCACTTCATTCTTTTACCTTATACAGACGAATTTAAGAAAATTCCTGGAACTTTTTTAACTTTGAAAAAAGGTCATTGAGAGGGGGTATAGCTCAGTGGTGGAGCATTTGACTGCAGATCAAGAGGTCCCCGGTTCAAATCCGAGTGCCCCCTTTATCATGTCCCAATTTGAATGTGATCTTTGGTACTGTTATGCTAGTTTCCAACAAGCCAATCACTTCATTCTTTTACCTTATACTGGTGTAGTTGAGAAAATTCCTGATATTTTTTTGTTTACTTTGAAAAATTTGATTTGAAAGGGGGTATAGCTCAGTGGTAGAGCATTTGACTGCAGATCAAGAGGTCCCCGGTTCAAATCCGAGTGCCCCCTTTATCATGTCCCAATTTGAATGTGATCTTTGGTACTGTTATGCTAGTTTCCAACAAGCCAATCACTTCATTCTTTTACCTTATACTGGTGTAGTTGAGAAAATTCCTGATATTTTTTTGTTTACTTTGAAAAATTTGATTTGAAAGGGGGTATAGCTCAGTGGTAGAGCATTTGACTGCAGATCAAGAGGTCCCCGGTTCAAATCCGAGTGCCCCCTTTATCATGTCCCAATTTGAATGTGATCTTTGGTACTGTTATGCTAGTTTCCAACAAGCCAATCACTTCATTCTTTTACCTTATACAGACGAATTTAAGAACTTTTTTAACTTTGAAAAAAGGTCATTGAAAGGGGGTATAGCTCAGTTGTAGAGCATTTGACTGCTCTATAACTGACTCTTGACTGCAGATCAAGAGGTCCCCGGTTCAAATCCGAGTGCCCCCTATATCATGTCTCAATCTGAATGTGATCTTTGGTACTGTTATGCTAGTTTCCAACAAGCCAATCACTTCATTCTTTTACTTTATACAGACGAATTTAAGAAAATTCCTGGAACTTTTTTAACTTTGAAAAAAGGTCTTTGAGAGGGGGTATAGCTCAGTGGTAGAGCATTTGACTGCAGATCAAGAGGTCCCCGGCTCAAATCCGAGTGCCCCCTTTGCATGTCCAACTCCGACCAACTCTTTGGTGCTGATATCCTAGTTCACAAGAAAAACACTTTGTTATTTTCCTTCTACAGACGAATTTAAGAAAATTACTGGAACTTTTTTAACTTTGAAAAAAGGTCATTGAAAGGGGGTATAGCTCAGTGGTAGAGCATTTGACGGCAGATCAAGAGGTCCCCCTTTATCATGTCCCAATTTGAATGTGATCTCTGGTACTCTTATAGTTTCCAACAAGCCAATCACTTCATTCGTTTTCCTTATACTGGTGTAGTTGAGAAAATTCCTGATATTTTTTTGTTTACTTTTAAAATGTTTATTGGAAAGGGGGTATAGCTCAGTGGTAGAGCATTTGACTGCAGATCAAGAGGTCCCCGGTTCAAATCCGAGTGCCCCTTTTATCATGTCCCAATCTGAATGTGATCTTTGGTACTGTTATGCTAGTTTCCAACAAGCCAATCACTTCCTTCTTTTACCTTATACAGACGAATTTAAGAAAATTGTGATCTTTGGTACTGTTATGCTAGTTTCCAACAAGCCAATCACTTCATTCTTTTACCTTATACAGACGAATTTAAGAAAATTCCTGGAACTTTTTTAACTTTGAAAAAAGGTCATTGAGAGGGGGTATAGCTCAGTGGTAGAGCATTTGACTGCAGATCAAGAGGTCCCCGGTTCAAATCCGAGTGCCCCCTTTATCATGTCCCAATTTGAATGTGATCTTTGGTACTGTTATGCTAGTTTCCAACAAGCCAATCACTTCATTCTTTTACCTTATACTGGTGTAGTTGAGAAAATTCCTGATATTTTTTTGTTTACTTTGAAAAATTTGATTTGAAAGGGGGTATAGCTCAGTGGTAGAGCATTTGACTGCAGATCAAGAGGTCCCCGGTTCAAATCCGAGTGCCCCCTTTATCATGTCCCAATTTGAATGTGATCTTTGGTACTGTTATGCTAGTTTCCAACAAGCCAATCACTTCATTCTTTTACCTTATACTGGTGTAGTTGAGAAAATTCCTGATATTTTTTTGTTTACTTTGAAAAATTTGATTTGAAAGGGGGTATAGCTCAGTGGTAGAGCATTTGACTGCAGATCAAGAGGTCCCCGGTTCAAATCCGAGTGCCCCCTTTATCATGTCCCAATTTGAATGTGATCTTTGGTACTGTTATGCTAGTTTCCAACAAGCCAATCACTTCATTCTTTTACCTTATACTGGTGTAGTTGAGAAAATTCCTGATATTTTTTTGTTTACTTTGAAAAATTTGATTTGAAAGGGGGTATAGCTCAGTGGTAGAGCATTTGACTGCAGATCAAGAGGTCCCCGGTTCAAATCCGAGTGCCCCCTTTATCATGTCCCAATTTGAATGTGATCTTTGGTACTGTTATGCTAGTTTCCAACAAGCCAATCACTTCATTCTTTTACCTTATACAGACGAATTTAAGAACTTTTTTAACTTTGAAAAAAGGTCATTGAAAGGGGGTATAGCTCAGTTGTAGAGCATTTGACTGCTCTATAACTGACTCTTGACTGCAGATCAAGAGGTCCCCGGTTCAAATCCGAGTGCCCCCTATATCATGTCTCAATCTGAATGTGATCTTTGGTACTGTTATGCTAGTTTCCAACAAGCCAATCACTTCATTCTTTTACTTTATACAGACGAATTTAAGAAAATTCCTGGAACTTTTTTAACTTTGAAAAAAGGTCATTGAGAGGGGGTATAGCTCAGTTGTAGAGCATTTGACTGCAGATCAAGAGGTCCCCGAATCAAATCCGAGTGCCCCTTTTATCATGTCCCAATCTGAATGTGATCTTTGGTACTGTTATGCTAGTTTCCAACAAGCCAATCACTTCATTCTTTTACCTTATACAGACGAATTTAAGAAAATTCCTGGAACTTTTTTAACTTTGAAAAAAGGTAATTGAAAGGGGGTATAGCTCAGTGGTAGAGCATTTGACTGCAGATCAAGAGGTCCCCGGTTCAAATCCGAGTGCCCCCCTTTATCATGTCCCAATCTGAATGTGATATTTGGTACTGTTATGCTAGTTTCCAACAAGCCAATCACTTCATTCTTTTACCTTATACAGACGAATTTAAGAAAATTCCTGGAACTTTTTTTAACTTTGAAAATGTTTATTTGAAAGGTGGTGTAGCTCAGTGGTAGAGCATTTTACTGCAGATCAAGAGGTTCCCGGTTCAAATCCGAGTGCCCCCTTTATCATGTCCCAATCTGAATGTGATCTTTGGTACTGTTATGCTGGTTTCCAACAAGCCAATCACTTCATTCTTTTACCTTATACAGACGAATTTAAGAAAATTGTGATCTTTGGTACTGTTATGCTAGTTTCCAACAAGCCAATCACTTCCTTCTTTTACCTTATACAGACGAATTTAAGAAAATTGTGATCTTTGGTACTGTTATGCTAGTTTCCAACAAGCCAATCACTTCATTCTTTTACCTTATACAGACGAATTTAAGAAAATTCCTGGAACTTTTTTAACTTTGAAAAAAGGTCATTGAGAGGGGGTATAGCTCAGTGGTAGAGCATTTGACTGCAGATCAAGAGGTCCCCGGTTCAAATCCGAGTGCCCCCTTTGTCATGTCCCAATTTGAATGTGATCTTTGGTACTGTAATGCTAGTTTCCAACAAGCCAATCACTTCATTCTTTTACCTTATACTGGTGTAGTTGAGAAAATTCCTGATATTTTTTTGTTTACTTTGAAAAATTTGATTTGAAAGGGGGTATAGCTCAGTGGTAGAGCATTTGACTGCAGATCAAGAGGTCCCCGGTTCAAATCCGAGTGCCCCCTTTATCATGTCCCAATTTGAATGTGATCTTTGGTACTGTTATGCTAGTTTCCAACAAGCCAATCACTTCATTCTTTTACCTTATACAGACGAATTTAAGAAAATTCCTGGAACTTTTTTAACTTTGAAAAAAGGTCATTGAGAGGGGGTATAGCTCAGTTGTAGAGCATTTGACTGCAGATCAAGAGGTCCCCGAATCAAATCCGAGTGCCCCTTTTATCATGTCCCAATCTGAATGTGATCTTTGGTACTGTTATGCTAGTTTCCAACAAGCCAATCACTTCATTCTTTTACCTTATACAGACGAATTTAAGAAAATTCCTGGAACTTTTTTAACTTTGAAAAAAGGTAATTGAAAGGGGGTATAGCTCAGTGGTAGAGCATTTGACTGCAGATCAAGAGGTCCCCGGTTCAAATCCGAGTGCCCCCTTTATCATGTCCCAATCTGAATGTGATATTTGGTACTGTTATGCTAGTTTCCAACAAGCCAATCACTTCATTCTTTTACCTTATACAGACGAATTTAAGAAAATTCCTGGAACTTTTTTTAACTTTGAAAATGTTTATTTGAAAGGTGGTGTAGCTCAGTGGTAGAGCATTTTACTGCAGATCAAGAGGTTCCCGGTTCAAATCCGAGTGCCCCCTTTATCATGTCCCAATCTGAATGTGATCTTTGGTACTGTTATGCTGGTTTCCAACAAGCCAATCACTTCATTCTTTTACCTTATACAGACGAATTTAAGAAAATTGTGATCTTTGGTACTGTTATGCTAGTTTCCAACAAGCCAATCACTTCCTTCTTTTACCTTATACAGACGAATTTAAGAAAATTGTGATCTTTGGTACTGTTATGCTAGTTTCCAACAAGCCAATCACTTCATTCTTTTACCTTATACAGACGAATTTAAGAAAATTCCTGGAACTTTTTTAACTTTGAAAAAAGGTCATTGAGAGGGGGTATAGCTCAGTGGTAGAGCATTTGACTGCAGATCAAGAGGTCCCCGGTTCAAATCCGAGTGCCCCCTTTATCATGTCCCAATTTGAATGTGATCTTTGGTACTGTTATGCTAGTTTCCAACAAGCCAATCACTTCATTCTTTTACCTTATACTGGTGTAGTTGAGAAAATTCCTGATATTTTTTTGTTTACTTTGAAAAATTTGATTTGAAAGGGGGTATAGCTCAGTGGTAGAGCATTTGACTGCAGATCAAGAGGTCCCCGGTTCAAATCCGAGTGCCCCCTTTATCATGTCCCAATTTGAATGTGATCTTTGGTACTGTTATGCTAGTTTCCAACAAGCCAATCACTTCATTCTTTTACCTTATACTGGTGTAGTTGAGAAAATTCCTGATATTTTTTTGTTTACTTTGAAAAATTTGATTTGAAAGGGGGTATAGCTCAGTGGTAGAGCATTTGACTGCAGATCAAGAGGTCCCCGGTTCAAATCCGAGTGCCCCCTTTATCATGTCCCAATTTGAATGTGATCTTTGGTACTGTTATGCTAGTTTCCAACAAGCCAATCACTTCATTCTTTTACCTTATACAGACGAATTTAAGAACTTTTTTAACTTTGAAAAAAGGTCATTGAAAGGGGGTATAGCTCAGTTGTAGAGCATTTGACTGCTCTATAACTGACTCTTGACTGCAGATCAAGAGGTCCCCGGTTCAAATCCGAGTGCCCCCTATATCATGTCTCAATCTGAATGTGATCTTTGGTACTGTTATGCTAGTTTCCAACAAGCCAATCACTTCATTCTTTTACTTTATACAGACGAATTTAAGAAAATTCCTGGAACTTTTTTAACTTTGAAAAAAGGTCTTTGAGAGGGGGTATAGCTCAGTGGTAGAGCATTTGACTGCAGATCAAGAGGTCCCCGGCTCAAATCCGAGTGCCCCCTTTGCATGTCCAACTCCGACCAACTCTTTGGTGCTGATATCCTAGTTCACAAGAAAAACACTTTGTTATTTTCCTTCTACAGACGAATTTAAGAAAATTACTGGAACTTTTTTAACTTTGAAAAAAGGTCATTGAAAGGGGGTATAGCTCAGTGGTAGAGCATTTGACGGCAGATCAAGAGGTCCCCCTTTATCATGTCCCAATTTGAATGTGATCTCTGGTACTCTTATAGTTTCCAACAAGCCAATCACTTCATTCGTTTTCCTTATACTGGTGTAGTTGAGAAAATTCCTGATATTTTTTTGTTTACTTTTAAAATGTTTATTGGAAAGGGGGTATAGCTCAGTGGTAGAGCATTTGACTGCAGATCAAGAGGTCCCCGGTTCAAATCCGAGTGCCCCTTTTATCATGTCCCAATCTGAATGTGATCTTTGGTACTGTTATGCTAGTTTCCAACAAGCCAATCACTTCATTCTTTTACCTTATACTGGTGTAGTTGAGAAAATTCCTGATATTTTTTTTTTACTTTGAAAATGTTTATTTGAAAGGGGGTATAGCTCAGTGGTAGAGCATTTGACTGCAGATCAAGAGGTCCCCGGTTCAAATCCGAGTGCCCCTTTTATCATGTCCCAATCTGAATGTGATCTTTGGTACTGTTATGCTAGTTTCCAACAAGCCAATCACTTCATTCTTTTACCTTATACAGACGAATTTAAGAAAATTCCTGGAACTTTTTTAACTTTGAAAAAAGGTAATTGAAAGGGGGTATAGCTCAGTGGTAGAGCATTTGACTGCAGATCAAGAGGTCCCCGGTTCAAATCCGAGTGCCCCCTCTATCATGTCCCAATCTGAATGTGATCTTTGGTACTGTTATGCTAGTTTCCAACAAGCCAATCACTTCATTCTTTTACCTTATACTGGTGTAGTTGAGAAAATTCCTGATATTTTTTTTTTACTTTGAAAATGTTTATTTGAAAGGGGGTATAGCTCAGTGGTAGAGCATTTGACTGCAGATCAAGAGGTCCCCGGTTCAAATCCGAGTGCCCCTTTTATCATGTCCCAATCTGAATGTGATCTTTGGTACTGTTATGCTAGTTTCCAACAAGCCAATCACTTCATTCTTTTACCTTATACAGACGAATTTAAGAAAATTCCTGGAACTTTTTTAACTTTGAAAAAAGCTCATTGAAAGGGGGTATAGCTCAGTGGTAGAGCATTTGACTGCAGATCAAGAGGTCCCCGGTTCAAATCCGAGTGACCCCTTTATCATGTCCCAATCTGAAAGTGATCTTTGGTACTGTTATGCTAGTTTCCAACAAGCCAATCACTTCATTCTTTTACCTTGTACAGACGAATTTAAGAAAATTCCTGGAACTTTTTTTAACTTTGAAAATGTTTATTTGAAAGGTGGTGTAGCTCAGTGGTAGAGCATTTTACTGCAGATCAAGAGGTTCCCGGTTCAAATCCGAGTGCCCCCTTTATCATGTCCCAATCTGAATGTGATCTTTGGTACTGTTATGCTGGTTTCCAACAAGCCAATCACCTCATTATTTTACCTTATACAGACGAATTTAAGAAAATTGTGATCTTTGGTACTGTTATGCTAGTTTCCAACAAGCCAATCACTTCATTCTTTTACCTTATACAGACGAATTTAAGAAAATTGTGATCTTTGGTACTGTTATGCTAGTTTCCAACAAGCCAATCACTTCATTCTTTTACCTTATACAGACGAATTTAAGAAAATTCCTGGAACTTTTTTAACTTTGAAAAAAGGTCATTGAGAGGGGTTATAGCTCAGTTGTAGAGCATTTGACTGCAGATCAAGAGGTCCCCGAATCAAATCCGAGTGCCCCCTTTATCATGTCCCAATCTGAATGTGATCTTTGGTACTGTTATGCTAGTTTCCAACAAGCCAATCACTTCATTCTTTTACCTTATACAGACGAATTTAAGAAAATTCCTGGAACTTTTTTTAACTTTGAAAATGTTTATTTGAAAGGTGGTGTAGCTCAGTGGTAGAGCATTTTACTGCAGATCAAGAGGTTCCCGGTTCAAATCCGAGTGCCCCCTTTATCATGTCCCAATCTGAATGTGATCTTTGGTACTGTTATGCTGGTTTCCAACAAGCCAATCACTTCATTCTTTTACCTTATACAGACGAATTTAAGAAAATTGTGATCTTTGGTACTGTTATGCTAGTTTCCAACAAGCCAATCACTTCCTTCTTTTACCTTATACAGACGAATTTAAGAAAATTGTGATCTTTGGTACTGTTATGCTAGTTTCCAACAAGCCAATCACTTCATTCTTTTACCTTATACAGACGAATTTAAAAAAATTCCTGGAACTTTTTTAACTTTGAAAAAAGGTCATTGAGAGGGGGTATAGCTCAGTTGTAGAGCATTTGACTGCAGATCAAGAGGTCCCCGGTTCAAATCCGAGTGCACTCTTTATCATGTCCCAATCTGAATGTGATCTTTGGTACTGTTATGCTAGTTTCCAACAAGCCAATCACTTCATTCTTTTACCTTATACTGGTGTAGTTGAGAAAATTCCTGATATTTTTTTTTTACTTTGAAAATGTTTATTTGAAAGGTGGTATAGCTCAGTGGTAGAGCGTTTGACTGCAGATCAAGAGGTCCCCGGTTCAAATCCGAGTGCCCCCTTTATCATGTCCCAATCTGAATGTGATCTTTGGTACTGTTATGCTAGTTTCCAACAAGCCAATCACTTCATTCTTTTACCTTATACAGACGAATTTAAGAAAATTCCTGGAACTTTTTTAACTTTGAAAAAAGGTAATTGAAAGGGGGTATAGCTCAGTGGTAGAGCATTTGACTGCAGATCAAGAGGTCCCCGGTTCAAATCCGAGTGCCCCCTTTATCATGTCCCAATCTGAATGTGATCTTTGGTACTGTTATGCTAGTTTCCAACAAGCCAATCACTTCATTCTTTTACCTTATACAGACGAATTTAAGAAAATTCCTGGAACTTTTTTTAACTTTGAAAATGTTTATTTGAAAGGTGGTGTAGCTCAGTGGTAGAGCATTTTACTGCAGATCAAGAGGTTCCCGGTTCAAATCCGAGTGCCCCCTTTATCATGTCCCAATCTTGTGACTTGGTGACTTGGACTCGAGTCGCTATTTTTATGACTTGTGACTTGACTTGACATAAAATGAAATACTTGAGACTTGACTCAGACTTGGAAGTTAAAGACTCGGGACTTGACTTGACTTGAGACACGATGACTTGAATGACTTGAGTGTTAATCACATCATGTTTTCAGTTTGAATATAAAATATATAAATAATTTTTTTTTTTAAGTTGATCACGACACTATCATCAGTCATACCCTCTCGTACCTTACGCACACCACGCCCACTTAGATCCGATATCACATCAAAATGTCGGCCGGAGGGCTACCGAGGGTCATTGCTTTCGGCTTCAAGAATTATTCACACGATGGCAAAAGACGAACAGCGCTTTGCAAGACATACAACATTAACATTGCGGACAGCCAGACGACAACCTCCATTTCGTCCGTCATTTGAAGAGCCATTCTGCCCAGTAAGTGCTTGTCAATTTGTTAATGTTAGATGGTAGTTAGCTAATGTAATAGCTAAAGTAGCCATTAACCCTTTCACAAGTAAGTTTAAACTATTCTAACTGATCCCCCAGCGTGAGTTTTTCTAGGCGACCGTTATTTAGAACCTGTCACTCACTTTAATGTTTTCATGGTGACGCGTCATTGCTTGTCACGTGACACAGCGCAACCAGAACACAGCGCTGAATGAATTATCTGCTTTTATGTAATTTTTCCTGTTTTATTCAAAATGTTCACAAATGTATTAGCTATAACATGCAACACTGATATTCAGATTGTCAAATATGTGCAAGTGGATGTGTTTTGTTGTTTAAACACCTTTATAATGATCACGTTAGTTGAGCTATATGTGCGAATGGGCGGTGCCATGTTAACGTTAGTTTACAACACGTCAATTTCTCAACTTCTCACGAAATACATGAAAGTAAGTGACCGGTGAACTGGGAGAAGAATAGGGTAAAATGTAAAGCTACTTACACAATGTGTATCTGATATGAATAAAACGTGCGTCTTATTATAATGGAAATGATTATTATTGACGCTTCCATAGACATCAGTGTATATTTTACAAACTACAAATATATTTTTTTGCTAGTAGTTATGTGTATTTAAATGTCTGAAACCTAAAATAAAAATGATGTGGTTGAAAACACTGAACAGTTCTGATATATGACAGCACTGAGAGCGTATGTCTCTGGCTCAGCGCCAGCCAACGCGTTTGAATTCATTGATAAATAACTTACACGAAGCAGAAGAGTGGGTCATATGTCTAATGCTTTTTGAAAACTTAAGGCTTTCTTCTTCATAAAAGAAGTCGGACATCACATTTTTGTATACATTTTTATTTCTTTAAATTAGTAAGCTACAGGACACCATCTTTCAAAACATGACCTGCGCGAAAGAGAAAAGTGAATGAATGTGTCATTGTTCCCAAATGCACTTCCGAATGCGCCTCTGTTCATTTCAAACCAAACTGACGCCCATAGATCAAAATCTGCTGGTAAAATTACAATAATAAGGTGACTTGACTTGGACTTGACTTGACTTGACCTACTACAAGGCTTGACTTGACTTGACTTGACATAACCTGTGACTTGACTTGACTTGACTTGACTTGCCCAGGAAAAAAATACTTGGGACTTACTTGAGACTTGAAGGTTAAGACTTGAGACTTACTTGAGACTTGCCCATGTGTGACTTGGTCCCATCTCTGCCTTATACAGACGAATTTAAGAAAATTGTGATCTTTGGTACTGTTATGCTAGTTTCCAACAAGCCAATCACTTCATTCTTTTACCTTATACAGACGAATTTAAGAAAATTCCTCAGATTTTTTTTTTTTTACTTTTAATAAATTTATCTACAAGGGGGTATAGCTCAGTGGTAGAGCATTTGACTGCAGATCAAGAGGTCCCCGGTTCAAATCCGAGTGTCCCCTTTGCGTGTCCAACTCCGACCAACTATTTGGTGCTGATATCCTAGTTCACAAGCAAAACACTTTGTTATTTTCCTTCTACAGACGAATTTAAGAAAATTACTGGAACTTTTTTAACTTTGAAAAAAGATAATCGAAAGGGGGTATCGCTCAGTGGTAGAGCATTTGACTGCAGATTAAGAGGACCTCGGTTCAAATCCGAGTGCCCCCTTTTCATGTCCCAATTTGAATGTGATCTTTGGTACTGTTATGCTAATTTCCAACAAGCCAATCACTTCATTCTTTTAACTTATACTGGTGTAGTTGAGAAAACTCCTGATATTTTTTTTTTTACTTTGGAAATGTTTATTTGAAAAGGGTATAGCTCAGTGGTAGAGCATTTGACTGCAGATCAAGAGTTCCCTGTTTTTTTTTTTTTTTACTTTGAAAATGTTTATTTGAAAGGGGGTATAGCTCAGTGGTAGAGCATTTGACTGCAGATCAAGAGGTCCCCGGTTCAAATCCGAGTGCCCCCTTTATCATGTCTCAATCTGAATGTGATCTTTGGGACTGTTATGCTAGTTTCCAACAAGCCAATCACTTCATTCTTTTACCTTATACAGACGAATTTAAGAAAATTCCTGAAACTTTTTTTAACTTTGAAAATGGTTATTTGAAAGGGGGTATAGCTCAGTGGTAGAGCATTTTACTGCAGATCAAGAGGTCCCCGGTTCAAATCCGAGTGCCCCCTTTATCATGTCCCAATCTGAATGTGATCTTTGGTACTGTTATGCTAGTTTCCAACAAGCCAATCACATCATTCGTTTTCCTTATACTGGTGTAGTTGAGAAAATTCCTGATATTTTTTTGTTTACTTTGAAAATGTTTGTTTGAAAGGGGGTATAGCTCAGTGGTAGAGCATTTTACTGCAGATCAAGAGGTCCCCGGTTCAAATCCGAGTGCCCCCTTTATCATGTCCCAATCTGAATGTGATCTTTGGTACTGTTATGCTAGTTTCCAACAAGCCAATCACTTCATTATTTTACCTTATACAGACGAATTAAAGAAAATTGTGATATTTGGTACTGTTATGCTAGTTTCCAACAAGCCAATCACTTCATTCTTTTACCTTATACAGACGAATTTTAGAAAATTCCTCAGAATTTTTTTTTTTACTTTGAAAAATATATCTAAAAGGGGGTATAGCTCAGTGGCAGAGCATTTGACTGCAGATCAAGAGGTCCCCGGTTCAAATCCGAGTGCCCCCTTTATCATGTCCCAATCTGAATGTGATCTTTGGTACTGTTATGCTAGTTTCCAACAAGCCAATCACTTCATTCTTTTACCTTATACAGACGAATTTAAGAAAAATGTGATCTGTTATGCTAGTTTCCAACAAGCCAATCACTTCATTCTTTTACCTTATACAGACGAATTTTAGAAAATTCCTCAGAATTTTTTTTTTACTTAGAAAAATTTTATCTAAAAGGGGGTATAGCTCAGTGGCAGAGCATTTGACTGCAGATCAAGAGGTCCCCAGTGCAAATCCGAGTGCCCCCTTTATCATGTCCCAATCTGAATGTGATCTTTGGTACTGTTATGCTAGTTTCCAACAAGCCAATCACTTCATTCTTTTACCTTATACAGACGAATTTAAGAAAATTCCTGGAACTTTTTTAACTTTGAAAAAATGTCATTGAGAGGGGGTATAGCTCAGTGGTAGAGCATTTAACTGCAGATCAAGAGATCCCCGGTTCAAATCCGAGTACCTGTATAGGGTAGCCTACAGTATCGAAGACGAACCTGTATAGTTTTCAGTCAAGATGGCGCCTTTGTCTGGCATGGCCGCTGCTGCGTCTCATCTATGTCGTTCTTATTTGTTTGTGTATGTCTTTTTTATGGTCACTTTAGCCCTGCCACTTTATCACTGTGTCACCGCTGTTCTGACATATGATCGTGATACCCTAATGAACATTGGAGTATATATGGAAGGACTCAGTAACAGCTGGGAGAGTTACAGTCAAACTTTTCCACCCCCACTGGTGTGCACACCCAGCTTATTTGATTGCCGTTTTTTACTTCGGGGTCGTGGAAATCCAAAGAAGAGACGAAGGAAAAGGGGTTGCAGAGCTGGCGTTCGGGTCGCGATGAGGCTGTCTTCGGCGATAGAGGTGCCCGGGCTTCTCTGCGGGCGGCGGCCGCGGTGGCTGCTGCCGGTTTTTCCTCGGTATATAGGTGCCTGGGGCGCTGTGTCGCAGGGTAGCCTACGGCTCGTCCTACCTGCTGGATGTGATCCCCTTTGGTCACCGTGGAGCGGAGATGGACTTGCAGTTGGGAAACTGCAGTTTGTGTCTGACCTGCCTGACCAGCGATTGGACCCACGACACCGCTGGAAATCACGTGACTGTACTAGGTGTTTGCGACCGCTACAACCTGCTACTAAGGAGACTGGTCTGCCATCATCGCTCCGTTTAGCGCTGCTAAATGCTCGTACTAAATGCTCGTACTAAAACATTGCGTACGGACAAAGCTGTAAATGTGCGTACGCACAAAAAAAAGCAGATGTATGAATCTCTGCGTACGAAGGATCCCACGCATATTCTCTTTGTACATCCCAATTAACGTAAAATTGAGCGCACATGCACGAGCACAACGCCCCACCCAGTCTCCTCCCCCAATTAAATTAATTTAAATATGGTAATTAGTCCAATTTGGCAAAAGAAACCTGCAAGAACATGGCTAAAGCAAGCAAGAAACGAAATTTCACTGAAAGTGTATTCTATGTCAATATACAGTAAAGTGTAATTTATTCCTGTGATCAAAGCTGAATTTTCAGCATCATTTCTCCAGTCTTCAGTGTCACATGATCTTTTAGAAATCACTCTAATATGATGATTTGATGACCAAGAAACATTTTTGAGTATTATCAGTGTTGAAAACAGGTGTGCTTCTGCTTCATATTTTCGTGGAAACCGTGATATAGTATTTTCAGGATTCTTTAATGAATAAAAACTTAAATCAAACAGATATAGAAATCTTATAATCTTTTGTAACATTATAAATGCATTTATTCTCACTTTTAAACTAATTCAATGTGTCCTTGCTGAATAAAAATATTACTTTCTTTTTTTATCCTTACTGACCGAATTAATGAAGTTTATTTTTTATTCCTTAAGCCAACGCTGCCATTGCTAGACGGGTTGTATCAATTTGGACATTTATATATGTTCTTACTTAATTGCATAATAGAATATTTTAATAAAACTCGTGTGACAATAATATGTCAAATAATTTATCAATTACAAATTATAAGCAATATCTGACAGCTGGTGGTGCGATAGAACAATTCGTAGTGTAATGTTTGCCAGTTCACTTTATTGCCTCTATGAGTCGCCAACGGACAAAAATCACGACAAATGTACGTACGCCAGACATGAAGTTTACTTGGAGGAACGCACATTCTTATGTTAATTTCACTGTTAGTACATCTGGCCGTGAACGCGAAAGCTGACGTACGCCGTGTTTTTGTGCGTACGCAGTGTTGATACATGAGGCCCCTGTACTTTGGGTCTTTCCTATCCGTGTTTCTTTTAAACTTGTGTCATTATTCGATGTCTCTACTCTATTAGATAAGCTGAAGCCATCTTATGGCCAGAGTGATGTTCTTCCAACTATGCTGTTTAAGCAGGTTTTTGATAGTATTGGCCCCTGCGTTGTAGAAATGATTAATACTTCACTTTTAACTGGGGTGGTTCCTGACTTTTTTAAACATGCTTTTGTTGAACCTGTTCTTAAGAAGCCCAGTTTGGACCCATTGCAACCTTCGAATTACAGGCCGATATCTAAACTCCCTTTTATGGCTAAGATTTTAGAGAAAGTGGTAGCAGAGCAGCTTACTACCTTCCTAGAGAATAATGATATTTTTGATAAATTCCAGTCAGGTTTTCGTAAAAAACATTCTACGGAAACTGCTCTGGTGAAAGTATCAAGCGATATTTTGATGTCTGCTGATTCTGGGAAGCATACAGTGTTGGTTTTGCTGGATCTTACATCTGCCTTTGACACCATTGACCACAATATTATGCTTAATAGACTACAGGCTCTATTGGGGATATCTGGATCAGCTCTGAAATGGTTTTCATCTTACCTTACTGGTAGAAGTTTTAGTGTTTATATAAATCAGAACATGTCAGATACTGCAGGTTTATTGAGTGGTGTTCCGCAGGGTTCTGTCCTGGGACCGACTCTTTTCCTTCTATATATGCTTCCTTTAGGTCAGATTATAAGCCAGTTTCAAAATGTCTCTTATCACCTGTATGCAGACGACATTCAGTTATATTGCTCGTTTAAGCCCAATGAGTTATTTAAATTATCATCTTTAATGAACTGTCTGAGTAGGATTAAGCAGTGGCTAAATGACAACTTTTTAATGTTGAATTCAGCTAAGACTGAAACTTTAATCATTGCCCCTGAGCAGAGCATCCCTCAGATAAAGAAACACATTTGTGACTTAGGTTCGTCTGTTCAGCCCAGTCTCAGGAGTTTGGGAGTTGTTTTTGATGCGGCCATGTCTCTGGAGAAACATTCAAAACATCTTATTAAAAACTGTTTCTTTAAAGGGATAGTTCGGCCAAAAATGATATTTAACACATGCATTACTCACCCTCAAGCCGTTCGAGATGCATATGTCAATCTTGTTTCAGACGAACACATTTTCAGTTATTTTAGAAAATGTCTTAGACCCTTCAGTGGATATAATGTGAAGCAATGGGGTCCACCTCCTTCAAGTCCCAAAATGTGCATACATCCTTCACAAAACGGTGGTTTTGTCGTAAAAATATACATATTTAAAACTTTATAAATGAAAATATCTGACTTCCGGCAACGATCGACGCGCGTTCACGGGTGAACTGAGTGTAGTTTTGTTTTGCTCTGCACTCTGGCTGCGCAGGCGCATTCGTTCTACGTCACGCCGGTTCCTACGCTACGTCATACCTCGTACGCCGACTTCCATCACCCGTGAACGCGCGTCGATCGTTGCCGGAAGTCAGATATTTTCATTTATAAAGTTTTAAATATGTATATTTTTACGACAAAACCGCACGGATTACCCTCAGAAGGCCTTCGTTTATCCCCCTGGAGCCGGATGGATTACTTCTGTGAAGGATGTATGCACATTTTGGGACTTGAAGGAGGTGGACCCCATTGCTTCACATTATATCCACTGAAGGGTCTAAGACATTTTCTAAAATAACTGAAAATGTGTTCGTCTGAAACAAGATTGACATATGCATCTCGAACGGCTTGAGGGTGAGTAATGCATGTGTTAAATATCATTTTTGGCCGAACTATCCCTTTAAGTTAAGGAACATTTCAAAGATAAGAGCCTTGGTGTCAAAGGCCGAGCTTGAGATGATCATTCATGCTTTTATCTCGTCTCGCTTGGACTATTGTAACAGTCTTTTTATCTGCCTTAATAAGAAGGATCTTGGTCGTCTTCAGACTGTCCAAAATTCTGCTGCTAGGCTTTTAACCCACACGAGTAAAAGGGCACATATTACTCCAGTTTTAGCTTCACTCCATTGGTTACCAGTGCTATTCAGAATGCATTTTAAAATTCTGGTCCTAACTTTTAGAGCCCTACAAGGACAGGCACCCTTATATATCTCTGACCTGATACAGCTGCGTACATCCTCACGTAGTCTGAGATCTACAGGTCAGAGACTATTAGTAGCCCCCTTTGCACATTTTAAAACTAGGGGGGATCGTTCATTCCAAGTTGTTGCACCCAGGTTGTGGAACGCTTTGCCTCCTTCCATACGCTGCTTGGATTGTGTGGAAAATTTTAAAAGTCAGTTGAAAACTTTGCTTTTTAAAGAGGCTTTTGATTAGTTTGGAGGATGGTTTGAGGCCGGTCTATTGTGTATGTGTTTGAGTGTTGCTTATTTTACTTATATTTTATTTTACGTTGTTTTGTGACTGAGATGTATTTATGAGAGCTGCTAATGCTTTCTTTTGTTGTGAAGCACTTTGTGATCTTCATCTGAGAAAAGTGCTATACAAATAAAATTTACTTACTTTTTTACTTACTTACCCCCTTTGCATGTCCAACTCCGACCAACTCTTTGGTGCTGATATCCTAGTTCACAAGCAAAACACTTTGTTATTTTCCTTCTACAGACGAATTTAAGAAAATTACTGGAACTTTTTTAACTTTGAAAAAAGGTAATTGAAAGGGGGTATAGCTCAGTGGTAGAGCATTTGACTGCAGATTAAGAGGTCCCCGGTTCAAATCAGAGTGCCCCCTTTATCATGTCCCAATTTGAATGTGATCTTTGGTACTGTAATGATAGTTTCCAACAAGCCAATCACTTCATTCTTTTACCTTATACTGGTGTAGTTGAGAAAATTCCTGATATTTTTTTTTTTACTTTGAAATTGTTTATTTGAAAGGGGGTATAGCTCAGTGGTAGAGCATTTGACTGCAGATCAAGAGGACCCCGGTTCAAATCCGAGTGCCCCCTTTATCATGTCCCAATCTGAATGTGATCTTTGGTACTGTTATGCTAGTTTCCAACAAGCCAATCACTTCATTCTTTTACCTTATACAGACGAATTTAAGAAAATTCCTGGAACTTTTTTAACTTTGAAAAAAGGTCATTGAGAGGGGGTATAGCTCAGTGGTAGAGCATTTGACTGCAGATCAAGAGGTCCCCGGTTCAAATCCGCGTGCCCCCTTTTGCGCATCCAACTCCGAATTTGTTCTTTGGTTCTGTTATCCTAGTTCACAAGCAAAACACTTTGTTCTTTTACCTTCTACAGACGAATTTAAGAAAATTACTGGAACTTTTTTAACTTTGAAAAAAGTACACCGAAAGGGGGTATAGCTCAGTGTTAGAGCATCTGAAATCGCACGACACCCTTGTGGATTTTCTGAATGGAATCGCAACCACAGGAAAAGGTGCCGACATAAAAGTTAAAGCTGTTGGACTTCACAAGGCCATCACAGAACTGACTTTCAAATTTCTTGCCTGTGTGATGTACAAAGTTTTGTGCCTGATGGATCCACCGAATAGGATGCTGCAAGCTGAACAAACGGATCTAATGACGGCAATTCGGCTCATTGGCAGCGCTTCTTCTTGCATTGAAAGTCTACGATCAGATGCAGAGTTTGCGAAACTGTGGGCTGAAAGTATAGGTGCAGATGATGCGGTTCCTGCCCCTCCGAAACGGCAGCGACAGGCCAGCAAGACTCTGCAAGACTACATTGTGGATGAAAGTTTTGGTCAGCGTGAAGTGAACATTGAACAGGAGTGCAAGCGGCTGTTTTTTAGCATTATTGACTCTGTTTTGGGGGAAATGTCCGTTCGTTTCAGCGAACGTAATGGCAACTACATGGCAGCTTTGGATGCACTGGACCCTGGTAGTGAGAACTTTTTGAATGCAGGGAAAGTGAAACTACTACTGGATTTAACGAACACCGAAATGGTGGAGTCTCAGTTCACTGTTGCACGTCAGTTTTGGCAAACACTGTCCACAGGCCAGGACGAGAAAGTGACATTGGTCAAACTTCTTTCAAAGGTAGAGTTCTCAACGGGCCTGAAAATTACAACCCGACCCGACCCGGCCCGTGGCTTTTAAAGCCCGGACCCGATGTAACCCGACACATCAACATGAATTATCTGCCCGAACCCGACCCGCGGCCCGACGCCACCCTTTTGATCGGTGAGTGATGTATGTAGAATAGAATGTATTCTATGACTGCTGCGCTTGACGCAGAGAGAGAGAGAGCCCCGGCCGCGCGCGCGCGCGCACTCTCACGTCTCACACATTCCGCCCATCCAGCTGACATAAACCACATTTCAATAAACGAAAAAAACTATCCAGTGATTAAATGTTTTCTGTATTGACGCAAATCTTGTGCGATGTCCTAAACTGCCGAGATAATCACACAACGCGCCGCCCCTGAGCAACGGTGATTTCACCTGCAGCAAGTTTACTTTTCACCAACTCCATCTTCTTCTCCGGGCTAAAGGCGTGCACGCAGCGGCGTCAGGTCTGCCCTTGCGTCGCGATGCACGTTGCACGCAGCAGCCAGACTTTCTTTACAGTGAACAGCAGCGATGAATAATAAATGTTTTTGTTTTCTTTCACTGTACAATTCAAAAGATTAAGCCCGAGGTCCGACCCGACCCGAGTCATTTGCAAATATTTTCGACCCGAACCCAGCCCGAACCCGCGGGTCCCGTCGGGTTTGTCGGGCCGACCCGACCCGTTGAGAACTCTATTTCAAAGTACTCCAGCGTTTTCCAAGCCATGCCAGTGGTGCTGACTGCCTTAAAACACGCACTAACATTTGGGGCATCGACTGCTATGTGCGAGAACTCTTTCTCAACGCTTAAGAATGTTTTTTTCTGAGCACAGACGCAGCATGTTGCATAGACGAAAAGCACATCTGATCCAGCTGGCATTTGAAAATGACCTAAGTAGAAAATTCAGAGATGAATGGAAAGAGTTACTGCTGAGGAGGTTTCACTCATCAAAGAGAAGATTGCAGCTCTACTGAGACTACAGGTAGCTTACGATCTAATATTTTGCTTGTGATTTAAAATAGAGACTAGGCCCTCAATACATAATGATGCCCTTAAAAGTGATCCAGAAACGATTTATGGTGAACAGGGAGAAAATAGCACTGTTAACTGTTTAGTGTTCTGGACCAATGGTGTTGCCTGCCTAGACGAGCACGAAGACACAGCTAAAGTTTGGACCAGGATTGTCGTGCACGTCTATACAACGCCACCTGGGTCGGTGAAAAGCCTCTATTGTCTCCCTCTTCACCGTAAATCGTTTCTGTATCATTTTTAAGGGCATCATTCTGTATCGAGGGCCTAGTACATACAGAATATATATAGTTTTTTGGACAAAATGAATAACTTTTAAGATGTGAATTTCAGTGTATATTTTTAGTAATTCTCAAATAATACTGTTTGTCAATGTTTATATTTTGTTTGTTTTTTGAAGCGTACTCGTTTTTGCATTATTATTATAACTACAGTCAAACCTCAGAGAAAGTTTTTTGTTACATACGTGTATGATTAAAATGTAATTAAAATGTAACAAAAATCAACAAGAATGCTTTATTTGCTTTGCTAAATGCTTTATTCAGCTTAATCCATCTGGATCTGATCTCATTTCAACCTCCTTTTTTGCTGTATGGTAATAGCACTACAAGTTCATTTGTGTAGGCTATAATTGTGTGTGTGACTGTGTGTGTGTGTGTGACTGTGTGTGTGTGGGTGTTTTGCACATTTTGTTGTGATTTCACCAGAACGAAACGTTAGTCTCCGCAACGGATTGAAGCGCGCGTGCGAGCCACAAGACAACAATGTATCTGCTTCACTGATCGAAGCGGCAAGCACTTTGATCACTTGATTTAAAAAAAAAAACACACATTTTAGCGCTAGAACGACTCTAATTTGACAAACGAACAAAATTAATGCTCTGCTAGTTAAATGGAGATGTTTTATTAATTTGTATTGGTACATCCGTGCCACAAAGATGTTTTAAAAAAGTGGTGGGGAGACCCTGGCAAAAAGTGGTGACGTGCGTTAACGCCCCCTCTCGGTATTTCAGACGCCCCCTCATCAGCGCTCGGCTGGCGCCGGCTCTGAGCTGAGTATCATCGGCATAACAGTGAAAACTAATTCCATGTTCCCTAATGATATCTCCTAATGGTAGCATGTACAGAGTGAAAAGCAACGGTCCTAGTACTGAGCCTTGTGGTACGCCATACTGAACTTGTGATCAATAAGACATATCTTCATTTATTGCTACAAACTGATAACGGTCAGATAAGTATGATTTAACCCATGCTAGTGGTCTATTTAAAAGAATGTTATGGTCAATAGTATCAAATGCAGCACTAAGATCAAGTAACACTAATAGAGAGATACAACCACGATCGGATGATAAGAGCAAATCCTTTGTGACTCTAATGAGAGCTGTCTCAGTACTATGGTACGGTCTGAATCCTGACTAAAAAACCTCGCAGATATCATTTCTTTCTAGAAAGGAACACAGTTGTGAGGATACTGCTTTTTCTAATATCTTTGATAGAAAAGGCAGATTCGAGATCGGCCTGTAATTGACTAATTTTGTATGATCAAGTTGCGGGTTTTTTAACAAGCGGTTTTATCATAGCCAGCTTAAAGATTTTTGGTACATATCCTAGAGACAAAGACGAATTAATGATAGTAAGAAGAGGATCTATGACCTCTGGAAGCATCTCTTTCAGTAGCTTAGTTGGTATAGGATCTAACATACATGTTGTCGATTTAGATGATTTAACAAGTTTAGAAAATTCGTCCTCTCCTATGGCATCAAATTTTTTCTCATGGAGACTACAATGCACTGTCTGATGCGATACTGTGGTAGACGGTTGCATAGTTATAATTTTGTCCCTGATATTATCGATCTTATAAGTGAAGAAGTTCATAAAGTCATTACTGCTGTGTTGCTTTGACACTTCTGAGCTTGAAGCTTTCTTTTTCGTTAGTTTAGCTACTGTTTCAAATAAATACCTAGGATTATGTTTATTTTCTTCTAATAGGGTTGAAAAATAAGCAGATCTAGCAGCTTTTAAAGCCTCTCTGTAAGCAATCAAGCTCTCTTTCCATGAAATCCGAAATACCTCTAGTTTAGTTTTCTTCCAGTTGCGCTCCATTTTTCTGGCTGCTCTCTTAAGGGCCTGGGTGTGCTCGTTGTACCACGGAGTTGGACTATTTTCTTTAATCTTCTTTAAGCGCAATGGAGCAACTGCGTCTAAAGTGCTGGAAAAGAGAGAGTTAAAAGTTTCTGTTGCAATATCGAGTTCTTCTAAGCTATCTGGGATGCTGAGATGATGAAACTGATTAGGAAGATTATTGATAAAGCAATCTTTAGTGGCAGAAGTTATAGGTCTAACGTATTTATAACACGGAGTCGGCTTTGCAGACTTGGCTAAATGTTATTTACATGAGACTAGACAATGATCTGAGATGTCATCGCTCTGCTGCAGAATTTCAACAGCATCAACATCTATTCCATGTGATAGTATTAGATCTAGAGTATGATTACGACAATGAGTAGGTCCCGACACGTGTTGTCTAACTCCAATTGAGTTTACAATATCTTTAAATGCCAATCCCAATGCATCTTTTTCATTATCTACATCATGTATATTAAAATCACCAACAATTAGTACTTTATCTGCAGCCAATACTAATTCTGATAGAAAGTCCGCAAATTCTTTGATAAAATCTTTATGGTGCCCTGGTGGCCTGTATACAGTAGCCAGCAGAATTCTCAAATGTGATTTATCGTTTACACTATATATTTTTACATTAAGAACCAACACTTCAAAAGAAGTATATTTAAAACTAGATTTCTTAGTGGTTTTGAAAATATTACTATAAATTACAGCAACACCTCCCCCTTTGCCTTTTAGACGAGGTTCATGTTTGTAAAGTTTCTGAATATGACTGACACAGCAAAGTAGCTTTCAGACCTTTATAATGAACTTCTCAATCTCCGTTACTGTAACTTTCATTTTCTTGTCAACACTCCTTTTCTTCTTTTTCTGAATCCCGCCGCTGCATCCGCAGACTCAACTCAACTATATAACTCTAACGCCCCCTTGTGGACTCGATAAACAATGTCTGCTTACAAACTAAAACACATCACATGTGGACATAATATAACAACGTCACATGTTATAAACCGTAAACATTACAATGTTTATAACTGTAATCTTGTGGGGTTGACTCATTTAAAGTAATATAATCATTTGGTTTTAACCAGGTTTCTGTCAAACACAGCACATCTAGATTATAGTCTGAAATCATATCATTAAAGTCCCCATGAATTCAAAATTGACCATACTTACTTTGTTTGCCTAAATTGATCGTTTTGTGGTGAACAATTCATCCATGCAAGTCAATCCACACAAAAAAAATTTTTGGCTTCGTAATCTTTAATCAAAATCTGAAATTTCCCCTCCCCTCTGCGTTGGAGGACCTTGCCTGATGACGTAGTTTTCACGGTTTGGGCGTCTTCTTAACATCCGTAATCACGCCCCTCCAACTGACAGTAGACAGGCTGAATGAAAACACCTACTTTTCTAGATCCAATCAGGTGCTAGTTGGGAAAAAAGCCACGCCCACCATTTTGCCTCATTTAGTATTCCGTTTCTCTCGGAAATACGTCACAACACTGGGGAAAAGTCGTTTGCAACTTCCGGTTCACGGGGACTTTAACTATGGATTTTGGAGTAAGGGATCGAATATTCAGCAACCCAAGCTTTATCATTTGCTCATCTGTATTATATCTGTTTTTTGTTTGTTGAACATCAATTACATTTTTAACTGACGTTTTTTGGATTTCCAAATTCGGGGAACAGACACAGTCTCTATATGATGATATCTAGGTGAAAGAGGCTCTATGTGATGGAATTTATCTGACCTTGCTGACGTGAGGCCGCTAGCAGAGGGTCGATTTAGGCAGTCTGTCTGCTTCCTGACAAGTTCTCTGACAGGGGGTATAGCTCAGTGGCAGAGCATTTGACTGCAGATCAAGAAGTCCCTTGTTCAAATCCAGGTGCCCCCTTTATCATGTCCCAATCTGAATGTGATCTTTGGTACTGTTATGCTAGTTTCCAACAACCCAATCACTTCATTTTTTTACCTTATACAGACGAATTTAGGAAATTTCCTCAGATTTTTTTTTTTACTTTGAAAAAAATTATCTAAAAGGGGGTATAGCTCAGTGGTAGAGCATTTGACTGCAGATCAAGAGGTCCCCGGTTCAAATCTGAGTGCCCCCTTTATCATGTCCCAATCTGAATGTGATCTTTGGTACTGTTATGCTAGTTTCCAACAAGCCAATCACTTCATTCTTTTACCTTATACAGACGAATTTAAGAAAATTCCTGGAACTTTTTTAACTTTGAAAAAAGGTCATTGAAAGGGGGTATAGCTCAGTGGTAGAGCATTTGACTGCAGATCAAGAGGTCCCCGCTTCAAATCCGAGTGCACTCTTTATCATGTCCCAATCTGAATGTGATCTTTGGTACTGTTATGCTAGTTTCCAACAAGCCAATCACTTCATTCTTTTACCTTATACTGGTGTAGTTGAGAAAATTCCTGATATTTTTTTTTTACTTTGAAAATGTTTATTTGAAAGGGGGTATAGCTCAGTGGTAGAGCGTTTGACTGCAGATCAAGAGGTCCCCGGTTCAAATCCGAGTGCCCCTTTTATCATGTCCCAATCTGAATGTGATCTTTGGTACTGTTATGCTAGTTTCCAACAAGCCAATCACTTTATTCTTTTACCTTATACAGACGAATTTAAGAAAATTCCTGGAACTTTTTTAACTTTGAAAAAAGGTAATTGAAAGGGGGTATAGAGCATTTGACTGCAGATCAAGAGGTCCCCGGTTCAAATCCGAGTGCCCCCTTTATCATGTCCCAATCTGAATGTGATCTTTGGTACTGTTATGCTAGTTTCCAACAAGCCAATCACTTCATTCTTTTACCTTATACAGACGAATTTAAGAAAATTCCTGGAACTTTTTTTAACTTTGAAAATGTTTATTTGAAAGGTGGTGTAGCTCAGTGGTAGAGCATTTTACTGCAGATCAAGAGGTTCCCGGTTCAAATCCGAGTGCCCCCTTTATCATGTCCCAATCTTGTGACTTGGTGACTTGGACTCGAGTCGCTATTTTTATGACTTGTGACTTGACTTGACATAAAATGAAATACTTGAGACTTGACTCAGACTTGGAAGTTAAAGACTCGGGACTTGACTTGACTTGAGACACGATGACTTGAATGACTTGAGTGTTAATCACATCATGTTTTCAGTTTGAATATAAAATATATAAATAATTTTTTTTTTTAAGTTGATCACGACACTATCATCAGTCATACCCTCTCGTACCTTACGCACACCACGCCCACTTAGATCCGATATCACATCAAAATGTCGGCCGGAGGGCTACCGAGGGTCATTGCTTTCGGCTTCAAGAATTATTCACACGATGGCAAAAGACGAACAGCGCTTTGCAAGACATACAACATTAACATTGCGGACAGCCAGACGACAACCTCCAATTTCGTCCGTCATTTGAAGAGCCATTCTGCCCAGTAAGTGCTTGTCAATTTGTTAATGTTAGATGGTAGTTAGCTAATGTAATAGCTAAAGTAACCATTAACCCTTTCACAAGTAAGTTTAAACTATTCTAACTGATCCCCCAGCGTGAGTTTTTCTAGGCGACCGTTATTTAGAACCTGTCACTCACTTTAATGTTTTCATGGTGACGCGTCATTGCTTGTCACGTGACACAGCGCAACCAGAACACAGCGCTGAATGAATTATCTGCTTTTATGTAATTTTTCCTGTTTTATTCAAAATGTTCACAAATGTATTAGCTATAACATGCAACACTGATATTCAGATTGTCAAATATGTGCAAGTGGATGTGTTTTGTTGTTTAAACACCTTTATAATGATCACGTTAGTTGAGCTATATGTGCGAATGGGCGGTGCCATGTTAACGTTAGTTTACAACACGTCAATTTCTCAACTTCTCACGAAATACATGAAAGTAAGTGACCGGTGAACTGGGAGAAGAATAGGGTAAAATGTAAAGCTACTTACACAATGTGTATCTGATATGAATAAAACGTGCGTCTTATTATAATGGAAAGGATTATTATTGACGCTTCCATAGACATCAGTGTATATTTTACAAACTACAAATATATTTTTTTGCTTGTAGTTATGTGTATTTAAATGTCTGAAACCTAAAATAAAAATGATGTGGTTGAAAACACTGAACAGTTCTGATATATGACAGCACTGAGAGCGTATGTCTCTGGCTCAGCGCCAGCCAACGCGTTTGAATTCATTGATAAATAACTTACACGAAGCAGAAGAGTGGGTCATATGTCTAATGCTTTTTGAAAACTTAAGGCTTTCTTCTTCATAAAAGAAGTCGGACATCACATTTTTGTATACATTTTTATTTCTTTAAATTAGTAAGCTACAGGACACCATCTTTCAAAACATGACCTGCGCGAAAGAGAAAAGTGAATGAATGTGTCATTGTTCCCAAATGCACTTCCGAATGCGCCTCTGTTCATTTCAAACCAAACTGACGCCCATAGATCAAAATCTGCTGGTAAAATTACAATAATAAGGTGACTTGACTTGGACTTGACTTGACTTGACCTACTACAAGACTTGACTTGACTTGACTTGACATAACCTGTGACTTGACTTGACTTGACTTGACTTGCCCAGGAAAAAAATACTTGGGACTTACTTGAGACTTGAAGGTTAAGACTTGAGACTTACTTGAGACTTGCACATGTGTGACTTGGTCCCATCTCTGCCTTATACAGACGAATTTAAGAAAATTGTGATCTTTGGTACTGTTATGCTAGTTTCCAACAAGCCAATCACTTCATTCTTTTACCTTATACAGACGAATTTAAGAAAATTCCTCAGATTTTTTTTTTTTTACTTTTAATAAATTTATCTACAAGGGGGTATAGCTCAGTGGTAGAGCATTTGACTGCAGATCAAGAGGTCCCCGGTTCAAATCCGAGTGTCCCCTTTGCGTGTCCAACTCCGACCAACTATTTGGTGCTGATATCCTAGTTCACAAGCAAAACACTTTGTTATTTTCCTTCAACAGACGAATTTAAGAAAATTACTGGAACTTTTTTAACTTTGAAAAAAGATAATCGAAAGGGGGTATAGCTCAGTGGTAGAGCATTTGACTGCAGATTAAGAGGTCCTCGGTTCAAATCCGAGTGCCCCCTTTTCATGTCCCAATTTGAATGTGATCTTTGGTACTGTTATGCTAGTTTCCAACAAGCCAATCACTTCATTCTTTTAACTTATACTGGTGTAGTTGAGAAAACTCCTGATATATTTTTTTTTACTTTGGAAATGTTTATTTGAAAGGGGTATAGCTCAGTGGTAGAGCATTTGACTGCAGATCAAGAGTTCCCTGTTTTTTTTTTTTTTTACTTTGAAAATGTTTATTTGAAAGGGGGTATAGCTCAGTGGTAGAGCATTTGACTGCAGATCAAGAGGTCCCCGGTTCAAATCCGAGTGCCCCCTTTATCATGTCTCAATCTGAATGTGATCTTTGGGACTGTTATGCTAGTTTCCAACAAGCCAATCACTTCATTCTTTTACCTTATACAGACGAATTTAAGAAAATTCCTGAAACTTTTTTTAACTTTGAAAATGGTTATTTGAAAGGGGGTATAGCTCAGTGGTAGAGCATTTTACTGCAGATCAAGAGGTCCCCGGTTCAAATCCGAGTGCCCCCTTTATCATGTCCCAATCTGAATGTGATCTTTGGTACTGTTATGCTAGTTTCCAACAAGCCAATCACATCATTCGTTTTCCTTATACTGGTGTAGTTGAGAAAATTCCTGATATTTTTTTGTTTACTTTGAAAATGTTTGTTTGAAAGGGGGTATAGCTCAGTGGTAGAGCATTTTACTGCAGATCAAGAGGTCCCCGGTTCAAATCCGAGTGCCCCCTTTATCATATCCCAATCTGAATGTGATCTTTGGTACTGTTATGCTAGTTTCCAACAAGCCAATCACTTACTTCTTTTACCTTATACAGACGAATTTAAGAAAATTGTGATCTTTGGTACTGTTATGCTAGTTTCCAACAAGCCAATCACTTCATTCTCTTACCTTATACAGACGAATTTTAGAAAATTCCTCAGATTTTTTTTTTACTTTGAAAAATTTATCTAAAAGGGGGTATAGCTCAGTGGCAGAGCATTTGACTGCAGATCAAGAGGTCCCTGGTTCAAATCCGAGTGCCCCCTTTATCATGTCCCAATCTGAATGTGATCTTTGGTACTGTTATGCTAGTTTCCAACAAGCCAATCACTTCATTCTTTTACCTTATACAGACGAATTTAAGAAAATTCCTGGAACTTTTTTAACTTTGAAAAAATGTCATTGAGAGGGGGTATGGCTCAGTGGTAGAGCATTTAACTGCAGATCAAGATATCCCCGGTTCAAATCCGAGTACCTGTATAGGGTAGCCTACAGTATCGAAGACGAACCTGTATAGTTTTCAGTCAAGATGGCGCCTTTGTCTGGCATGGCCGCTGCTGCGTCTCATCCATGTCGTTCTTATTTGTTTGTGTATGTCTTTTTTATGGTCACTTTAGCCCTGCCACTTTATCACTGTGTCACCGCTGTTCTGACATATGATCGTGATACCCTAATGAACATTGGAGTATATATGGAAGGACTCAGTAACAGCTGGGAGAGTTACAGTCAAACTTTTCCACCCCCACTGGTGTGCACACCCAGCTTATTTGATTGCCGTTTTTTACTTCGGGGTCGTGGAAATCCAAAGAAGAGACGAAGGAAAAGGGGTTGCAGAGCTGGCGTTCGGGTCGCGATGAGGCTGTCTTCGGCGATAGAGGTGCCCGGGCTTCTCTGCGGGCGGCGGCCGCGGTGGCTGCTGCCGGTTTTTCCTCGGTATATAGGTGCCTGGGGCGCTGTGTCGCCGGGTAGCCTACGGCTCGTCCTACCTGCTGGATGTGATCCCCTTTGGTCACCGTGGAGCGGAGATGGACTTGCAGTTGGGAAACTGCAGTTTGTGTCTGACCTGCCTGACCAGCGATTGGACCCACGACACCGCTGGAAATCACGTGACTGTACAAGGTGTTTGCGACCGCTACAACCTGCTACTAAGGAGACTGGTCTGCCATCATCGCTCCGTTTAGCGCTGCTAAATGCTCGTACTAAATGCTCGTACTAAAACATTGCGTACGGACAAAGCTGTAAATGTGCGTACGCACAAAAAAAAGCAGATGTATGAATCTCTGCGTACGAAGGATCCCACGCATATTCTCTTTGTACATCCCAATTAACGTAAAATTGAGCGCACATGCACGAGCACAACGCCCCACCCAGTCTCCTCCCCCAATTAAATTAATTTAAATATGGTAATTAGTCCAATTTGGCAAAAGAAACCTGCAAGAACATGGCTAAAGCAAGCAAGAAACGAAATTTCACTGAAAGTGTATTCTATGTCAATATACAGTAAAGTGTAATTTATTCCTGTGATCAAAGCTGAATTTTCAGCATCATTTCTCCAGTCTTCAGTGTCACATGATCTTTTAGAAATCACTCTAATATGATGATTTGATGACCAAGAAACATTTTTGAGTATTATCAGTGTTGAAAACAGGTGTGCTTCTGCTTCATATTTTCGTGGAAACCGTGATATAGTATTTTCAGGATTCTTTAATGAATAAAAACTTAAATCAAACAGATATAGAAATCTTATAATCTTTTGTAACATTATAAATGCATTTATTCTCACTTTTAAACTAATTCAATGTGTCCTTGCTGAATAAAAATATTACTTTCTTTTTTTATCCTTACTGACCGAATTAATGAAGTTTATTTTTTATTCCTTAAGCCAACGCTGCCATTGCTAGACGGGTTGTATCAATTTGGACATTTATATATGTTCTTACTTAATTGCATAATAGAATATTTTAATAAAACTCGTGTGACAATAATATGTCAAACAATTTATCAATTACAAATTATAAGCAATATCTGACAGCTGGTGGTGCGATAGAACAATTCGTAGTGTAATGTTTGCCAGTTCACTTTATTGCCTCTATGAGTCGCCAACGGACAAAAATCACGACAAATGTACGTACGCCAGACATGAAGTTTACTTGGAGGAACGCACATTCTTATGTTAATTTCACTGTTAGTACATCTGGCCGTGAACGCGAAAGCTGACGTACGCCGTGTTTTTGTGCGTACGCAGTGTTGATACATGAGGCCCCTGTACTTTGGGTCTTTCCTATCCGTGTTTCTTTTAAACTTGTGTCATTATTCGATGTCTCTACTCTATTAGATAAGCTGAAGCCATCTTATGGCCAGAGTGATGTTCTTCCAACTATGCTGTTTAAGCAGGTTTTTGATAGTATTGGCCCCTGCGTTGTAGAAATGATTAATACTTCACTTTTAACTGGGGTGGTTCCTGACTTTTTTAAACATGCTTTTGTTGAACCTGTTCTTAAGAAGCCCAGTTTGGACCCATTGCAACCTTCGAATTACAGGCCGATATCTAAACTCCCTTTTATGGCTAAGATTTTAGAGAAAGTGGTAGCAGAGCAGCTTACTACCTTCCTAGAGAATAATGATATTTTTGATAAATTCCAGTCAGGTTTTCGTAAAAAACATTCTACGGAAACTGCTCTGGTGAAAGTATCAAGCGATATTTTGATGTCTGCTGATTCTGGGAAGCATACAGTGTTGGTTTTGCTGGATCTTACATCTGCCTTTGACACCATTGACCACAATATTATGCTTAATAGACTACAGGCTCTATTGGGGATATCTGGATCAGCTCTGAAATGGTTTTCATCTTACCTTACTGGTAGAAGTTTTAGTGTTTATATAAATCAGAACATGTCAGATACTGCAGGTTTATTGAGTGGTGTTCCGCAGGGTTCTGTCCTGGGACCGACTCTTTTCCTTCTATATATGCTTCCTTTAGGTCAGATTATAAGCCAGTTTCAAAATGTCTCTTATCACCTGTATGCAGACGACATTCAGTTATATTGCTCGTTTAAGCCCAATGAGTTATTTAAATTATCATCTTTAATGAACTGTCTGAGTAGGATTAAGCAGTGGCTAAATGACAACTTTTTAATGTTGAATTCAGCTAAGACTGAAACTTTAATCATTGCCCCTGAGCAGAGCATCCCTCAGATAAAGAAACAAATTTGTGACTTAGGTTCGTCTGTTCAGCCCAGTCTCAGGAGTTTGGGAGTTGTTTTTGATGCGGCCATGTCTCTGGAGAAACATTCAAAACATCTTATTAAAAACTGTTTCTTTAAAGGGATAGTTCGGCCAAAAATGATATTTAACACATGCATTACTCACCCTCAAGCCGTTCGAGATGCATATGTCAATCTTGTTTCAGACGAACACATTTTCAGTTATTTTAGAAAATGTCTTAGACCCTTCAGTGGATATAATGTGAAGCAATGGGGTCCACCTCCTTCAAGTCCCAAAATGTGCATACATCCTTCACAAAACGGTGGTTTTGTCGTAAAAATATACATATTTAAAACTTTATAAATGAAAATATCTGACTTCCGGCAACGATCGACGCGCGTTCACGGGTGAACTGAGTGTAGTTTTGTTTTGCTCTGCACTCTGGCTGCGCAGGCGCATTCGTTCTACGTCACGCCGGTTCCTACGCTACGTCATACCTCGTACGCCGACTTCCATCACCCGTGAACGCGCGTCGATCGTTGCCGGAAGTCAGATATTTTCATTTATAAAGTTTTAAATATATTTTTACGACAAAACCGCACGGATTACCCTCAGAAGGCCTTCGTTTATCCCCCTGGAGCCGGATGGATTACTTCTGTGAAGGATGTATGCACATTTTGGGACTTGAAGGAGGTGGACCCCATTGCTTCACATTATATCCACTGAAGGGTCTAAGACATTTTCTAAAATAACTGAAAATGTGTTCGTCTGAAACAAGATTGACATATGCATCTCGAACGGCTTGAGGGTGAGTAATGCATGTGTTAAATATCATTTTTGGCCGAACTATCCCTTTAAGTTAAGGAACATTTCAAAGATAAGAGCCTTGGTGTCAAAGGCCGAGCTTGAGATGATCATTCATGCTTTTATCTCGTCTCGCTTGGACTATTGTAACAGTCTTTTTATCTGCCTTAATAAGAAGGATCTTGGTCGTCTTCAGACTGTCCAAAATTCTGCTGCTAGGCTTTTAACCCACACGAGTAAAAGGGCACATATTACTCCAGTTTTAGCTTCACTCCATTGGTTACCAGTGCTATTCAGAATGCATTTTAAAATTCTGGTCCTAACTTTTAGAGCCCTACAAGGACAGGCACCCTTATATATCTCTGACCTGATACAGCTGCGTACATCCTCACGTAGTCTGAGATCTACAGGTCAGAGACTATTAGTAGCCCCCTTTGCACATTTTAAAACTAGGGGGGATCGTTCATTCCAAGTTGTTGCACCCAGGTTGTGGAACGCTTTGCCTCCTTCCATACGCTGCTTGGATTGTGTGGAAAATTTTAAAAGTCAGTTGAAAACTTTGCTTTTTAAAGAGGCTTTTGATTAGTTTGGAGGATGGTTTGAGGCCGGTCTATTGTGTATGTGTTTGAGTGTTGCTTATTTTACTTATATTTTATTTTACGTTGTTTTGTGACTGAGATGTATTTATGAGAGCTGCTAATGCTTTCTTTTGTTGTGAAGCACTTTGTGATCTTCATCTGAGAAAAGTGCTATACAAATAAAATTTACTTACTTTTTTACTTACTTACCCCCTTTGCATGTCCAACTCCGACCAACTCTTTGGTGCTGATATCCTAGTTCACAAGCAAAACACTTTGTTATTTTCCTTCTACAGACGAATTTAAGAAAATTACTGGAACTTTTTTAACTTTGAAAAAAGGTCATTGAAAGGGGGTATAGCTCAGTGGTAGAGCATTTGACTGCAGATTAAGAGGTCCCCGGTTCAAATCAGAGTGCCCCCTTTATCATGTCCCAATTTGAATGTGATCTTTGGTACTGTAATGATAGTTTCCAACAAGCCAATCACTTCATTCTTTTACCTTATACTGGTGTAGTTGAGAAAATTCCTGATATTTTTTTTTTTACTTTGAAATTGTTTATTTGAAAGGGGGTATAGCTCAGTGGTAGAGCATTTGACTGCAGATCAAGAGGACCCCGGTTCAAATCCGAGTGCCCCCTTTATCATGTCCCAATCTGAATGTGATCTTTGGTACTGTTATGCTAGTTTCCAACAAGCCAATCACTTCATTCTTTTACCTTATACAGACGAATTTAAGAAAATTCCTGGAACTTTTTTAACTTTGAAAAAAGGTCATTGAGAGGGGGTATAGCTCAGTGGTAGAGCATTTGACTGCAGATCAAGAGGTCCCCGGTTCAAATCCGCGTGCCCCCTTTTGCGCATCCAACTCCGAATTTGTTCTTTGGTTCTGTTATCCTAGTTCACAAGCAAAACACTTTGTTCTTTTACCTTCTACAGACGAATTTAAGAAAATTACTGGAACTTTTTTAACTTTGAAAAAAGTACACCGAAAGGGGGTATAGCTCAGTGTTAGAGCATCTGAAATCGCACGACACTCTTGTGGATTTTCTGAATGGAATCGCAACCACAGGAAAAGGTGCCGACATAAAAGTTAAAGCTGTTGGACTTCACAAGGCCATCACAGAACTGACTTTCAAATTTCTTGCCTGTGTGATGTACAAAGTTTTGTGCCTGATGGATCCACCGAATAGGATGCTGCAAGCTGAACAAACGGATCTAATGACGGCAATTCGGCTCATTGGCAGCGCTTCTTCTTGCATTGAAAGTCTACGATCAGATGCAGAGTTTGCGAAACTGTGGGCTGAAAGTATAGGTGCAGATGATGCGGTTCCTGCCCCTCCGAAACGGCAGCGACAGGCCAGCAAGACTCTGCAAGACTACATTGTGGATGAAAGTTTTGGTCAGCGTGAAGTGAACATTGAACAGGAGTGCAAGCGGCTGTTTTTTAGCATTATTGACTCTGTTTTGGGGGAAATGTCCGTTCGTTTCAGCGAACGTAATGGCAACTACATGGCAGCTTTGGATGCACTGGACCCTGGTAGTGAGAACTTTTTGAATGCAGGGAAAGTGAAACTACTACTGGATTTAACGAACACCGAAATGGTGGAGTCTCAGTTCACTGTTGCACGTCAGTTTTGGCAAACACTGTCCACAGGCCAGGACGAGAAAGTGACATTGGTCAAACTTCTTTCAAAGGTAGAGTTCTCAACGGGCCTGAAAATTACAACCCGACCCGACCCGGCCCGTGGCTTTTAAAGCCCGGACCCGATGTAACCCGACACATCAACATGAATTATCTGCCCGAACCCGACCCGCGGCCCGACGCCACCCTTTTGATCGGTGAGTGATGTATGTAGAATAGAATGTATTCTATGACTGCTGCGCTTGACGCAGAGAGAGAGAGAGCCCCGGCCGCGCGCGCGCGCACTCTCACGTCTCACACATTCCGCCCATCCAGCTGACATAAACCACATTTCAATAAACGAAAAAAACTATCCAGTGATTAAATGTTTTCTGTATTGACGCAAATCTTGTGCCATGTCCTAAACTGCCGAGATAATCACACAACGCGCCGCCCCTGAGCAACGGTGATTTCACCTGCAGCAAGTTTACTTTTCACCAACTCCATCTTCTTCTCCGGGCTAAAGGCGTGCACGCAGCGGCGTCAGGTCTGCCCTTGCGTCGCGATGCACGTTGCACGCAGCAGCCAGACTTTCTTTACAGTGAACAGCAGCGATGAATAATAAATGTTTTTGTTTTCTTTCACTGTACAATTCAAAAGATTAAGCCCGAGGTCCGACCCGACCCGAGTCATTTGCAAATATTTTCGACCCGAACCCAGCCCGAACCCGCGGGTCCCGTCGGGTTTGTCGGGCCGACCCGACCCGTTGAGAACTCTATTTCAAAGTACTCCAGCGTTTTCCAAGCCATGCCAGTGGTGCTGACTGCCTTAAAACACGCACTAACATTTGGGGCATCGACTGCTATGTGCGAGAACTCTTTCTCAACGCTTAAGAATGTTTTTTTCTGAGCACAGACGCAGCATGTTGCATAGACGAAAAGCACATCTGATCCAGCTGGCATTTGAAAATGACCTAAGTAGAAAATTCAGAGATGAATGGAAAGAGTTACTGCTGAGGAGGTTTCACTCATCAAAGAGAAGATTGCAGCTCTACTGAGACTACAGGTAGCTTACGATCTAATATTTTGCTTGTGATTTAAAATAGAGACTAGGCCCTCAATACATAATGATGCCCTTAAAAGTGATCCAGAAACGATTTATGGTGAACAGGGAGAAAATAGCACTGTTAACTGTTTAGTGTTCTGGACCAATGGTGTTGCCTGCCTAGACGAGCACGAAGACACAGCTAAAGTTTGGACCAGGATTGTCGTGCACGTCTATACAACGCCACCTGGGTCGGTGAAAAGCCTCTATTGTCTCCCTCTTCACCGTAAATCGTTTCTGTATCATTTTTAAGGGCATCATTCTGTATCGAGGGCCTAGTACATACAGAATATATATAGTTTTTTGGACAAAATGAATAACTTTTAAGATGTGAATTTCAGTGTATATTTTTAGTAATTCTCAAATAATACTGTTTGTCAATGTTTATATTTTGTTTGTTTTTTGAAGCGTACTCGTTTTTGCATTATTATTATAACTACAGTCAAACCTCAGAGAAAGTTTTTTGTTACATACGTGTATGATTAAAATGTAATTAAAATGTAACAAAAATAAACAAGAATGCTTTATTTGCTTTGCTAAATGCTTTATTCAGCTTAATCCATCTGGATCTGATCTCATTTCAACCTCCTTTTTTGCTGTATGGTAATAGCACTACAAGTTCATTTGTGTAGGCTATAATTGTGTGTGTGACTGTGTGTGTGTGTGTGACTGTGTGTGTGTGGGTGTTTTGCACATTTTGTTGTGATTTCACCAGAACGAAACGTTAGTCTCCGCAACGGATTGAAGCGCGCGTGCGAGCCACAAGACAACAATGTATCTGCTTCACTGATCGAAGCGGCAAGCACTTTGATCACTTGATTTTAAAAAAAAAACACACATTTTAGCGCTAGAACGACTCTAATTTGACAAACGAACAAAATTAATGCTCTGCTAGTTAAATGGAGATGTTTTATTAATTTGTATTGGTACATCCGTGCCGCAAAGATGTTTTAAAAAAGTGGTGGGGAGACCCTGGCAAAAAGTGGTGACGTGCGTTAACGCCCCCTCTCGGTATTTCAGACGCCCCCTCATCAGCGCTCGGCTGGCGCCGGCTCTGAGCTGAGTATCATCGGCATAACAGTGAAAACTAATTCCATGTTCCCTAATGATATCTCCTAATGGTAGCATGTACAGAGTGAAAAGCAACGGTCCTAGTACTGAGCCTTGTGGTACGCCATACTGAACTTGTGATCAATAAGACATATCTTCATTTATTGCTACAAACTGATAACGGTCAGATAAGTATGATTTAACCCATGCTAGTGGTCTATTTAAAAGAATGTTATGGTCAATAGTATCAAATGCAGCACTAAGATCAAGTAACACTAATAAAGAGATACAACCACGATCGGATGATAAGAGCAAATCCTTTGTGACTCTAATGAGAGCTGTCTCAGTACTATGGTACGGTCTGAATCCTGACTAAAAAACCTCGCAGATATCATTTCTTTCTAGAAAGGAACACAGTTGTGAGGATACTGCTTTTTCGAATATCTTTGATAGAAAAGGCAGATTCGAGATCGGCCTGTAATTGACTAATTTTGTATGATCAAGTTGCGGGTTTTTTAACAAGCGGTTTTATCATAGCCAGCTTAAAGATTTTTGGTACATATCCTAGAGACAAAGACGAATTAATGATAGTAAGAAGAGGATCTATGACCTCTGGAAGCATCTCTTTCAGTAGCTTAGTTGGTATAGGATCTAACATACATGTTGTCGATTTAGATGATTTAACAAGTTTAGAAAATTCGTCCTCTCCTATGGCATCAAATTTTTTCTCATGGAGACTACAATGCACTGTCTGATGCGATACTGTGGTAGACGGTTGCATAGTTATAATTTTGTCCCTGATATTATCGATCTTATAAGTGAAGAAGTTCATAAAGTCATTACTGCTGTGTTGCTTTGACACTTCTGAGCTTGAAGCTTTCTTTTTCGTTAGTTTAGCTACTGTTTCAAATAAATACCTAGAATTATGTTTATTTTCTTCTAATAGGGTTGAAAAATAAGCAGATCTAGCAGCTTTTAAAGCCTCTCTGTAAGCAATCAAGCTCTCTTTCCATGAAATCCGAAATACCTCTAGTTTAGTTTTCTTCCAGTTGCGCTCCATTTTTCTGGCTGCTCTCTTAAGGGCCTGGGTGTGCTCGTTGTACCACGGAGTGGACTATTTTCTTTAATCTTCTTTAAGCGCAATGGAGCAACTGCGTCTAAAGTGCTGGAAAAGAGAGAGTTAAAAGTTTCTGTTGCAATATCGAGTTCTTCTAAGCTATCTGGGATGCTGAGATGATGAAACTGATTAGGAAGATTATTGATAAAGCAATCTTTAGTGGCAGAAGTTATAGGTCTAACGTATTTATAACACGGAGTCGGCTTTGCAGCCTTGGCTAAATGTTATTTACATGAGACTAGATAATGATCTGAGATGTCATCGCTCTGCTGCAGAATTTCAACAGCATCAACATCTATTCCATGTGATAGTATTAGATCTAGAGTATGATTACGACAATGAGTAGGTCCCGACACGTGTTGTCTAACTCCAATTGAGTTTACAATATCTTTAAATGCCAATCCCAATGCATCTTTTTCATTATCTACATCATGTATATTAAAATCACCAACAATTAGTACTTTATCTGCAGCCAATACTAATTCTGATAGAAAGTCCGCAAATTCTTTGATAAAATCTTTATGGTGCCCTGGTGGCCTGTATACAGTAGCCAGCAGAATTCTCAAATGTGATTTATCGTTTACACTATATATTTTTACATTAAGAACCAACACTTCAAAAGAAGTATATTTAAAACTAGATTTCTTAGTGGTTTTGAAAATATTACTATAAATTACAGCAACACCTCCCCCTTTGCCTTTTAGACGAGGTTCATGTTTGTAAAGTTTCTGAATATGACTGACACAGCAAAGTAGCTTTCAGACCTTTATAATGAACTTCTCAATCTCCGTTACTGTAACTTTCATTTTCTTGTCAACACTCCTTTTCTTCTTTTTCTGAATCCCGCCGCTGCATCCGCAGACTCAACTCAACTATATAACTCTAACGCCCCCTTGTGGACTCGATAAACAATGTCTGCTTACAAACTAAAACACATCACATGTGGACATAATATAACAACGTCACATGTTATAAACCGTAAACATTACAATGTTTATAACTGTAATCTTGTGGGGTTGACTCATTTAAAGTAATATAATCATTTGGTTTTAACCAGGTTTCTGTCAAACACAGCACATCTAGATTATAGTCTGAAATCATATCATTAAAGTCCCCATGAATTCAAAATTGACCATACTTACTTTGTTTGCCTAAATTGATCGTTTTGTGGTGAACAATTCATCCATGCAAGTCAATCCACACAAAAAATTTTTTTGGCTTCGTAATCTTTAATCAAAATCTGAAATTTCCCCTCCCCTCTGCGTTGGAGGACCTTGCCTGATGACGTAGTTTTCACGGTTTGGGCGTCTTCTTAACATCCGTAATCACGCCCCTCCAACTGACAGTAGACAGGCTGAATGAAAACACCTACTTTTCTAGATCCAATCAGGTGCTAGTTGGGAAAAAAGCCACGCCCACCATTTTGCCTCATTTAGTATTCCGTTTCTCTCGGAAATACGTCACAACACTGGGGAAAAGTCGTTTGCAACTTCCGGTTCACGGGGACTTTAACTATGGATTTTGGAGTAAGGGAACCGTAAACATTACAATGTTTATAACTGTAATCTTGTGGGGTTGACTCATTTAAAGTAATATAATCATTTGGTTTTAACCAGGTTTCTGTCAAACACAGCACATCTAGATTACGGTATAGTCTGAAATCATATCATTAAAGTCCCCATGAATTCAAAATTGACCATACTTACTTTGTTTGCCTAAATTGATCGTTTTGTGGTGAACAATTCATCCATGCAAGTCAATCCACACAAAAAAAATTTTTGGCTTCGTAATCTTTAATCAAAATCTGAAATTTCCCCTCCCCTCTGCGTTGGAGGACCTTGCCTGATGACGTAGTTTTCACGGTTTGGGCGTCTTCTTAACATCCGTAATCACGCCCCTCCAACTGACAGTAGACAGGCTGAATGAAAACACCTACTTTTCTAGATCCAATCAGGTGCTA
Source organism: Rhinichthys klamathensis goyatoka (assembly GCF_029890125.1). NCBI lineage: Eukaryota > Metazoa > Chordata > Actinopteri > Cypriniformes > Leuciscidae > Rhinichthys > Rhinichthys klamathensis. Next base: position 2,102,789 of record NW_026606634.1, read on the forward strand.
GTTGGGAAAAAAGCCACGCCCACCATTTTGCCTCATTTAGTATTCCGTTTCTCTCGGAAATACGTCACAACACTGGGGAAAAGTCGTTTGCAACTTCCGGTTCACGGGGACTTTAACTATGGATTTTGGAGTAAGGGATCGAATATTCAGCAACCCAAGCTTTATCATTTGCTCATCTGTATTATATCTGTTTTTTGTTTGTTGAACATCAATTACATTTTTAACTGACATTTTTTGGATTTCCAAATTCGGGGAACAGACACAGTCTCTATATGATGATATCTAGGTGAAAGAGGCTCTATGTGATGGGATTTATCTGACCTTGCTGACGTGAGGCCGCTAGCAGAGGGTCGATTTAGGCAGTCTGTCTGCTTCCTGACAAGTTCTCTGACAGGGGGTATAGCTCAGTGGCAGAGCATTTGACTGCAGATCAAGAAGTCCCTTGTTCAAATCCAGGTGCCCCCTTTATCATGTCCCAATCTGAATGTGATCTTTGGTACTGTTATGCTAGTTTCCAACAACCCAATCACTTCATTTTTTTTACCTTATACAGACGAATTTAGGAAATTTCCTCAGATTTTTTTTTTTACTTTGAAAAAAATTATCTAAAAGGGGGTATAGCTCAGTGGTAGAGCATTTGACTGCAGATCAAGAGGTCCCCGGTTCAAATCCGAGTGCCCCCTTTATCATGTCCCAATCTGAATGTGATCTTTGGTACTGTTATGCTAGTTTCCAACAAGCCAATCACTTCATTTTTTTTTTACCTTATACTGGTGTATTTGAGAAATTTCCTGATATATATATATATATTTTTAAATAGTTTTCTGAAAGGGGTTATAGCTCAGTGGTAGAGCATTTGACTGCAGATCAAGAGGTCCCGGTTCAAATCCGAGTGCTTTGCGCATCCAACTCCGAATGTGTTCTTTGGTGCTGTTATTGTAGTTCACAACAAGCAAAACACTTTGTTCTTTTACCTTATACTGATGTATTTGAGAAAATGCCTTGGACATTTTTTAACTTTGAAAAAGGCATTTCTGAAAGGGGGTTCAGTCGTAGAGCATTTGACTGCAGATCAAGAGGTCCCGGTTCAAATCCGAATGATCCCTTTTGCGTGTCGAACTCCGAATGTGTTCTTTGGTGCTGTTATCTTATTCACAACAAGCAAAACACTTTGTTGTTTTACCTTATACTCATGTATTTTATGTATCAACATGTATGTTGGGGTTGGGGTTGGGGTTGGGGTTGGGGGTTGGGGGTTGGGGGTTGGGGGTTGGGGGTTGGGGTTGGGGTTGGGGGTTGGGGTTGGGGTTGGGGGTTGGGGTTGGGGTTGGGGGTTGGGGGTTGGGGGTTGGGGTTGGGGGTTGGGGGTTGGGGGTTGGGGTTGGGGGTTGGGGTTGGGGTTGGGGGTTGGGGTTGGGGGTTGGGGTTGGGGTTGGGGGTTGGGGTTGGGGGTTGGGGGTTGGGGGTTGGGGGTTGGGGGTTGGGGGTTGGGGTTGGGGGTTGGGGCAGTGGGACTGTTTCTGGGGGTCGAGTCTGAGGGAAGAACAGGAGACACGGGTAAGGAGAATGCAGAAGACAAAAGGTAGGATCAAACAATCAAATTAATCCATGTAGGAGAAACAAAAGCACATTTTTCTTACCTGAGTGACAGTTGAGTGACCTTGAATGAATGACTGAATCTCTGCCCCATTTGTTTGCCTCTATAGTCTTTTACTGTAAGATTTCAACAAGATTCAACAAGACATTTTTACCTGGCTATATCCAATGTTTAGATCTGTTGTGTTATAAAATGTGTCTGTTTTTTATTTACTCAGATATGCCCTGTTGTATTATAACTATTATTTCTATTTTTGTTATCATTTTATATGCATATATGAACAAATATATATAAAGATTGTAAGATAATATTTGGCTGTACGAGCTGTTATGAGATTTACCAGTACCACAGTTGTGTTAATGTAAAAAAAATAAAAAAAAATATATATATTTTTTTTAATTTTGTGGTATTTATGCAAATTATCACATACGTAGTTTGATTATACACTATTTGCCCATGTTAACATACAATTTAAAAAACTTGTAATACATTTTTTTGTTTGTCTTGATGTAAGTAATCAACTCAGTAATTTTCATGGTGATATCTAAAGGTTAAAAATGTTACCCTATTCGCGTGATAAACAGAATGAATGCATATGGTATGAATAGGGTATATTTGGGTCTGTTTCGAAACTTTCCCCTAATGGGATTCTTTTGGGCTTTTTTTTGCCTTACTCAGGACATATAGAGGATACAAAATCAGTTGAATTTGCCTCTGTTGTAATTTGTTCTAGGTTGACCCCCATTTTGGATTAAAATGACTGAACTATTATTCGAAATTAGAAAATATATTCGAAATATATTTTTAACAAACATATTACACCAGTAGATATTCAAGCCATTCTCTGCATCTTTTGGTTTAAATAGCTTACATAATTAGAGATTTTGACTCTCAAATAAAAATAAACGAACAAAAAATTAGCTGACTAACTTAATGTGGTAGTTCATAGTACTACTGTCTCATACATGCATAGAAGCGAGATGATGATAAGAAAGTATCTCTAAACGTCAAAATGACAACGGTTAAAGCAAAGAATCCTATTGGCCGAGAGAAAGGGATTCGTTTCTTGATTGGTCCATCGCCCCCGCCGCTTTGACTGACTCCGTCCTTTCTGTTCATCAAGTTTGGTTGAGTTGTTTGAGAGTTCATGACAGACTTAAAGAAGCGTGAAAAACTCGCGCCTTCACACATTATGAGCGGTGAGTTCATTTTATCCTATCTGAGTGTGTTCATCAGCTTTAATCATCATAAAGGACAACTGTACTTGATGGATTTTAATGCGATATTTATGTTGTCAAACACTGACATCGATTCGCCCAAAACACTAAATCATGTTGTTCGTAAGTGATCGTAAACAGCAACGGTCACCTCGTAATAGCTAATAGGAGCCATCTGAATGAGTTCGTCGTGAATTTGGTTGATTTTGTTTTTTTCTAGAGTGAGTGACCGTAATCTTGAGCTTGTTTGCTAAGTTTGGAAGTTGAGTTGATCATTACAGCGACCTACATTGAGTTATATAACACGAGCGATGATAAACAACGCTTAAAAGATCACGAAAGCTAGCGAATGGACGTTAGCGATTATGATGACGATGTTGATGACGATTTGGCGAATGAGTATTAAAGTTGTTTTAGTAAAGGAATATGGCCTCTGGACGCGTGTCAGGACTCATCGGCTAACTCATCTGATGATCCGTGAACACACTAGATAAAGACACATGCAGCTTTGATGAGTTTGCACTGAGTTTGTTTATGTTGACTGTGTGTCAGATCAACAGCAGAATCAAATGGCCGCGCTGGTGGAGAACGACACGAGCTTCATTCAGAAGAGAAACTCCAGCACGCCTCAAGTAAGTGCTCAAGTTTGCTCTCGTGTATTTCACAGCATTATAACTGTTCACTTTGGAGTTAGCTGTGTTTGCTCGCTTGTAATAAATGTCTGTGCTCTATATCATGCAGTTGTGAGTTTGTAAATGAAGGCAGGTCTGATTGTGAAGTAATGCATATCTGCCACTTCCTGCTGTGAAGGTTCACGGTGGATTGTGGGAGGGAAATGGGTGGATCAGGAAGAGAATCTACTTTTAAAACTGTCACTGAAAGTAAAACAAAAGCAATGCTTCTGCTCTGTGATTGGAGGTGAGATCAGGGCTGTGTTTCTCGAAAGCATTGTGAGCCAAGTTGATGTTACGCTACGTGTTCAGACTGCAGGCAAATGTGGCACAAATCCGAATTTCTTTCTTTTCCTCACATGTGACCCAGATCTGTTTCTCTCATGACATTGTGAACAGCACAAACCACATGGAATCTGATCTTTCCAATACTGATTTGTGCCAATCAGTATGTTGTCCTAAATCATATACAGGTCTGATGTTTTGCAATGCGACCTCAGTCTGAACAGATATTGGAAATCATGCAAATTTTACATCTCTCTAGATTGACATTCATCACAAAACTGGTCTCATGGGAGTCACTACAATGCTTTTACATACCTGAAGTTATCAAGACCGTTGCGAAAGGTAGTCAGTGAAGGACAGTGATGTGTCAGAGCTCATTGGTATTACAGTGACAGCTCTATATGTACAAGCAAAACATGAAGGCTCGTTTCATAATTGTTTAAAAACTGCTCTCTTTCTTCACATCCTCGTCTTTGTTTTGTTTTTATATTGCCTGCGCATAAATTCGCTGGCTTCCGCGACAGATCGCACTAAATAAAGGCATAATCACAATGTCCTCTGTGTTTACTTCTGTATGACAGCGTGCTGCGTGACGTCTTTTTATCTTTCTTTTGCGCATGCGGGTCAGTTCAGGGCCATGATCTGTTTGCACTGGAATCTGATATTGGCCACATTTAAAACTACAATGTGAACAGGTATACAAAAAATATCTGAGCAATAAATCCGAATTGAGCATTAAGGCTCGCAGTGTGACTTTAGCCTTAGAGACCCAATGGTTCTGCGATCTGGGCTTACGATGCTTTTGAGAAGCGCAGTCCAGAGCAGTTTTCATCAGTTACACTCACACTCAATTTATAAAAGAATGTGAATGCAGATGTTTCTAGCTACTTACCAGAGCTAGATTTTGTGCAGCGTTGTACTTTAAAAATAGCCTGGTCCCACCAGACATTTCATTTGTACAGCGAGTCTGGCCTCGCTCCATTGACAAGCGTTAACTTCCTTGTAGGCGGTCCTCTGTTGAAGTTTAAATTAAAACTATTGGATCTGCCCAGAGCCACTCTGGATCTGCCATAACCAATCGCTAACGTTTGGTCGTGACGTATGACGACTCCCACTATTGCACGGCATCAACGTCATCGTTCTCAGCCACTCCCTCTGTTCGCTGATTGGACCGGTAAAAAATTGACCGGAAAAAAAACAATTAATACAGCACAATCCCAGACGTAGTAGTGAAGTAGAATGAAAATTGAGCGGCAGTCCGTAGGAAGGCAGAGCCAGGCTACTTTAAAAATGCATCACACCATAATTCATGCAGTGCAAGTACCCAGTGTTGATGCGCAGTGATATGTGGAGGGATTTGTCGTCTTTTAATGGTCAGTTTTCTCTTTCAGGTCAGCAACTGTCATGGCAGAGCAACAGCTTGAAGACAGTGTTGCTAAGCAAGGAGTTAGTCTGAATAGGGCAACTCAATTTTCATATCAGTCGATATTGATAATTATCACAATAAATGTTAAATCTATATTTCTTACAAGTTTAAAGGCAGAGTGAAATTTGTAGAAACCAGACAGTTAATTGTGGTTTTATCACCTGACTATTCTTTATCAGAGCATGACAAACATTTGCCAAACAGCTGAATATTGCATGTTTTGTTTCTTATAAATGTACAAATAGGAACTCCCGCACACTATCAGTAATTGCAAATAAAACTTTAATTTAGCGGCAACGTTTCGGTCTTACGACCTTCATCAGGCATCATCAGGCCTGATGAAGGTCGTAAGACCGAAACGTTGCCGCTAGATTTTTTCACCTACAGGTGTGCGATGGCGTTTGTTTATTGTTTCTTATAAATGCACATTTGACAGTAGCTTGTGCTGAGTGACGGTAGCAGTAGCTTGAGTTGGGATGCAGAATTAAATTTGTTCATTATTAAAATTGGTAACATCTGTAAAAATATCATCCTAATTTTTATTGGGTAAATATATAAATATTCTGACTGTTTGAGTTCGGATTAAAATTAACCATTGGTCTTCCATAGAATTTTGGATTTGGATTATGATAACCACAGTTAAAACCATGCATGGCACCTCACTACTATGGTAAAAAAGTAACTATATTGTTTGTTGTATTTGTGTAGCAAATTAGCTCTAAATAAATATTAATAATCAATCATAACTTGTTATAATTGATTATGAATATTTGGATCAGTTAATAGAATTAACTTAATGTTAATTGTTTATTAATTCTAAATGTCTTTCTTACTTTACAGTACTACTAAGAGCAAGTAGTCAAAATCTGCATGATTAGGGACTCCAGTATATAATGAGCTTGAAACACGGACAACTTTACATGTGACATGAACAAGATTTTATTAACTAGACTAAACACTTAAACTACTCTAACATACACATACATACATGCATACAGTTTACAGAGGGAAAGAGAGCTGAAGCAGAATACAGGAAAGCAAGAAGTTATAGCATTGTTTGACGTTCAGCAGATCAACAGCCTGAGCAAACCATCAGTTTAGTTCTAACACGCCCTTCTTAAAAAGGGGTAAGGATACTTAATGTGTCAAATAATGAGACTAAGTTTGATACTTGCATGTCTCGCCCATTTGAATTAAACTGTCCTGATGCAGTTTGCTGAGGCTTGATGAGAGAGAACCAGTGGAAGACAGAGGATCTTTGGTGAATGGAAAGAAAAGGCCGCAGCCTGGCACAAGCTTGGGGGTCCTTAGAAAACTTCTAGTTCAGCATCATATTCACATCAGGGTTTCAGAAAAGAACTAAGAGGCGTGATCTTGTGATCAGTGATTTTTAGATTTTTAAGTTTCATAGACCTTTGTTGGGAGAGTGAGTTTGCTGGATTATTCATTAAATATAATGAATAATCTGTGTGTGTCTGATTGGTCCGGATGCTACATTATGAAAAACAGTAGCCTAAAGACATTTAGTATAATTCTGCTATAGCTTTAAAACAAAAACACTGTTATTATATTTCATTACTCCTTTCAAAATTCAAAGTGTCATTTTTTTAAAACAATCACATAGCATTATGCCTCCTCTGAGCTGCATAAAACAGAGTAAATGTATATAAACACTACAGATGCAGCTTCTGCAGTGCAAAACAATGGATTTGTTGATACTGATTTCATTTGATTGGCAACACACTTATTAGGACTGTGCGATTAATGGAAATCGTAATAAACTCGCAATGGGATGTGCGATTTCTAAACCGCAGAAAGCATGATTTTTTTCACCAGCACCGCGTGTTTTGCCCGCTCAAGTTCGATATTTTAAATATAGACGCGACAAGCGTGCCTCAAAGAGAGCGAACGCTCATGCGGTGCGGCGCACTCGTTTTTTTCAGGCACGTCTACACTTATCAAGCACCAATTATTTTGATTCCATTAAGAGAAACAACTCACAGAGATGTAATAGGCTTGGAATAACTGGTAAGCATGACGTTAATGTTTACTAACTGTTGTAAGTGTGTGCAATCTGAATGCAGTCCGAGTGCCTTAATCTAGTGCAAGAACAGAACACGGTGGTTTTACCGTTTACATGGAAGAAACCGGCAAAAAGAATTCAGGGCAGAATATGGACCAAAAAGAAAAATCAAGATCTGTGCTTTGGGAATATTTTAGATACAGGAGAGATGATGAGAGCCAGCAAGACCTGTCAAACCATAACTGCGGCAAAACAGAGTCTTAAGGGCCATTCACACGTTTTTTTAAAAGTTGAACTTTTACTATGAGCGCTGTGTAGAATGCTGTGTCATGCGTGAGATGCTGCAAAAGGCATAAAGAAATAACCAACATAAAGTTTATGCAAAGATATGGTGCCCGCATATTGGCAATAAAGCCGGCTTCCAAAAAAAGTATACACACAACTACAGTCAAACCAAAAATTATTCAGACACCAGAGACAATTTGTCGATATTTTTTTACTAGTGGGTGCAGGACACTATAGGTAATTTATGTAAGTGAGGATAACAAAATAAAGTCAACTGACATATTATACCTAAAAATTCTTCATACAGTGACTACCAGTACAATGCATTAAAATTTGGGACAATTTTTCCGACTCTTTGACCTTCCGACACTTTGACCCTTTTTACACCACAGACTGAACAAAATTAAGCATTGCTTGGTAATTGGTTGAGCTAAATTGGTATTATCTAATTTAACAGCTGACAGATATTCAACCTAATTCATTTCTGAGACAGTCTAACAGAAGGACGGACAAAACCAGTGAAATATCAACTGATTTGATAACTGTTCTTGTCATATTTTATTACTATTTTCTAAATTATAGCGAATAAACTGTGATAATGTGAGAAATGTTGAAAGTGTCTGAATAAATTTTGGTTTGACTGTATGTGTGTAAGGAAATATTGTTTTAAAATAGTGATTAAAATCGAAATCGCAATATTGATCAAAAAATCGTGATAGTATATTTTTTTTCTTCATATCGCACAGCCCTAATGTCTTTTTATTCAAACAAAATTTATGGATTTAAAAAAAAAAACAACGTTTGTAATCAAATAAGCTGCCTACACTGCATAAAGAATCTCTTATTTACATAGTGTCTCCACTATTTGTGTACGTGCAGAACTCAATGAGCTTGTGCTGCACAAAAACTCCAGCATTTTGAGTGGATTCTGACTTCATGCACTCAACAGACAAGTTTTACAAAATTATGTATTTAAATATTCTTTGTTGGACCTCAATTTTACCTTGAATTCTTCTTGTTTGAATGTCATGATAATAACGATTATTTTACATTTACAGGTAAAAGAAACAACAATAACATGTTTTCAGAAGACTTAATGTGTGTGCAGAACATTCTACCTCTGAACATACAACCTTAACACTTGTTTTTTTGCTTTTTGTTTCTCTTTGTCAAAAATTATAGATGCAAACGATATATACCTTCATACCGCCCAGCTCTACATACATGGTTACAACATTTTATTTGTAATTATTGAAGTTCTGTCATTTAAAAAAAAAGCTTGATTTGATGATCATATGAATGTATTGTAAATGTATAAATAAACTGAACTAGGTGACTTTAATTTTAAATTTAATTTTTTTTTAAACGTGCAATAACAATGATCTCCTAAATGGCTCAAAAGCACGTTTACCTCCCCAGGACTCGCAGCAGCCTTCACCTTTAGCGCTGTTAGCAGCCACTTGCAGTCGGATTGATGAAAACGACACTGTGGAACAACAGACACGGCAAAGCCAGGCACAGGACACACAGATCGAGCTCCAGCACCCTCATCTGTCACATGCCTCCAACGGCTGGCACATCATACCCGCAAGCTCTCAGGCTGCCACCAGCTCCACTAGCGCAACCTCTCCCTCGGAGGACAAAAGCAGACAGACTGGAGCTCTGGTGCAACCCCAGTATGTGATGGCGTCCTCACAAAACCTACAAAGTCAACAGGTGCTCACTGCCCTCTCTGGTGTGATGCCAAATATCCAGTATCAGGTGATCCCACAGTTTCAGACTGTAGATGGACAGCAGCTCCAGTTTGCTCAGACAGCTCAGGATGCGTCAAACCCAGCAGCTGGGCAGTTTCAGCTCGTGTCCTCGCCTAATGGTAACCAGCAGCTCATCGCTGCCCCCGCTAACCGAGGTACTGGTGCTGGAAACATCTTAACCGTCCCAGGCCTTTTCCAGCAAGCAATACCTCTGCAGAACATCAGTCTGGGTGGGACTGTGCTTCCCAATCAGACACAGTTCCTCACCAACATGCCTGTTCCTCTGAATGCTAACATCACTCTTCTCCCGGTTAGCTCTGGTACGCCTGTCGGACCTGGAGGTGATCCGAACGCTGGAGGAAATTTAGGAACATCTCAACAGCTTCTCCAGTGCACGTCGTCTACAACTCCAGTGGAGTATTGCACTACTTCTACCAGCACACGAACGGCCACATCAGGCATCGTAACACTAACCCAGAGTAGCAAAGGAGACGCGGGAAAGCCCTTCCAGAACATGTCCGCCGCATCTGATAATCGAGACGGGCAGAAACAGTGTCAAGCACAGTTCCTCATTCAGCCACAGCAGGTCCTGCAGACCGTTCAGCCCGGCTCGGTCTCGGCCGGAGGTCAGATGTTCGCAACACAGACTTTGTCTCAGGATGGAGTGCAAAATGTTCAGATCCAGACCATCGCGAACGGAAGCCCCATCCTGATCCGTACCGTGGGTCCGAATGGCCAGGTCAGCTGGCAGACCCTTCAGTTGCAGAGCCCTGCTAACGCCCAGATCACACTGGCTCAGGCGGGGGCACCAGGAACCATGCAGCTCTCTGGCCTTCAGACCATCAACTTGAACACGCTTGGCAGCGCAGGACTGATGCATCAGCTGCAAGGGGTTCCCATCACCATCTCCAATACAACAGGTTAGTCTGCTTTGCTTTTATTCTATTCTTTTTATTCTATTCTTTTTGGGGCTGCACGATTAATCGCAATGAAACCGCACGCGATTTGGCAAAGGCTGCGATTTATTTTATGTGCAGCTTGTCAGTGAAGAACGGTAGAAAAATCCTGCTCCATCTGAACACCAGAGGGCGTCTCTCACACACACACACACGCCAAATCATCTGAACACCAGAGGGCGTCTCACACACACACACACGCCAAATCATCTGAACACCAGTGGGCGTCTCACACACACGCCAAATCATCTGAACACCAGAGGGCGTCTCTCACACACACCAAATCATCTGAACACCAGAGGGCGTCTCTCACACACACCAAATCATCTGAACACCAGAGGGCGTCTCTCACACATGCCAAATCATCTGAACACCAGAGGGCGTCTCTCACACACGCCAAATCATCTGAACACCAGAGGGCGTCTCACACACACGCCAAATCATCTGAACACCAGAGGGCGTCTCACACACACGCCAAATCATCTGAACACCAGAGGGCGTCTCTCACACACACCAAATCATCTAAACACCAGAGGGCGTCTCTCACAGACACCAAATCATCTGAACACCAGAGGGCGTCTCTCACACACACCAAATCATCTGAACACCAGAGGGTGTCTCTCACACACACCAAATCATCTGAACACCAGAGGGCGTCTCTCACACACACCAAATCATCTGAACACCAGAGGGCGTCTCTCACACACACCAAATCATCTGAACACCAGAGGGCGTCTCTCACACACACCAAATCATCTGAACACCAGAGGGCGTCTCTCACACACACCAAATCATCTGAACACCAGAGGGCGTCTCTCACACACACCAAATCATCTGAACACCAGAGGGCGTCTCTCACACACACCAAATCATCTGAACACCAGAGGGTGTCTCTCACACACACCAAATCATCTGAACACCAGAGGGCGTCTCTCACACACACCAAATCATCTGAACACCAGAGGGTGTCTCTCACACACACGCCAAATATGCCCCGCAGAAGTACAATAGCGCATCATTATCATTTCGGTTTCGACCCAGAGTTTTCATTTAGGGGTGCATCCCTAGCAGAGGTCGTGTTAGACTTCCACATTGTCCGTCATTTTGACGTAATCTATTATTACCCGTCATGATTTTAATTTTCATATTTTAATGATAATAAGCCATTTAATAGGCTCTGTTTTTGTTCACATTTTCATTTTTATTCACGAACTTACAGGACAATAGGGTAGATTATGCATTTATTTATTTATTAAGAGAAAGTTGAACAGAGACTCTGGGTCACTTTTCAGATTCCATTATGAATGTTTGTCCAATAAATTGCAATAAGCTTTTTGATTGTTACTTTTGATATAAAAAGTCTCAGCTTTCAAATTCTGTCAATTTTATATATACCGTTTTGGCGGTAATGTGGCTTGGGAGATCAAAGTTTAGCGCCTCAGTTCAAGTGAAGCGGAACGCGAGTATCCTTTCCTCTTTACTACGTTACAGAACAAAAAAAACATGAATGCACATCAGAAAATACGTTGAAGTTCAACTTACCGAAATCCGTATCATTTCTCTCGTGTAATCGCTCAATCAGTGTTTCAACCGCAGAAAGATGTCAATAAACAATGTCATGTAACTCGGAAAAGCCATTCGTTGACATTTACTTGACAGCAAAAGTGCACTCGCCACCAAGTGGACAGGGGTGAGAGTTACAGTTATAAGTTACAATCAGATCACGTGTAATCTATCAAAATATTTCATATATTTCCGTCATTGCTAAAAAAATTCCTGTTAACGTGACCTCTGATCCCTAGTTATAACAAACTGCACGTCTCTTTGCACTTAATTTATCTTCGTTTTGATGAACCTATATCAAGTCTAAAATCCGGAAATTCCTGTATTCTTGCGGGAACAAAGGTTCACTAATTATTATTTGTAGTGCACTTGCCATCCAAGACTCACAATAAGCTATGTGCTTTGTTACTTTTGATATGAAACAAAGTCTGAGTTTTTAAATTCTCTTTATTATGAAATTGAAACAATAAATGTGGTTTTGGTGCTAGTGTGGCGTGACAGATCGCTGTAGTGCCAGTTCAATCTTCTCTTTACTAGCAAGTGTTTGTTCACTGTCAGCAGCAGCCGTTCCCTTACATTTGTCAGTTTTGTTAATTATCTGTAATTTTCCTGGCTGCTTGTTGCTGTGTTTGGCATGTGTAGAGGTGTAATGTTTGGCGTTTGTTCCGCAGGTGAAGTGAGTGGTGCGGGGGGAGACGGTCTGGAGGACAACAGTGTGATGGATGAGAATGTGGAGGGCAGCCCGACCACCACCAGCAGACGCACGCGCAGGGAAGCCTGCACCTGCCCGTACTGCAAAGACGGAGAGGGACGGTACGGCTAAAGCTAACACAATACTTTTATAATATCAAAGGCTTGTAAGCTTCAACATCCATTCTAATGGACCCTTCACTGGGAGTTTGATTGACAGGCGATCTGACCAGTCACAATCCGACATTTTTGTCCGACAAAGCAGTCAGGAGAGTTAGTAGATTAACGTTGGAGGATTTGAACTTGAAAAACAGTGTGTATACTGATGTCTTTCCGCGGTTAAAAAAACATTCCTTCTTATGCTCATCCATGTTTATTTGATGCTATAAATCAGTGGTTCTCAACCTCTCCTGCAGGGACCCCCTGACACACCATGTTTCTGTTTTAACCCTGAAATGGCACACCTGATTCAATTAATTGAAGGCTTAATGAGTAGTTGACTAATTGATCAATTAACTAATTCCTACTTCCTACTCTAATAATGACTCATTAAGCCTTTAATTAATTGAATCAGGTGTGCCATTTCAGGGTTAAAACAGAAACATGGTGTGTCAGGGGGTCCCTGCAGGAGAGGTTGAGAACCACTGCTATAAATGAACTAGAAGGAAGAGATGATCGGTTCACGAGCAGCTTTAACTGAGGCTCTAGCGATTTGTCAGAGACATTAATTAAAGAGCCATAAGAAGGTATTTATTGTTTAAATTTCATAACAAAATGACCAAATTTGAAAGTTGAGACTTTGTTTCATATCAAAAGTAACCTGGTCTGTGCTGTCTGTCAGTGTGTTCAGTGTCCTCTCCGCTCCGCGATGTGTGTTTCACTGCGTGAGAACATGGTGTGTGTGAGAGCGGTGTGGCTTGTGGTCTTTGCGAACGGTCAATTGAGGAGACAGGTTGGACAGGTGCGCTGTTTAATTCGGAAGTGAGAGTCTTAGCGGCCATTCACACAGAACACTTTTTTGCAGTTAAAAACACAAGATGCAGGTCAATGAAAAAAAAACAGGTATAGATGTGTTTTTTTTTTTTTTTTTTTTAAGTTTAAAGGCACACCGCGGAACTTTTGGCCACTAGTGGCGCTCGACCTGTAACTTTCACGTCTAGCGTCCCTAGAGGCCACAAGCTCCGCAGCACTGTCGCAAAAGTCAACCGGTCAGCCCATAGACAGTGGGTCAGCCTCCCGTGTCTTTAGATTGTGTGTGCTTGCAGTGTTTGAGGTGGGCAGCCTTGCCGCGCTCGATTCCCTTATAGCAGTCTGCTGAGAGAGAGCGAGCGGGGCGAGCCCCGTGGGGCTTAGTGCTGACATGTCTGTGAGTGAATGTGGGCGCGGGACGGCGGGCACATTTACTGCACTAAAAACACCGTCGGCCTGAGCTGACTGTAACTTATGTGTGTTGGGTTCGTTTTACAGAAACCGTGGGACATGTTGTGTGTAGTGTTTGTGGGCACTGAGTCGTGGGCACGTTCACTAACGTTACATTTAATGTACATTTGACATGAGTCGACTTTATTTGTGCGAGCCCTGCACTGTGGCGGGCTGTGTTTGTGTGTAGAAATGAACAATGGGCTGTGGGCATTTTATTACACTCATAACACCATCGGCTGTGGCCGGAATACCAGAAAATACTACACTACTTATATGATTTATCTGGGTCACCTTGGAAACGGCATTTGCGTGCAGGCAAGCGTCAGCATCGGTCGGGCACCCCTCCTCCTCCTGTAGCTCACGCCAGCGAGCGAACGCTGGACCAATGGCGATCCTCGTCCTGGCTTTTCATTTGTCACTATGCCTTTTTCTTTTAGTGTCCTCTGACAAAACCATTGCCTTCTTCCTTGTAGCTGTTGGTTCGGCCATGACGAAAACATAAAATAGACAGACGGCAACGGCAATCAAACGCGAGTTGAGCACTCAGGTCAGAATCTGAGGAAGTTGTGGGTGGTGGGGGAAGTGACGTATGCCGTAAAGCGGTCGAATTTTGTAGTTCTTTTTGTGCTCGGGTTCCTACCCGAAACCCGAAGTTACATAGTGCTAGGAAAAGCGATACAGACACCTTCAGGCTACGGCAGACGTGTCATTCAACCTATTGTAAGTCGATGTACCATCTTAATGGGTTTTGGTAATATATTATAAAGGTTGAAAAGTTCCACAGTGTGCCTTTAAAGGGCCTGTTTACACCTGGTCACTTCATGCGTTCTTACTGATCAGTTAGCTATCTGATTTATCAAAATGATCTCATTTACACCTGGTCACATAAATGTGTTTTCGCGAGACGGATAAAAATCCGATCTTCAATTCCCTATATGCGGATTTAATGGAGTTCACGTCACCGAAAGTAACAAATATGCTGTATTTTATTGATCATCAGGTAATTTAAAAACCAAAGACCGCAATAAAAGAGAGTGGCAACAGCCCTGGTAAGATCATTTCGGTTCTTTACTTTTAATGAAGATGATTGTGTGTTCGGCATCTGCGACTGACTTTCATTGTGATTTGCGATAGTTTGCGCGTTAGCTTGATGAATAGATGCTCAGCTGCGGTGATACGCCGTAATATCTGGCTACAACTTGACATACAGCCTATAACACCCTCACACGTTTATTTTTGTGGTTTCAACAACCAGATGCATTTACACTTGTCCAGTTTCGTCTGGAACGCGTCTCAGACCTCCTGATGTGGTTCCAGCGATCGGATTTAAATCCATCTCGATTGCGTTTCGGAGGGCATTTACACCTGGCCTTTTCACGATCCGATAGCTATCCGGTCACAGAAACCGCATGAAGTGGTCAGGTGTAAACGGGCCCTTAGGCATGTAGACATGGTCAAGACGATCTGCTGGATTTTAAACCGAGCGTCAGAATGGGGGAAAAAAGGGTTGTTGGTGCCAGACGGGCTGGTCTGAGTATTTCAGAAACTGCTGATCTGGGATTTTCACACACAAGCATCTCTAAGGTTTACAGAGAATGGTCTGAAAAAGAGAAAATCCAGTGAGCGAAAATACCTTGTTGATGCTCTTGTCAGAGGAGAATGGCCAGACTGGTTCAGCTGATAGAAAAGGCAACAGTAACTCAAACCAAACTGGGTTCACCAAAACTAGACAAATAAAGCTCTATATAAATTAATGAGACTTGACTAAACGACCTGACTGTACATTATCCCTTATATGCAGCTTTAAACTGCAGCTGAGTTTCTAAATGTGTCCTTTTTTCTTCTCTTATTGCAGCAATGACCCCACTAAGAAGAAACAGCACATCTGCCATATTCCTGGGTGTGCCAAGGTTTATGGGAAAACATCTCATCTACGGGCACACTTACGCTGGCACACAGGAGAGAGACCCTTCGTTTGTTCCTGGTCCTTCTGTGGGAAACGTTTCACACGCTCTGATGAGCTGCAGAGACACAAGAGGACACACACAGGTGAGTTTAGCACGATACTCACACTGCTGTGTAATCTCATGAAGTTTAAAGTTTGCTGTGCGTTTCGGTTCAAGCCCATTTTTGAATGTTTAACTGAGCGTGGAATGCTGGACAGTATGACAATATATATCAATATACAATATATATCGTCAATTAACTTTCCCCACCAGCGTTTACTAAAAAAGTGCCCGCCAACATTTTTTGATCTTACTCATACTCTTACTCGTAGCCCCTAAAATATTTTCTTGTATTAATATGTTAGTCTCTTTCTGGTTTATGTGGATTTTCGCTTGTTTTTGGATTCAGAGATGCTGTGCTATTTCAGAAGATCTGTAACAGCGCCCCCTGCTGTATGATTGCTGGAAAAACTTATCAATGACAGGAAAGCGTCACATAAATGACAGAAAATCTCATCAATGGCATGGGAAAATAAATGGAGATTGTGCTGTATTGTTACTGTATGTACAGCCTTGGAGCTTGTAGGACACCTATATTTTTATGCATTAGTGCAATACAGAAACGGGGGATATGCTTAATATTAAAAATAGTCATTTAAAAAACTCATTAAGCCATGAAAGAAATCGTTTCTGTACTAGCACGCTCTCTGACAGGCATATGTGTCCTTGATAACCCGGCTGCCTGAACGGTCAAATACACACAATATTATCAATGTCCATCTTGATGAGTATTCAAATAATAAAAATTCTTTATTAGGTTAAAAAGATAATCTTAATCTCTGCATTCTTAACATGGAAATGCTGTATAGCTGGAAATAGGTTTATGGTTTAAATATAGGTTTATAGGTTTAATTTGGAAATAGGAAGGCATATAGGTTTATTTTCGTTTTGTTACATTATTTAGGCTATTTTCAAACACGTCAAGTGTACAAATAAAAACATAAGAAAACACAATCTATTGAGTCAGCATAATAAAGCCGTTAAAGGGCCTGCTCACATATCGTGTCTTTTGCACGCTCAAATTCGTTATTTCAAATTCCTACATTTGAAATAACGAATTTGAGCGTGCAAAAGACACGATATGTGAGCAGGCCCTTTAACGGCTTTATTATGCTGACTCAATAGATTGTGTTTTCTTATGTTTTTATTTGTACACTTGACGTGTTTGAAAATAGCCTAAATAATGTAACAAAACGAAAATAAACCTATATGCCTTCCTATTTCCAAATTAAACCTATAAACCTATATTTAAACCATAAACCTATTTCCAGCTATACAGCATTTCCATGTTAAGAATGCAGAGATTAAGATTATCTTTTTAACCTAATAAAGAATTTTTATTATTTGAATACTCATCAAGATGGACATTGATAATATTGTGTGTATTTGACCGTTCAGGCAGCCGGGTTATCAAGGACACATATGCCTGTCAGAGAGCGTGCTAGTACAGAAACGATTTCTTTCATGGCTTAATGAGTTTTTTAAATGACTATTTTTAATGCATTTGCATAAATGCATTTGCATTTATCTTGGTTTATTATGGGCTTGTTTTTTCTAGAAAGATCTGGCAACACGAATAAGCCGAGGCTTGTACCACTTTCCTTCTGGTTTTCGTACACCGCACGCGTACAGAACAGAGACGCATCTCTGATGTGCATTTAAATACGCCATTAACAACTAGTTATTCAGTTTGGAGCTGTAGACATCTAATGGTATTTTTGTAAATTTGTTTGTAACTACCTGAATTTTTCAGGAGTTAATTCGGCTGTAGAATGCGGTTGTCACACCTGTAAATGACTCAACTTTGTGTACAGAATGAGATTAAGCACTAAAAGGTGAACTGACATCAGGGAGTGAAACCCCAAGTGTATAACGAGTCGTTTGGCAGCTTGGTATCAATAAAAGATGATTTTAAATGCTATCAAGGAACGTTTGAGTTCTGAAACTTTCAGTATTTTTTATAGCAAAACAACCTCTTATATAAATGCATACAGTCAAATCAAAAATTATTCAGACACCAGATATAATTTTAATATTTTTTACTAGTGGCTGCAGGACACTATAGTTCATTTATGTAAGTGAGGAGAGCAAAATAAAGTAAACTGTGACATATTATTAGGGCTGTCAATCTTCCTCTATAATACTATTCGAATTCCATTCCTTATTTTATTTAATATTCGAATAATTTTCGAATATTAAATGCTCAAATTCATCCTATTATTAATATTTACGACATTACTCAGGCTTATGGATCGCCAATGCCACTATAGCATGTGGTTGTTGTTACACGTTCTGTCCACTAGAGGGCTATCTAACATTACAATAAACATTTTATTCGTGCTGAATGTGGTTGAAGCGCTACCGATGGTTTTCGGCTATTATCTCCGCTAAAACACCACCAAAAATTCTGAAACTTATATCGTTCTTTTCAGTTCGACTAGACGGTTCCAACGAGTTTGGTGCTCGCCGAATCCGTTGAGTTTTCACCAAGATATTTGCGCTTCACGGGCGCTTTTTTACGTTGTTAAACATTTACCATTTTTGACAGTATTGTTATGATGATACAGCGTGGATAACGTGCACAATTGTGTTACGATTCAAAAACGTTATTGTTCATCAGACGAAACAAAAGCATTTCATTTTCACATGTGTGTAAGTCAAGGTGGCGAGAAAGGCAAGATTCCATATAAAAAAAATTAATGAATGGGAATAGGAGCAGGCTTCACTCAATGATTAAACTTAAACTTTAAGAATGCTGGCCTGATGATTAGAATATATAATGTTAAACAGGAAAGAGGCCGCACTATGCATAAATTGTTTTATTTGCACAAACGCGTTTCGGCGCGTGCCTTCCTGAAACGTTGTGCAAATAAAACAATTTATGCATAGTGCGGCCTCTTTCCTGTTTATATATATAAATAAAAAATATATATACATAAAAAAACAATATTCGAATAGTAACTTCAGCATTCGAATAGTATTGATTTTTTTAATATTCGAATTTCGGAATTCGTTCCAACAGCCCTACATATTATACTAAAATTCTTCATACAGTGACTACCAGTACCATCTATAAAAAATTGGGACCAAAAATTATTCAGACACTTTGACCTCTTTAACTGCTAATGCACCTTTTTACACCACACACTGAACAACATTAAGCATTTCTTGGTAATTGGTTGAGCTAAATTGGTATTATCTAATTTAACAGCTGACAGATATTCAACATAATTTATTTGTGAGACAGTCTAACAGAAGGACGGACAAAACCAGTGAAATATGTTCTTTTCATATTTTATTACCATTTTCTAAACTATAGCGAATAAACTGTGATAATGTGAGAAATGTTGAAGGTAGGGCTGTAGCGATACACTAATCTCACGATACGATATATATCACGATATTCAGCCAACGATACGATTCGATATAATTCGATATACTTACATCATTTTCTGAAAGATTTAAAGGGGACAGGGTGATTTTGGTGACATCTTGTGAGTGTTCCATTTACTTTGATTGAATTGAACTGAAAACTAAAAACATCAATTACACAATATATGTCTCTGACTGGACAGAGCTACAGCTTGCAAATGCTGGACAAAATGAATTAAAGATGTGTTGAGAAAATTAGTTCCATTTATTGAAACAGTGCAAACTGTAGCTTGCAAGTCTTTGAAAAGTAAATAAAGTGCAGTATTGCAATTAACAATGGAGAGTTAAAAAGTGCAAATAAAGTTTTGAGAAAAAAGGTTTTATAAAAAGATAAACCTCACATATTTCAGCCTTTTATAAAAAGATAAATTACTGACATGATTTGCAATGCACTTTAGCTTATCTTTTATTATTAATAGTAAAATTCGGTCCGATTTTCCCGTGGCGTCTGTCGTTGCTAAGCAACCATGAACTGTGCTCTCCACAACGACAAAGAACGAGGTTTTAGTAGCTAATGGATTTCCACCACCGAAAAACGCTTGCTGTAGCTCTGCTCTGCTACAAGATTTATTTACGGAGTAGAGAAAAACACCAGTAGTGTTTGGGTGCACCCCCGTCCTTCATGTTGACCGAGCTTTTAATGTTGTTATGGAAAGGGTGAAACTGATGGTTGGTTATCACATAAACTGCGGTGCGCTTGCGCCATTCTGAAAAGTTGAGGTGTTTTCATCTCGCTGCGCCTGGAGAAAATGAGCGCGTCGCTTCAATTATGAGCGCGCTTGCCGCGCGCCTACATTTGAAATAACAAACTTGAGCGCGCAAAAGACACATATGTGACCTGATCCAGCAAAATGAGTCACAGTGACCCAAATTTAAAAATTGAGATTTTGGTATTAATGGAAAGAGGAGACCATAAGCTTTCAATTGATATCCTAGTCAAAGTCATACCTTGAATGGTTGTAAAGATATACACATTTGAATTATGGTCAACTGCCCTCTTTTTCCAATTGAAAACCTGAGAAAATCGCTTTTAAAGTTTTTTGCCCGTTTTTTGTTGATATCTTTCAAAATCCATTACATTCAATTTATTTTACAGCTTAATTTGACCAAAGATATTAATATATAAATGCTATTAAACCCGGCTGAAGCTCAAATTATTTTAAAACTTTTTATTTGAATAAATAATTTAACAGTAGGCCTACCTTTTACAAAAATGTACTAAAATCAGAAAGATTGAACAGAGGTGCTACATTTTTGCTTGAGAGAGAGGGTGTGTGTGTGTGTGTGTGTGTGTGTGTGTGTGTGTGAGAGAGAGAGAGAAAGTAATGAAATATTACTTTCATTAATCAAATAATTATTAATCAAATAATGCTAGTCTATGCAATCATATCTTAGTGTAGGCTAGTTGACAATAACAGCGTAACAAATTCATAACGGAGATACCAACAGTTAAATATTGGGTTAATCAAACACATAATGGATTCTCCTTGCAGATAAATAGCTACACTCATTCACATTTGTCAATCACGTTATGTCAATCACGCGTGCACACTACGAAACTTTCATCCGTTATATAAAAACAATCGTAAGTTTTTCGCATCCGTAGCAAGCAGTTTGAATGGTGTTTTGACAATTCGGAGCCACCGAATCAATACGAAAAAACGCATACGAAAAAAACGCGGACTCAGTCAGTGTGCAATGGCCAGGGGGCTTGATGACACTTTGGCAACTTTGCTCGCTTTTGACAGTGACATTTCTCAAATTAATAATATTTAATCTTTCTGAGGAGATTTGCTAGCTTGTTTATTACACAGAGCGCTCGCTGCGAGTCTGACAGGAGGGTGGCTGGACCAATCGCGTGCCGGTCAGTCGAAACGGCTTCCCATCGACAAATGATCAGCATTTGTGCAGATTTCTAAGCTTTTTGATTGGTTCTATACAACGTGTAACACCATTTAAAGAGCAGAGATAGTGACGTTTCAGGGGATACCCGGGAAATGCTCAGAGGTGACGAGAGGAGTTGAGAAAAGCAATGTTCATTTCCAGCGAATTTAGTAAAACTTTGTACACTTTAATAGTAATTTAAATACCTTTACTCAATTATCTGGACTACGAAACTTTGGGAGATTATTTTTTAACGTCTGTTCTTTGAAATTAGCACACAAAAAAAAAATCTATTATTTCATTGTTTTTCCACAATCGGCCCATATCTTAAAATAGAACGTTGCGACTTCCGACTCATTTCGCCAGATCGGGTCACATATGTGAACGGCCCCTTGACGAGCCAAGTTAAACACGGGGGATTTGAATTGGACTTATATATCGAAACTCACGGCTTAAATATCGATACTATCTTGGGGGAAAAAATATCGATTTATATCGCAGAATCGATAAAATCGCCCACCCCTAGTTGAAGGTGTCTGAATAAATGTTGGTTTGACTGTATATTCCTGACCCCTTTAATGCTTTTATTTCACAAATTAAGACTCAAGCCTTGCAAAAACCATGGTTTTGCACTGGTTCTTATTATGAACAAGCTGATTCAAAACTGTTAAACTTTGTCTGTTTACAGGTGAAAAGAAGTTCTCGTGCCCGGAGTGTCCCAAGCGGTTCATGCGCAGCGACCACTTGTCCAAGCACATCAAGACCCATATGAATAAGAAAGGATCTGCTGGCGCAGTGAGCGCCGCTGACACCACCGTCACGACCGCGAGCCCGGCTGACAGCTGTGCCACAGGTGACATGACCACCGACCAGCAGACGCTAGTTACTATGGGCACGCTGTCATCCGAGGGGTTCACGCGGTTAGAGCCCAGTGGCATCAATGTCATGCAAGTCACAGATCTGCACTCCATCAATCTGAATAGCAATGGCTATTAAGCACTTTGGGTGGCGAGAGTGCAGTGAGCATGTTGAGAGCTCTGACTGGGAAGGATGAATGCCCTGCAGTTTGTAGGCATTAAAACGGCGGTTCAGGCGCGGAGCCTCCAGTGAGCGACAGCCATGAAAAATGGTTTCACAGGGGATAGAAAGAGGTGTGATAGTGCACCTTAAAGGTGCTTGTTTACCTCGTCCTCTTTGAGACTCCAGCCTTTTTTGCATCCCTTCCATGTATATTCTGAATCCAGCTTTCTTTTCCCTTTTTACTGATTCCCTGAACTGAAATTGTGGTGTGTCACGGTAAGCATCACTCAGTGGTCCACTTGACGTCATGATATCAGGATATATTGGGTTACAACGCAACAACACAAACAGAAAGATTAAAAAAAACTGTGTGAAAGTGATATCATAGTCATCTTTTTAATCTTTAATACCTTACTTACAAGCCATCATGCTTCCGTGTATTAATCACCGTAAATAAGATGAAACAAAAAGATTTGATGCTTTTTGTACATAAGTTATATTTTTTCTAAGTATGGAAAACTGCATATTCTGAAATTACCTTTGTTTTGTGAATGTATGAATTATGCAGTCTTAAATGTCAGCATTTTTATATTATGTAGATGTTCCATAACGTTTTTTTTTTTTTTATTGCTTTAGTTCTTTTGTCTTGATATACAAAACACATTTAAGTTACAGTAAATACATGCAGTTGAGTTACTTAATGCTAATTGTCCCAGTTTTCTTGGTCACTGTGGTCTTAAACAGTCATGCTTTGTTTATAGGGAAAATGTTAACCAGTTAAAATACAAATGCCTTAAACCCTTTATTTAGAGAGGGCTCTTTTATGAGTTGGAGTTCAAGCCAAAGCTCTTCACTTTCCATTACATGTTAACTCAGGTGAATGTTACTCTTTTGGTGTTAAGCATTCATAATTATTAAATTAAGATGAACTTCAGAAAGACTCCTAGCAGTTATTTATGCTTGCTTATTAAACGGGTAGTTCCAGTCCTTGATTCTAATTGGTCCATAGCTGTGTTTTATTCATGATAACCACGGCTATAACCGCTTCACCCAACGGTTCTATGTATCACTACACAACACCCCTAGCAACCACTCTTAGCAACGTAAACCTACGTTTGCTCTCATTGATATTGTTCATTGAAGCTTCTTGTATTGTGTGAGAGAGAGATCGAGTGAGCGAGTTTATTACCTGCATTTAGACATAGCATTTTCCTTCAGGTCAGTCCTATGTTCATAATAAAAAAAATCCATTTGAATGTCCGCTGCGATTTATATTGTCCTTTTAACAGTTAAGGGGTTTCCCGTGCCTGACAGCGCTAAAGCATTTGTCAGTTGTCCGTGTTCAAGTTTCAGTCCTTTCTATATAAAAGTCTTTGCTACTGAGAGACTCACTGATAAAGACTATCTTTGCCGCCATCTAATGGCGTAATAATTTGCTGTTTACGGTCAGGGACTTTTTTTTTTCTATTTTTCCCTACTTTGACACTGTTTAATGTGACATCTCACATTAATGTTAACATTGTTCAAATTCATGGATTCAGACTACAAATAGTACCAGCATTCCCATTATCAAAACAAGTTGTTAGTCTTTATTACCCCCCAATGTAATTTGTTACAACAAATTAAACCGTACGTCTGTGCAAAAATCTGTTTATTTGCCACCTAATAGAATGAAAGGTACTACTTGTAACAGCACCTACTTGCAACAGTCTTAAAAATGTGGGTACCTTCAGGGAATGGTGGCGATGATACTTAACGAGTTTCGTAACGATACGCCAATGTATCGTTAGTGCTACATTTGATACCATCGACCACAACATTCTTTTAAATACTCAAATTATGTTGGCATTAGTGGAAAAGCATTAGCATGGTTTAAATCATACTTATCTGACCGTTATCAGTTTGTGGCAGTAAATGAAGAGATGTCTTATCGATCACAAGTTCAGTATGGTGTACCACAAGGCTCAGTACTAGGTCCGGTGCTGTTCACTGTACATGCTACCCTGGGGAGATATCATTAGGAAGCATGGCATTAGTTTTCACTGTTATGCTGATGATACGCAGCTCTATATTTCTTCACGCCCCGACGAAACTTGCCAATTCACAAAATTAACTGAATGCATAGCTGATATAAAAAAACTGTATGACTAGTAATTTCCTACTACTAAATTCTAAAGGAAAACAAACAGATTCTAATTACTGGACAAAAAACTTCCTCACGTAATAATCTAGAATACTGTCTAACACTTGATGGATGTTCTGTCAAGTCTTCGTCGTCGGTTAGGAACCTGGGTTGTGTGTGTGTGTGTGTGCTCTCTTTGATACCAATCTTTCATTTGAATGTCACGTGTCTAGCATCTGTAAAACCGAATTTTTTCATCTTAAAAATATATCTAAATTACGTCATATGCTCTTTATTGAAAATGCAGAACAATTAGTTAATGCGTTCATAACATCAAGGCTAGATTATTGTAATGCTCTACTGGGTGGTTGCCCTGCACGCATAATAGACAAACTACAGCTGGTCCAAAATGCAGCAGCTCGAGTTCTTACCAGAACCATAGCCTGGGAAAACCCAGACAACTTCCGGCAAATTTAGATTTGCTCTGAAAGTTAGTCTGGCAAAGAGCTCATTCAAGCCCATTTCCAATCGTCGAAATCGAGGCACCAATCAGAAACGTTGGGGCGGGCTTTACACGATGACGACAGCGCTGGGATTTTGAAGCAGATTTTAGCCTACATTACAATGATGGATGCTGCCTTCGAACATCACTCGTTCGAATCAGCTATCGCGTGTGTTTTAAGCGATTTGAACGTTTCCTTTTTGTTAAAAACCGAGCAAAGAACAACACTCGGAGATGTGATGCAGGAC
Organism: Rhinichthys klamathensis goyatoka; assembly: GCF_029890125.1. Lineage (NCBI taxonomy): Eukaryota > Metazoa > Chordata > Actinopteri > Cypriniformes > Leuciscidae > Rhinichthys > Rhinichthys klamathensis. Next base: position 2,127,892 of record NW_026606634.1, read on the forward strand.
CTTCGCCTAGACACGATCACAATGGACGCACCTGGACCCATCCATGACGCATCCCTGAAGTGAAGACACGACAGCAATCGGCACTGATCCTCAACAAACTCGTCTCCATACCGGCGTGACTCCGACTTCCAACCAGATGGAACTGGATTAATATTCTAAATGTTCTGATCCAATCTGACTTCTGACATGTAATGCTGCCTGGATCATAATCATACACTGTTCGCTCATTGGCCAGAGGAGAACTGAGCGACTGAGTCTGGGTTCTCCCAAGGTTTTTTTCTCCATTCTGTCACTGATTTGGTTCCTTGCCACTGTTGCCTTCGCTTTTGGCTTGCTTAGTTGGGGACATTTAATATTCAACAATATTATATATCTGCCTTACTTAAGGTGGACAAATCAGGGAATAGTTTTTAAAAAAAAAAAGTGTTCCTCATGTCCTCTAAACAGTGTGCAAGTTAAAGGCCATGAAAACTAAAAAAGGGAATGCAGTGAGGATGGTGGTAATAAACGTACCGGAACATAATCAAGTGGATTCAATCAAAACACACACACACACACACTTAGTAATGCTTATTTATGTTAATGGATAATGAAGCGTAAACTGTTTGCTACTTAGGGGAGCGGTGTTCACTACTGTACATGCACTCTAAAAACGTACCATGATTTTTTCAATTTTTTTGGGTGAAACATTTTTACACTTAAAAATATTGATTGACGCAATGAAATCAATTACATTATATCATATGAATTGAGTAAATGTACGGTTAGTAAAAAATTAAGTAGATCTGAGTAACTATATTTGGTACATTAAACAAATCAAATTGAGTAGAAATAATTGAGGAAAACCTAAAAAAAACAATATTTATGAGTAATATTAATTGTTTTTATTTATGATAATATTAACTTTTAATTTCCTGTAAACCTTTGTAAAATACTCCACACAACCACAGGTGTAACGTCATCCATGTCATCGGCCTTTATTGTCGATAAGTACAAAAATTCAGCATATTTTATATTGTTTCAACATGTACACCATTGCCTACATTTAAACTTTTATATAACAAAAATATTATAAGTAATAACAAAAAATGTAAAAAGTAATTCAAGTGTCAACCGGTCTGTTATCCAATGTCCACCGTATCAGCGTTGGTTCTGCGACGGGACTGACTCCATAACCTGCCAATAAACAAACAGTGCACAGTTCTGAGGACATCTTATCCAAATTAATTACATTCATTATCTTTAGGAATAAAGTTGTGTGTTTTTTATAAGGCATCAGGCATTTCAATCAGCGAAAAGACAGACGTGACTCGTTTAGGTGACTCACATTGCGTCCCAGTATTTAGCATTAAATAAAAGGATTTAAAGCACAGTAATGATTTTAAATATAATATAAAACATACACACACATGAATTTCACACAGGAAAGCCCGCGCGCGCTCAACCGGTGAGTTGTCGTCACGTGAGAGGGCATCGTGTCGTCACGTTTTAGTTGAGTAAACTTACTCAGTTTCTTAAGTGTGTGTTAAATATAATAGATTTGAATCAAGTATTTTTTGTCGTTCTTGAAACAGATCAGTTTAATTCTCCATTCTCAAATATTTTGATAGAAATTTCACAAATATATTACGTTTATTATGAATAAATAATTGGTTAGTCAAATACTAAATTCTTTTAGTGAAATCAACTTAAATATAACTGTACATTTTAGACAAAATTAACTGTTGGATTTTTAGTCAATTATTTTGGTATGTTTAACTCAAACAATCAAGTAAATGATATTCAGAGATTTTATTAAGTGAATAAAGTTAATTATTACTGTGATATTTACTAAGCCACTGAATTCAGCTCCAATCCTGATCAAACACACCTGAAGCAGCTCATCTAGGGCTGCATTTAAGTCCAATCTTTAATGCAACTTGGATGTATGTCATTGCTGATGTTGAACCTATCCGCAATGGAGCCGATTTATTATTTACAGTTTTTTTCCTTATGAATTTGTTTTATGCTCCATTCTATAGGCCTGTATGAATGCTTGGGCTGTTGAAGAAAATATTAAAAAATCACACAAACGAAAATAACAATACAATAAACTATTAAAGTTGGCTTAAAGGGGACCTATTATGCCCCTTTTTACAAGATGTAATATACGTCTCAGGCGTCCCCCGAGTGTGTCTGGGAAGTTTCAGCTCAAAATACCCCACAGATCATTTTTGGGTGGAAGGGAAAGCATACTGTTTTCGTGCATGTATCTTTAAATGCAAATGAGCTGCTGCGCCCCGCCCCCTTTCCAGAAGAGGGCGGAGCCTTTACAGCTCGAGCCTCGGATACTCTGCCAAAAACTAAAACATCTGTTTGGTTTTGATTATCATCTCTATTGCGATCACGCTCACGTGACATTGCAGTTCATCATCATGAAAGTTTATTACCTGCATGTTTTAAAACCATATCAGTCTAAACTTCTGATATGTGGTTTTCTGAGCGCACACGCACGCTGGATGTCAGACGGAGTGTCCCGTGAGCATTAAACTAAGTTCTCTTTCACATCTTATTGCGCTTAAACTGTCAAAAACACACAAAGTTCACATAAACACAGTTGGTTATGTCTGTGAACGTAAACAGCAGGGAAAGAAATCGCATGTGTATATTAGATCTGCATTAAAGTTAAAGCAGCGTAATATCTCCTGCGATATATGCTGTAAATATGAATCAAACAACAGAAAATCACTCACCGCTCTTGACTGAATAACTTTAATAGCTTTAATAAGAATGCATTTCTTGAACGCTGCTGTTAAATGCTCAGGCGAGGAGAAAAACATGGCGGACTGTGTTCAGCTCACTGAGGGGCGGAGTCTATGCTAATGGGGCGGAGTCAGCCAGCTGTTGTGGGCGGGGCCTGTGCAGTGTGATGTCACATTGCATAGAAACTGCAAACGGCTTATTCTGAGACACTGCTTATGATTTATGGGGATTAAAAAAAAGGAGTGGATATTTACCATTATAGGGTGATTTACACACCCTGCCGACACATTTATGTTCAAACACCATATAAAAGTGAATTTTGCATAATTGGTATAGTTGTGCTTATAATTGTGTTGAAGTAGGATTGGAAATGAACTCTGCAGGAACAGGATTGAGAAGCCTTGATTAAATGAAGCCGACTTGGACTTGGCTAAGACGAGCTCTGCTCTCTCTGGACTGTGACGCTATTTTCTTCTGGAAACAAACTTTGTTGCATTATTTTCCTGTTATCACTGTAAAGCTGCTTTGAAACCATCTGTATTGTAAAAAGCGCTATATAAATAAATGTGACTTGACTTGCAGAACATGCCCTTCATGCTGAAGTGTTCTGACCTGATGGCACTTTACATCAGAAGTGGAGAAGCTGAATGCCATTGAGTTTGTGGAAGCATAACTGCATTCTACATTTGAAAATCCTCCCAGTACAAAGTCTGTTAGGTGCTCCTTTTCCCAGCTAACCTTTGTGCTGGTGATATGAAGTCGTAATGAAGCACCGCTGTCTCGGTCAGCTGTGGTCGTCCAACAGCTTCTACCATATCTCTACATTTATGCTGTTTTCTAAGCAACTACAAAGAGACAAAACTTGAACGTTTTGTTGACATCCATTACAAAAATATACTGTACGTGCATAAGTTGTGTCCCAAATGACGCACTATACACTATGTACTCGGCTGTCTAGTGCATCAGTTATGAGGTTATTTTGTCAGAGAGCCCGTGGAAGTTTGTTTCTGTAATTAAATTGTTTCTGTAAAAAATAATTGCGACTTTTTATCTCACAATTCCCGTTTCTCACAATTGCGAATTATAAAGTCAACTGCGGGATACAGAATAGTGACTTTTTTTCTCATAATTGCGAGTTTATATTTCGTAACTCTGACTTTATATCTCAATTCTGAGGGAAAAAAGGTCAGGACTGTGGGATATAAACTCGCAATTGCAAGAAAAAAAATCTGAATTGTGGGTCAATGTATATCTTCCAATTCTGAGTTTTTCTCAGAATTGTGACTTTTATAACTCGCAATTGCAAGTTAATATCTCAACTCTGAAAAAAAGTCAAAATTGCGAGTTTATTTCTTCCAATTCTGAGTTTATTTCTCAGAATTGCGCCACACAAAAAAAATCAGCTCACAATTCAGACTTTTTTCCTCGCAATTGATAAACTCACAATTACGAGTTATAAAAAGTCACAATTCTGAGCTGAATTTCTTGCGGTTAATTAAAGGGATGGTTCACCCAAAAATGAAAATGTTGTCATTTAGGGTGTATTCACACCTGCCTTGTTTGGTTCGATTGAATCGAACTCTAGTTCGTTTCCCCCCTTGGTGCGGACCTTTTGGGCAGGTGTGAAGACAGCAATCGAACTCGGGTGCGGACCAAACAACCGAACCGAGACCCAGCTGAAGAGGTGGTCTCGGTACGCTTCCAAACGAACTCTGGTACGGTTCGTTTACGGTGTGAACATGAACCGACCCAATTGCAAGAAAGCACTGCGCCTTTTAGTTAACAGGCTTCCGTAGTCGGAGATTTTGGCATAATGGTTTGTGTTATTGGAATTCCATTCCGGCGCGCTGTCTGGCCACACGATACTGTTGCGTGTCTTTCTGCGCGTCGTGTGTGCATCATTGGAATGGAATGAATGAATGAGTGTGTGCATCAGGACATTCACATACAGAGCGTTCTCTTAAGTTTAATCGCGCATAGATGCAAAAAAAGCTTTTGCAGTTCATTAAATGTAACGATAGTTACAATCCAAGGATGATAGAATAGAATAGAATAGAATCTTTAATTGTCATTGTACAGTAGAACCATACAACGAAATTTGCTTGTGCAACCTCTTAAACAACACTCACTTTCATAAACACACTCATACAATAAATAAAATAAAATAAGAAAATATATTAAAAAACCGAAGTCCCATTGCATAAAGTCCCTATCTAGAAAGTGCAGCTGTGCGACTGGGGGGTGGAGGAGCATGATTGTTCAGTTCTGTAATGGCCCTGAGGATAAAACTGTTCTTCAACCTGGAGGTGCGTGCTCCAAGAGCCCGATACCGCCTACCAGATGGAAGCAGGGAGAAGAGATGGTTTGAGGGGTGTGTCTCATCCTGCAGAATATTATGCGCTCTGCGTAGGCAGCGGATTTTAAAGATGTCGTCCAGTGGATGCAGTGGAAGTCCAATGATTTTTTCTGCAGATTTTATAATTCGGTTGAGGGATTTCCTGTCCTTCTCTGTGCAGTTGGCATACCATGCAGTCATACAGTATGTTAGAACACTCTCGATGGAACATTGATAGAAGGTCTTAAGCAGCTCAGCAGACAGGTTGCTCCTTTTGAGTATTCGTAAAAAGTAGAGCCGCTGTTGCGCCTTTTTGACCATGGAGTTTGTATTTATCTCCCATTTTAGGTCCTCTGAGATCATGATCCCCAAGAATTTAAAACAGGAGACCTTTTCCACTTCCTCGCCATTCATGATGAGGGGTTGAGGCTCCTTCTTACACCTTCTGAAGTCAACTATAATCTCCTTTGTTTTCTTGACATTCAGGGTCAGATTGTTGTCTTTACACCATCCTGTCAGTCTATCAACTTCATCTCTGTAGGCGTTCTCGTCGCTGTTCGAGATTTCTCCCACCACAGTTGTGTCATCTGCGAATTTTATCATTGTATTCGAGGGGTGGGTGGGGATGCAGTCATACGTGTAGATGGAATAGAGCAACGGGCTCAACACGCAGCCTTGAGGTGCTCCAGTGCTGAGGGACAGGCTCGAGGATTGGTGTGGGCCCATTCTCACTGTCTGTGGGCGATCTGTCAGGAAATCCTTGATCCACATACACAGGTTGCTGCTGAGGCCCAAGTCAAGGAGTTTGGTGACCAGCTGGTTAGGAATGATGGTGTTAAACGCCGAGCTATGGTCTATGACATCAGAAGCATTTAATGATGCTGCGTTAAACTGGACAAACTTAATCGCAAGCGTTAACATTGACAGCACTGGATAGCAGTATATACAATGAGAATCTCATTATTTGAATGTGTGAACATAGCCCCTCTCTATGAATCAAAACTTTATACCTTATCCGTCTTCTGCGCAGTTTCTTCATATTGCGTTTGTACAGAATAACACAAAATTAGTATAATAACAAATATTGCAGTAGGCCTACGAAATATCTCCATGCTGAGCCTTTTTTGCACTTCCTGATTTCCCTACTTGAGAATCCTTGTCCAATGAATGGACGACCTTAGCACACGTGTGGTTTTGTTTACAAATTTTGGTTCACTTGCAAAAAGAGCAGTGTGAAAGCGAACCGTACCAAAAAAAAAAAAAATTTTATTTGGTCTGGACCAAAGCAAGTGAACTATCGGACTTTCCTGGTGTGAATACACCCTTACTCACCCTAAAGTGACTTTCTTCTGTTAAAGACAAAAGAAGATAGCTATTTAAAAAAAATTGGGTAAACCCGAGAATTGACGCCGGTAAACATTGACTTCCACTGTTTTCTTCTTCGTGGAGGTCAAAGGCTGCCGTCAACTGTTTGGTTACCAGCATTCCTTAAAGTATCTTTTGTCTTCAACAGTAGTAAGACATTCAGACGGGTTTGGAACAACTTGAGGGTGAGTAAATGATGACAAAAATGACATTTTTGGGTGAACTATCCCTTTAGGTGCATAATCCGGGTATTTAAAGTGCACGTTTTTTTCTAAACACACTAATCGCTATTTATACTACTAAATTACATAGTATGTGCATAGGAACCCACATAGACACAGATTTTCCTAAAAATTTCAGCACCTCCTGAAAGTCTTATGAATCATGTTTACATTTATTATCCATGTATTTACACACAGACAAGCACTGGATAAAAGAAAACCCAACAGGATGAAATGACGATAATATATCAAACATTGTGTAAACACCTGAAGAACCACTGAATATTAGATCACACGGTTGACACACACTTCTCATGAATGTCAGAACACTGACTTCTTCAACTACAGGCAGCGTGAACATTTGTAACTTTGTTGTTGGTGTGTAATGCAGAACATACATACATACATACAAGATCTGGGCCTGTACCATGATGGTAGTTGAACAAACCCAGGGTAACAGGATTAGTTTCGAGTTGACAAAACCAAACCAATTTAACCAGGCTTTGTTGGTACCATGATGCTGATCATCAACTTGATCCTGAGTTTAGGAGTTTAGGAATGACATCAGTAGCGAACAGCCAATCACGCGCTAAGAAAGAGTGAAACTGAGATTCACTTCTCTCTTCTGCAGAATATTACGAGATTGAAAAATATTAAGAATTTAAACAAATTTACACAGCAAGAAGAAAATAGCTGTCTATGAAAGAGGACAACTAAAAGAAAAAGTCTTGCTATATATCAGTGCAAGTAAAAGTTGTGAAGTTAGTTTATACAGTTGATAAAGCTATAGAGAGAATTGACCATTTGAGCTCACATGTGGTCATTTTATAGCTTCATCTATTGATTCTATTGAAGCGTATTTATTTATATTACCATTATATATTTATTCATTTAAACTGTGCGTGAACATTTTTGATAAACTAAAATTGTATGTGATCGATTAATAATTACATAAATAATATCTAAATCATACAAAATTATTATTCTAAATAAGCGTTACTAAAAGCCAGACGAATTTGTCTTTAAAAATCATTTGCTGTGTAGTGACCTTTAATTTGGAGTAGGAACAGGAGTGGCTTTATCCATGTCTCTTTTAATTTCACAAAGTAATGTTTAACTGTAAATTCTATGTATAATTTTGAATGATACCTCCTTAACTGTTTGTAATTAAATATTGATTAGGTAGCCTAAATCAAACCTTTTTTCTGCACTATATTGCCTGTAATTGATTCCAATATGAGTAAATAAGGCAGAGACACATTGTTTTTTTTGTTTTTTTTTAATAACACTCTTATGGATCTGTTTTGTGAGTTAAGGGGAAAACAAATATGACCTACATAAACTTTACTATGTGGGGACCATTGTTGAATATTGATTATTTTCTGATGTCTACAACATACAAATTTAAGAAGATATTGCATCAAAAACTTTTGCATAGTCCCCATTGTGTTACAGGAATCTTATAATGTGCCAAAAACTCATTGTAAGTGAAAAGAAAACAACTGATCCGCCAATATTATGCCATTATCAAAACAATATTTAAAAAAAAAAACAATGATTTGCGTTTATATAATATATCCTGTTCCATAATACTTATGTGGTGAAAAGTTATGCTTGAAAGTCAAGGACCATGATAAAAGGCAGAACATTACCTGATCATCTGACAGGTGACACAGGTGAGGTCAGAGTTCGCTGTCGAGTGACGTCACGCCGGTGATCGTTGAGCGCGCGGAACGCGGAAGCGGGAGTCAGTCAGTCAGAGTCAGTGCACTAAAGTTTCCCGAGGAACAAGGTAGGCTATGTGGTCTAAACGTGTTATTTGGAAATACTAAATGCATGAAGTAGCTTTAGGAAATCGGCTTGCAAATCGGATCTTTCAATGCTGTCTAGAGTTTGTTATTAGCCTGACTGATCTTTGACTGATCATGACTGATCTTTTTTTAATGATAAGCGGTTTCATGCCACTGTCTGTTCAACGCGTGTATGTAAACGGAGTGTGTGTTTGTGGGCTTCTCGACCTCTGAGGTGCTGCGGACAGTCCCTGTGTGTTCAGGACGGTTTACGCTTTGTTGAGTAAAGACACACAGCAGACTGTGGGAGACAGTTGTTGTTTGCCCAGGGCGTTTTCCAGCAGAGATGAAGAAGTGCTTCTCCTGTCCCGGATGTGGAGAACATGGAGTGCGCAGTTTCGAGGGAGCGAAGGAAGCATGACTGATCTTACTGAAACTAGAGATGATTAATTCGAATAAACAAAGTTACATGTATTTTTTTAAACTTATTTTACGTCGTAAAACAATTTTGAAAATTAATGTTTATTATGTTTTACATCTTATTTCCCATCTTTTTTTTTTTTTCTTTTTTTTAGATGAGCAGGTTTCCTCTTATCTTAATTACACTGTAAATGGTGACCCTGAGGTGCAAACTATATTAACAAATAACAAAACTGCAAAATTTAAAATGGAAAGGGCAGGAGCCCTCCACATGACATGCAGGAAAAAAATATTTATAATTTACTAATTTGTTCCCTCAAATTAAAAAATCCTGCGCACGATTTACTATTCCATTCCCTTGATTTGCTATATCGTGGAGATTGTCCTCACTGCAGAACATGAAATCCAGGGGGAGGAGTTGGATCCAGATCCTACTCCTCCCACCTTACATATACCTAAACCTACCCATCTCCGCCCCCTGATCCCTAACCCCACCCCTAATCCTACCCATCTCCACCCACTTATCCCTAACCCCACCCCTAATCCTACCCATCTCCACCCCCTGATCCCTAATCCTACCCATCTCCACCCCTTAGATCTGGATCCAACTCCGCCCCCTGGATCTCGTGTACTGCAATGAGGTGCTACTGATATCGTGCACACGATTTATAAATCGAAGGAACAAATTAGTAAATGGTTCACACTATTTAGCAAATCAGGGGAACAAATTAGTAAATCATGCACGCGATTTTTCTTGCATGTCATTTGCGGGGCTCCGTACTTAAAGTCAATATGTAGCCTAATCAAAATGTACAAATCTTAGAATGTAATATTGCAGTGTTTATTATAGCCTAAATGAGTTATCGGTGTGGATTATTTTAATGAATGTTCCTGGTAATCCTGAATCAGAATAACTTCACTTCACGCATGTCTTCTCTGATGAAGTGTTTACTGGCGCGAGGGCGGGGCAACCTGTCACTCACATGAGATCCACCAATAGCAAACCACAAACGTCTAATCAATTCCTCACAGACAAAATCAAGTCCCGCCCTACATTATTTATTGTTTCAGAAGCCGGTTCATATTTCACTATAGGGAAGAAAAGATTATCTAAACTTTCATCCACATTATGCCGGGTAAAAGAAGCATGTTGATTAGACAGATACAATCCATGGTGAGGTGACACTGACACAGTTCCTCATGTGCATTGCATTGAAGCATACATTTCATTTGCACTTCAGGGCAACTATAGTAATAAGCTTTACATCAAACACAGAGTTGCAAAAGGTTCTGTATAAAATACTATAGTGTAAGTGTACAGTACCTACTTCAGGGGATTTTCACTGCTATCGCTTACAAAGACAGGAAACAAGCCAATCTCTGATTAATTAACTCTCTTTTTTTAATTGATATATTGAATAATAATAATTCCTACAAAATATTTAATAGTGTTCATCGGAACTTTATTAAAAAACTGCTTGTACCTTTACATCCAATCACCTTTATTTAGTGCTTTATGGTTTTGGATGCTCTTATTGAAATGACGGCACAGATCGTGTGCAACTCATAACTCCAGTCTGACTGTTCACATATCCAAACGGTAGATTTGAATGTTTCTAGACCTTATCCGCATCTTAGGCTGTTTTCGACACCACTGGTGTGATGTATACAGCTATGATTAAGCCAAATTTGTAGTAAATATCTGTTCAGCTCACATAACCGGTTTGAGGTGAAAGTGGTAAATCTAGTGTTGGCTATACATGCATAAACGAAGTATTGGAGGTTCACGTTTAAAGTCTGTCTGTCTTTCTTTTATTTGTTGCAGATCAGTTGCAGGAGACAAACATGTGGCCGAATCAAGGTGATTTTTGGTTTCACTTTTTCTCTGAATGATTTCATTAAAGTCCCCCTGTAGTCAATACTTGTATCCTTTAAAACTCATCTTTGATCACCAAAATGACATATTTAGAAGTTTTTTACTTAAAAAAAATTCTTCATGCCTTAAAATAGCTTGAATGCAAGTCGACACCCTTGCCTCATTTAGTATACATGGTTCTATGAATATGCAGATGAGCCCCGCCTCCACTCACTCACTCAGCTCAGAGATCCACTGGTTGACGATCACACGTTGATCTGATTGGTTACAAGGTCGTTTGTGACGTCAGAAACACCAGCGATTTGAAACCGTGTTTTTGAGACTGTCTTTGGTTCACTGCAGTTTTAAGGAGAAAATACTCGGCAATGCTGTCGACTTATGAATTTACACATGGTTTGTCTTAAAGGAGAACTCCGGCGCAAAATGAACCTTTGGTCTAATTACACATTGTTACCTAGTCAACCGTTATCTGAGATTTGTTTTCATGAATATCGAATGTAAATAGTTTTATCTCTAAAAACAGTTAAGCCTATAATGCTAGTATATTGGGCATCGAGTAATGACAAATAAAAATCGCTTGTTAATACCACTAACAAGGCTGAAAATAGCCCCACACTAACACGGTAGCATAATGAGGGTCCCTACCTTCAAACCGAAGCATTGAGAACTTTGTCAGTGTCCAGACAGTTTAATAAGAAGATATTTAATACATACAGTCAACTTCGCGTACACAGGCAGAAGCCATCTTTGAAAAGCAGTCTCTACCCGTCGATCTACGAACGCCGATCCAAGCCTGCTGTTCGCGCTCACCTTATCACAACTTCTAGCTCGTTCACATCTCACCAGCGCACTTGGATCGGCGTTCGTAGATCAACTGGTAGAGACTCTTTTTCAAAGATGGCTTCTGCCTGTATACGCGAAGTTGACTGTATGTATTAAATATCTTCTTATTAAACTGTCTGGACACTGACAAAGTTCTCAATGCTTCGGTTTGAAGGTAGGGACCCTCATTATGCTACCGTGCTAGTGTGGGGCTATTTTCAGCCTTGTTAGTGGTATTAACAAGCGATTTTTATTTGTCATTACTCGATGCCCAATATACTAGCGTTATACTAGCTTTATAGGCTAAACTGTTTTTAGAGATAAAACTATTTACATTCGATATTCATGAAAACAAATCTCAGATAACGGTTGACTAGGTAACAATGTGTAATTAGACCAAAGGTTCATTTTGCGCCGGAGTTCTCCTTTAACCCTTGTGCTGCATTAGGGACATTTTTGGTCTTTTGCAGTTTAATTTCTTTGACCATTTTGGCTGTTTTAATGCAAATGGTATGTAATTTGGCAAAATTGTGACTTTTTAGATAAATGTAAAAAAAATTATCCCATTTTGCAAAATATGTATAACACACTCTGTGTAGAACAAATAGTAACACTCAGCACCATAATGGACAAAAATGTCCCATTGAAACCCATTAAAACGTCGTTTAAAGCCGGGGCCATCATTAATACACGAATCATGATTTATGTTGAAACATCCTTTCATTTTGAAGCAAAAGCATTATATTTGCATTATATAGTGTATTCCACCAGATGACGTCACTACATAGGTATTCCCTATGGGTGGAAATGCATGTTATTTTCCTGGTTTCCACTAGGGGCACTATTGACTGTGTTATGAAGTATTTTAATGGCTCAATGACCTAAAATTGTTTCTGAGTATGTGTGGATTAGGGATCGACCGATATGGATTTTTTAGTGCCGATACCGATACCGATTTTTTCCCCATCAGCCTTAGCCGATGACCGATACGGGCTGCCGATTTTCTTGAGCCGATATTTGGAGCCGATACATTTTGCTCCCTCAATTTACATCATAAAAATGACATGATGTTAACAAATGTTACAGGTCTCAATTTAATAAAAGTAACATTTATTTAACGTAAAAAAATCTATATTTAACAAATAGTAAAAACATGTGAGGTAGAACAAGAACAAGTAGATAAACAATATTTAACAAATATTAAAAACATGAGGTAGAACAAAAAAAGGTTCACTGCTGAAAATAAATATTTAAGCATAAATAAAATAATTACACTATTGCACACAGTAGCAACCAGCATAATAAAGTGCACAGTGCACACTGTACTTCATTTTAAAAGTAACGAACTATTTACTGCCATGGTTTAAATTTTTCTACATAAAATAAAATGAGCATGTCTAGTCATATCACTGCGATGGCGAGGGAGACACACACCACACGCGTCCAAACCTCAGCCAGGTGGTCGCTGAATAAATCTTCCACAAAAAGCACGGAACAACGTTGGTATTACTTGATCCTATGACCAGTGTTCGTAACAGCTACCGTACGCATACTAGGGCTGTCAAAATTGCTCAAATGGCGTTTGTATATTCCCTCTAAAAAAACATATTTGAGCATATCGTCGTGCATTTGGTCAATGACGCGCATTACGTCAATAACAGGACAAATTAATACAAAGAGACATAACTACTAGTATTAAGTAGCTTATTTGAGTTTAAACATATTTGACAACGTATTACTACAAAAAAAAAAAAACGAGTAAATCAACTAATGGCCAAGACCGCAGAGCTCACTCTGGCTCGCCCGGACTCGCAGGCGCACTCTCTCTCTCTCTCTCTCTCTCTCTCTCTCTCTCTCTCTCTCTCTCTCTCTCTCTCTCTCTCTCTCTCTCTCTCTCTCTCTCTCTCTCTCTCTCGCCTCTCTCTCTCTCTCTCGCCTCTCTCTCTCCTCTCTCTCTCTCTCTCTCGCACTCACCCTCACGCTCTCCGCGCATACCGGTTTAAATGAACAACAACAAACAAATGTTGAGTGCTGATCAAGAGTTTTGTGCAAGCAATTTAAGGTATATAGCAGGCTTCATTCAGTGATTGAAACAAATACATTAATTGAAGTTTCACAGTACATAGAACCGACACTGAGCGCTCCGAGCGAGCTGTGCTGTGGTAACGTTAGTCTGCTACCGCGGGCGTGTTTTTCCACATTCGAATATTAATTTTCACCTTCAAAATTCAGTTTTTTTTAAACTATTCGAATATATATTCGTATTTAGAATATTCATTGACAGCCCTAATGCATACTGAACGGATAGCCTACAGCTATTTGCAGCTCCCTAAATACAATGGCAAGCAAGCAGTTTTATAGACGAGTCATTCGCGTTTTCCATTTGGACCCACAAACTTGCTTAGCTATATAGTTGCAACCACATAACAGTTATAAAGCAACGTGTTTCCATTTTCAAAGTGTTTTACAATATTTCAGCAGTCAAACAGTTAAAAGATGCTTTGAAAGTTTAAAAGTTACCGTTATCTTGAAGCGCAGGTTGCACTCTGCTAGTGGGGGAGGGACAGTGCAGGGTCTGCACGTGAACTGCAGCGTCTCCAGCAGCACAGAGCTGCCTGTGGACGCCTGTCTATAAATAATGCCGGGAAAAAACTATCGGCGAACGCAGCAGCCGCGTATCGGCCGATTCCGATACACGTAAAAACCGCAAATATCGGCCCGATATATCGGCCGGCCGATATATCGGTCGATCACTAGTGTGGATGTCTGCGAGCAATGTGTGTCTGCGTTGAAAAAAGTGTGTGTGTGTGTAGGGCCTAAATATAATACATGGTGTTTAGGCGAGTGACAAATCACAATATCCTGAAGGTCATATTTTACCCTTTCTGTCTACTCTCTCTCTCTCTCTCTCTCTGTGTGTGTGTGTGTGTGTGTGTGTCAGGGGTGTATGATGTGTGTGTAGGCGTGTGTGTGTGCGTGTGTGTGTGTGCATTTAGCAAGAGAAAGCGCTTCTCACTGCATTGTTTTCTTTCGGTTTGATTCATGTGTATTTTACGCACAGACATGAACCTTTGACACAGCTTAGTTTTTTTTAGCAGTCTATGTTTCAAAGTTAATTGATAATTTCTCACATACGTAGAGGCACAAACACAGCCATGCAGTCAGTCCTTAGACAATAATAACACCTTTCATCTTGCGGCAACAGAAAGATGTAGCTGCGAGGGATCCAAAACAAAGTCTGCCTTTGTTTTGGATTAGACTAGTTGAGAAATCAAGTGCAGTTGATGCAAAAGTTATAAAGCTGTGCACATCTTTGGTGCGGCAATTTCAAACTGAGCAGAAAATTCAGAGGAAAGTGGGTCTGCAGACACCCATGACAAGAGGAGGAGGGGGTGCAGTTTCTGCCCTAACAAAAAAAGAAAAATCTCCACCACCTCCTCAAAATGTGGCATTTACATCTGTAAGGAGCATGCATTGCAATTCTGCAGCTCCTGCAAATGAGCTGAAGAATGATTTTGTTTTGATATGTTTTATTAATAATAATAATAATAATAATAATTCATTACATTTTATATAGAGCTTTTCTCGGCACTCAAAGCGCTTTACATAGAAGGGGGAATCTCCTCAACCACCACCAATGTGCAGCTCCACCTGGATGATGCGACGGCAGCCATACTGCAAATTTGGCCAGGATGCCGGGGTTACACCCCTACTCCGAAAGACATCCTGGGATTTTTTTGTGACCACAGAGAGTCAGGACCTCGGTTTAACGTCTCATCCGAAGGACAGTGCTCTTTGACAGTATAGTGTCCCACTATGTTAGGACCCACACAGAGCACAAGGAGAGCACCCCCTGCTGGCCTCACTAATTTTATATTTATAGAATTAAATTGTTTATAGAAAAAATAAATATTCATGTTCATGGTGATCTTGTAGTTTTGCTTTCTTTCTATAGCAAATTTTGATGTGTAGTGAGACAGGCACAGGTTATAATCACCTAGTAGAAATCAGGAAAATGTTTGCAGTACTATAGATGTTTGCAGTATGTCAATTATATGACAAATGGTACCAACTGGTGGAAAACAGTAAAAAGTAAATATTTTACCCCAAGGCTTGGTAATGACAGGGTATTTGAATAGAAATTATGATTTTATGATATTATGACAATGGGTTCAAAAATGGATATTTGAATGGGTTCAAATAGGACCAAATTTGTCCTTAACGCGCTATGTGTGATTTTTTTCAAAAATCTTACATATCACAAAAAAATAAAAATGCACCAAAAATAATGTTGCTGCTAATCTTTGACATATTCAAGACTGTGATAATCCAAAGCCAAGGTTTTCACTTTGCATTTAGTATATGGAAAATAATGACATTTTTGTGTTTTTTCCTCTTATACAAATTGATGGTATCACCACCAAAACTGGTATTTAAAGGGTTAAAATCCTGAAATTAAATAAATATTTGGTAGTTATGATGAGGACTGATGCTGGTTAAAAGATTTAATTTGGTAAAAGTGGAAAATAATAATAATATATAATATTTTAGGCAATGTTTAATATGTGGCCATTTTTGTCCATTAACGCGCTAAGAGGGATTTTTTTTTTTAAATCTGACATAACACAAAATCTTTAAATGCACCAGAAATAATGTTGCCGCTAATCTTTGACATATTCAAGACTGTGATAATCCAAAGCTAAAGTTTTCTCTTTGCATTTAGTGTATGGAAAATTCTTACATTTTTGTGTTTTTTCCTCTTATACAAATTGATGGTATCGCCACCAAAACTGGTATTTAAAGGGTTAAAATCCTGAAATTAAATAAATATTTGGTAGTTATGATGAGGACTGATGCTGGTTAAAAGAATTAACTTGGTAAAAGTGGAAAATAATAATAATATATAATATTTTAGGCAATGTTTAATATGTGGCCATTTTTGTCCCTTAACGCGCTAAGAGGGATTTTTTTTTAAAATCTGACATTACACAAAATCTTTAAATGCACCAGAAATAATGTTGCCGCTAATCTTTGACATATTCAAGACTGTGATAATCCAAAGCTAAAGTTTTCTCTTTGCATTTAGTGTATGGAAAATAATTACATTTTTGTGTTTTTTTCCTCTTATACAAATTGATGGTCTCGCCACCAAAACTGGTATTTAAAGGGTTAAAATCCTGAAATTAAATAAATATTTGGTAGTTATGATGAGGACTGATGCTGGTTAAAAGATTTAACTTGGTAAAAGTGGAAAACAATAATAATATATAATATTTTAGGCAATGTTTAATATGTGGCCATTTTTGTCCATTAATGCACTCAACGGCGTAAAAAATCTAATGCAGCACAAGGGTTAAAGCATATTAAAAACACCACATAGACACATAAACAATATTAAAAGCTGGATTTTCAACCCAACATTAATGTCTATGTTGCACCTCAATCCAGGTCACAGTCACAGTTAAGATACTGATAGTCAGTGTAATCCATTTTACCGGCTATTTAATGGACAACTTGTTTTCTAGCCAAAGTGAGTAAAAGAGGAGAGACAAAAAAAATGGAAAATGCCTGAAATGGTCTTATAATTATATAATACCGTTATATAAATAATGCATACTAATATAATAAGTAATCATCCATAAAACTAGGTCATTTTGTCAATCAGTATGATTCTTAATTAAAAAATGTAAAACGTAAACTAAGATCGGTGCAGTACCTGTTTGTGATCTCATACATTTACATTTATTCATTTAGCAGACGCTTTAATCCAAAGCGATTTACAAATGAGAACAATAGAAGCAGTGAAACTAACAATATGCATGTGCTATGACCACTCAGTTTAATCTAACGCAGTCCATACTCACAGCAGCACAACAGGTTTGCCATGCAGGGATAGTTAATGTCGCATTGAGCAACAGTGAAGACCTTCATGATCCCAAAAAGGCAGATGCTGTGTTTTCACTAATGTGGTGAGATTAGCAGGATTCCTCTAGTGGTGTCTGCCTTGCATCAAACAGAAAACAGAGTTTTGTATTAAAGAGGCCATATTAGGCCATTTTACAGTCTTGATGTTGTTTTTGGGCTCTACTAGAACAGGTTTTCATGCTTGAATGTTCAAAAAACATTATTTTCCCCATGTTTTACATTGTTGTAGCTCCTCCCTTCCCAGTCTATCAGTAACACTGGGGTGTGTTTCCCAAAAGCGTTGTTAGCCAAATAGTCACAAGTTCCATCATTACCAGCATAGTTGAACGATTCTGTGTTTCCCGAAACCATAGTTCTAACGAACATTCGCAAACAGCATCCCAAAGTGGTGTGTTTGAAAAGACAGCTCTCGACCTGCGGTTAGAAGCAGAGTTTCGTGTTTGCATGACACGTGGACTTGCATAGATCATGCTCTTGAGCAAAACAAGCAAACTGACATGCAGTGCTTTCTATATCTTTCATTCCAAATATAAACAATTTCCATTCTACATCTTTTAGTTTGTCGAGAATGTTTGTAAAGTTCTGTTTTTGAAGAGTGTGTGCATGTGCTCTGATGCTCTGGAGTGACGTAAGTGAAACATCTGGAAGTAAAGCTAAACAACAGAGAACACAAATTGCGAAGTAGTCTTCATTATTTACACTCCAATAATATGACATTAATTCGATCTAGAAGGGATTCTAGAATCGAAATACCATATTTTCTTAGTGATAGATTCTATTTATACTAAGTGAAAATAGCATTTTCTTTGCGATAGGCTGTGTAAATGGTTGTTAGATGCTATTTATTCGTATAAATAGTGGTAGATACTATTTACACCTCAGTGTTTTTGTACATTTTAAACTGTTTGCAATGATAACATAGTGTAAATGATAATATTAATTCAAATTATTGCATGTATGCTGCCTTATTGGGACAATAAAGCCCTCCCTACACCTAACTGATAAACAATTTTTTAAACTCACGTTAGGCTTTTTATTTCAAA
Organism: Rhinichthys klamathensis goyatoka; assembly: GCF_029890125.1. Classification (NCBI taxonomy): domain Eukaryota; kingdom Metazoa; phylum Chordata; class Actinopteri; order Cypriniformes; family Leuciscidae; genus Rhinichthys; species Rhinichthys klamathensis. The sequence goes on from NW_026606634.1 coordinate 2,146,431, forward strand.
ATGTTGAATATTTGCTTAATTTCTATTCAAATTAAATGCCTTTCAGGTGTGATGTAAAAAAGGGAGTGGAGTGAGTTCGGCCAAAGGCGGATTCGAACTCGGGTCGATTTGCATAAAAGTTTTCTGCCACGCGACTTACCTCTACACTATTGGTACTGTTGACAATCCAGTGTTTTCCTTAATTTTGTCTGGGCCAACCAGATGTCAGTGTGCGGAGTTAGTGTAAATAGACATTATTTTAACTATATTGTTAAACCAACGTGGTTCGAAAGATGGATGTTGGACAGGTACTATGTTTTAGGGAAATAGTGTTGACTAGCTAGTTACTTTCTCCAACGACGCATCGTACTAGTGGTTAAGCAACGAGTTATGGGAAACGTACCCCTGTTTAGTTCCTGTCTCTATGAAGCCCCTCCTTCTGCTGAAAAGCACACTGTGCTCTGATTGGTCGGCTGGAGCAGTGTGTTGTGATTGGTCGAGCGCTTCGAGTGTGTTTGGGAAATGTCCCGCCCCTTACCATAACCGCCAGTTTCAACACGCTACTAACTAATTCAACCAGGCCCCGCCCCTTTATTCTGCGTATTTATTATTAAATGAGGAATATTGTGACGTGTTTGTTCACGGATGAACAATGTTTGTGCTGAGCACAACGTTTTGTGTGTGCTGATTTACTGACAGAGAGCAGGAAACCAACATTTAGAAACCAATACATTAATATATTTGAAAGTTTTAAGCAAATTTTTGATTTTAGATTTAATTTTGTTCGATAAAAATTTTGGTTAGTGTTCTGGGTCGCCACTTGATTTTCAATGTAAAATCTGGGCCCTAAAGCAAAACCAGTTGATACTAAACTCGTTAGCTTTACAGTTGAAAACTTTAGATTTAAAGAAACAGTTCATGCAAAAAATGTTCCATTTGCTGTTCCATCACTGTTTTACTGTACAGGATTTTCTTTCTTCCGTAAAACACAATATTGAATGGTGGTTCTGCTTGTAGTGAAAGTGGATTATGATTTTTAAATGCCAATGCAGTGACATATTGACCACCATTATGATACTCTCTTTTTGAGCTTATCCTTTAAAATCATCCATTATCACTGTTCATCACTGCCTAGGGACATTCTCCTGTTGTGTTTCATGGAAGATTCATGTACAGTCAATACTTACACGCTTATCTCATATCTGTCTTGCTGTGATACGCAGGACCTCCGGTTCAGCCGCCCAATCCTGCCTATCCGGGACCTCCAAACCCTGGATATCCAGGCATGCCTATCCCATCACACCCCGGACAGAACCCTGTCTATCCGCCCGGCATAAACCAGCCCAACACCATCCCGTACATGACCCCGAATCAACAGCCTTTCCCTCCCGGTGCTCCCGGTCCGCATGGCCCGTATCCCGGAGCGGGTCAACAGTACCCCGGCCCCTATCCCGGAGCGGGGCAACCGTTCCCCGGACCGTATCCCGGACCTGGGCATCCGGGACCGTATCCCGGAGCTGGGCATCCGTGCCCCGTCCCGGCTGGAATGAGTGTACCTGGTCATAAGAAACACAAAAAGATGAAAAAGATGAAGAAAGGGCATAAAGCTCATAAAGCTAACAAGGAACATAAACATATGAAACATGGCAAGGTAAGAGGCTGAATGTTCAGTGGGTATAAATGTTACGTGACATTATTACGCCGGTGATGTCTAAACCCTTCTTCGATAACTTCATGCAAAATATTTTTTTTGCCAAAATCTGAGCAATAGCCTCTCTCTCTCTCTCTCTCTCTCTCTCTATATATATATATATATATATATATATAGTTTGCAATCGAAATTATTCAACCCCCATTGCAAATCAGGTTTATTGGTAAAATTTACAGTCTTACTGAAATGAACACATCAAACAAAAGTAATTGAAATAGCCCAACACAACAAATTTTGTGGTTTCCCAAAATTCAACGGAAAATGCAACTTTTAATGACTTCTGCAGTCTCTAAATTATTCAACCCCCTGAACAGAATCCCTCACAACTGCACAAATCTGCAAAACAGGTGTCGTTTCACTAATCAAGGGCTTCATTAGTTGCACCAGGTGTGCTTGAGCTAGAACACATGAAATATCTGAACTGGCTAGGTTTGTTTAGTGTCACGTTTGACTGCATGTTAGAAATATGGCTAAGTCAAAAGAACTTTTTGGACCATTAAGAGAAGATATCATCGCCCTTCACAAACAAGGAACAGGATACAAAAAGATAGAGAAGGCCCTAAATGTTCCTAGATACACCGTTGGAAGCATAGTTCCCAAGTTCAAAGTTAAACGAACAGTGGTTGCACTACCTGGACAGGGCTAAAAAAGAAAACTGTCAAAGGCTGCAACCGGATATCTGAGAAGGCAGGTTCAGAAAAACCCTCAAGTGACTGCAAAAGACCTGCAGCAAGACTTGGTGGCAACAGGCACTGAGGTTTCGGCTGCACAGTAAAGCGTGTAATAAACGCATGCCAGAACTCCAAGACATGCACCACTACTGACCCAGAAGCACAAGAAAAGTCGGCTCCAATTTGCTCAAAATCATATCAATAAGCCACAGAAGTTTTGGGATTCTGTTCTGTGGAGTGATGAAACAAAACAGGAGCTTTGTGGCCCTATGGATCAACAGTATGTCTGGAGGAAGAAGAATGAAGCATATGCTGTAAAGAACTCTCCCTACAATTAAACATGGTGGTGTTCGGTGATGCTCTGCAGTTGCTTTATATCCGCTAGCACAGGAAACCTGCAGCATGTGGAAGGCAAGATGAAGTCATTGAAGTTTCAGAATATCCTTGGAGAAAACGTCATGCCGTCAGTGAGGAAGCTGAAGCTTGGGTGTCATTAGACCTTCCACAGGACAATGATCCCAAGCATACCTCAGGCTTGGTTGCAGAAGAAGTCCTGGAAGATCCTACAGTGCCATCACAGTCACCTGACTTGGACCCCACAGAAAACCTCTGGTGGGATTTGAATAAGGCGAGAGTATTCCTGAACTGGAGCCATTGCTCATGAGGAACGGGCTCAGATTCCTCCGAAGCGCTGCCAGAAGCTGCTGTCTGCTGATATATCTCGTTTGCAGCAGATCATGACAGCAAAAGGCTGTTCTACTAAGTACTAAAGATACTTGCCATTAAGGGGTTACATCATTTTTTTAACTGCAGAAGTAATTAAAAGTTGCATTTTCAGTTGAATTTGGGGAAACCACTTGAAACTATTTGTTTTGTTGAGCCATTTCAATTACAAAAGTAATTGTTTTTTGATTTGTTTGTTGCAAACAGCGGAAAGTTTGTAAATTTTGCCAATAAGCCTGATTTCCAAATGGGGGTTGAATAATTTTGATTACGAGTGTGTGTGTGTGTGTATATATATATATATTATTACACACACTACTTCTCAAAAATTTGGGGTCAGCAAGATTTTTTTATATTTTTTTAAAGAATGAAAAGCAAGCATCAAATTGAAATCACAGTAAATACCTTTATAATGTTACAAAATATTATATTTCAAATAAATGCTGTTCTTTTGAACTTTTCTATTCATCAAAGAATCCTGAAAAATAAAATGTATCAAGCAGCACAACTGTTTTCAACGTTGATAATAAGCATAAATGTTTCTTGAGCATCAAATCATCATATTATAATGATTTCTGAAGGATCACTGAAGACTTGATGATGTCTGTTGTGTCATTATTTAAACAGATGGCCAATGTGTTAACTTCTTAAACAGTTCATCATGAAAGGTGGTTAGCTGCAGTGATGCTGAATTGTTCTCCGTTTAAAATGCGTTTTGTTTTGTCCTGTTTCAGCATTCGTCCAGCAGCAGTAGCAGCAGCAGCAGCAGCTCTGACTGAAGATCAGCTCCACAACATCATTCATGCACTAATACACAACTTAAATGCCTCTTTTCCTAATGAAAACCATGTCTAATTTCCAGTGTCAGGGCAAACGACAGACAAACTGCCCAGGAGCAATAAAATAGATAATCACATTAAGTTTTAAATATACCTATACGTTTCTGTGAATCTGAATGCTTTTCTCAATCAGTTACTTTTTACAAGGCAAAAATAAAATAAAAAATCACATAATGCTTCCAGGCATGAATCTGCAACCGTTTATTTAACTGTGAAATGTGATTGACCATCTGACTCCTTGTGAAGAGAAGTCTCGTCAGTTAGCAAAACTACTTTGACATCACTCAGCATGTTTTAATTATTAACCTTTTACTGACAAACTTGACTCAGTTGTGAACAACTATACTGACATTCAGACATTTGCCTCCAAAATTGTACATCATACATTTATACAATTATAGCCTAATCAAAGTTACTTTAAACTAAATGCTGCTTGATTTCATCCATTTAGAAAAAAATGTTTAAAAAGTTAACATTTTGTTTTGTAATAGTTTCACTCAATAATGCTTTTGCCGGGGTACGTTTAAGATTTTGAAACAACACCCATAATTGAATGTTTTTTTTTTACATTTCTTTGTGCTTTTTACTAGTCTAAGCAATCAACATGTGTTGATCAAAGCTGATCAGGAATTTATGAAGCTGAAGTAGATCTTGTTGACATATCCATGAGTAATAAAGTCACGTGATGCATTTCAGACTGTAAACTCTCTAAGTGTGTGTGAGAAATCATTGTTGAACTTCGCTGCATAATTGCTGTTGGTTTATAATGAGGCACTTAAAGTGTTTCAATAAATAATATATTAAAATCTCCCTGTGGTAAAAATCCAGCTTTTAATGTTGTTTATGTGTCTATGTGGTGTTTTTAATATGCTTTAAGACAAACCATGTGTAAATTCATAAGTCGACAGCATTGCTGAGTATTTTCTCCTTAAAACTGCAGTGAACCAAAGACAGTCTCAAACACACGGTTTGAAATCGCTGGTGTTTCTGACGTCACAAACTACCTTGTAACCAATCAGACCAACGTGTGATCGTCAACCAGTGGATCGCTGAGTGAGTGAGTGAGTGGAGGTGGGGCTCATTTGCATATCGATAGAACCGTGCTAAATGAGGCAAGAGTGTCGAGTTACATTCAAGCTATTTTAAGGCATGAGGAATTTTTTAGGTAAAAAACGTTTATTATTATTATTATTATTATTATTTTTATTGTCATTGGAAGTACAACGAAATTACATCAGAGCAACAATCGACAGTGTTTTTCATGAAGTGCAGATAATCACCGATAAAAACAGTTTGTTTACAGGGCACCGCAACAGACAACTACCAAGACAAGGGAATATCAAGCTGAATCACCTATAGAGCTACACAGTCCAGTTCCAATTGTTGGAATGATAAAGTCCATACTAACACCACAAATAGGGCCATAGTGACCCATAAACAGAGAAGGGGCGTATAGGCTGGATTGCTACCAATCAATGAAAAGTATAATTATGTGTGCTGCAACAATGCAGAGTCCAGTTCACAGTTATTGCAGTTATTGGGTAATGTTAAATAATGATAGATGTGTAAATTAAGTAACGGAAGGAGGTAGTCCGGAATGGTGCTCATTCAGCAGTCGAACTGCCTGAGGGTAGAGGCAGTTGGCCATTCTAGTGGTTCTAGCTGGAAGAGACCTGTACCTCCTGCCCGACGGCAGCAGGCGGAACAAGCCGTGTGCTGGGTGGAACCGGTCCCTTATGATGTTGTGTGCTTTACGCAGACAGCGGGTGGTGTACACAGATGAAATCTCCGGGAGGGTAGTCCCGATGATTTTGCCTGCAGTCTTCACCACCTTCTGAAGTAACTGTCGTTCAGCTGTGGTGCAGCTAGAAAACCACACCAGCAGCCCATAAGTCAGCACACTTTGGATTGCACAGTTGTAAAAATTTATCATAAGCCTCTGGGGGAGTTTCACTCTTCTCAGCTTCCTCAGGTAAAAGAGCCGCTGCTGGGCCTTCCCTACCGCTGTACTGATGCTCCTGCCCCAGGACAGATCCTCCGACATAGTAACACCCAGAAATTTGAAGTGTTTCACCCTTTCGACTGCCTCTCCATTGATGTTGAGGGGTGAGTGACCTAGATTGTTTGATCTACGAAAGTCAACTATGATTTCCTTTGTCTTTCTGATGTTTAGTAACAGGTTATGGTTCTCACACCACTCTGTTAACAGATCGATCTCCGCCCTGTATGCCTTCTCATTGCTGGCTGTAATGAGGCCGAGCACAGTTGTGTCGTCAGCAAATTTAATGACATGATTAGTGGAAAAAAAAGCGGAACAGTCATGTGTGTAGAGTGTGTAAAGTAGGGGACTGAGCACACATCCTTGAGGTGCACCAGTGTTGATGTATATGGTGTCAGAAACGTACTCGCCTATTTTCACACATTGGGAGCGGTTGGTTAGAAAATCCAGTATCCAGTAACATAGTGACTTGTTCAATCCAAGATTACACAATTTCAGCAGAAGTGTAATTGGCCGTATTGTGTTGAAGGCTGAACTAAAGTCAATAAAGAGCAGCCGTGCATAGGTGTTTTTATGCTCTAGATGTTCCAACAGTAGGTGAAGCACAATAGCAATGGCATCCTCCGTTGATCTATTTGCCTTATATGCAAACTGGTACCGGTCTAAAGCTGGTGGTATGGCCTTTTTTAGGTGTTTCATGACCAGCCGCTCCAAGCACTTTGCAGGGATGGATGTAAGTGCAACAGGCCTATAGTCATTCAGGCATGTGACATTGGCTTGTTTAGGGACAGGAATAATTGTTGCTGCTTTAAAACATAATGGAACCCATGACCTGGACAGTGACAAGTTGAAGATCCTGGTAAAAACTTCTGCTAGTTCGTATGCACAGTCCTTTAGCACCCGTCCCAGTACTCCATCCGGACCAGATGCTTTCCTCGGATTGATGTTACCTAGGCAAAGTCTCACTTCATGAAGGCTCAGGACTGGTGACATATCGTCGTGGGAGGGCAAGTGGGGGCACAAAGCATCCTTGTTCTCCCTATCAAAGCGTGCATAAAATTGGTTTAATTCAGCCGCCACAGTGGATGAACCATTCACAAAGGCTGATGTTATTCCCTTGTAATCCGAAAGTGCCCTTATTCCCTCCCACACCTGTCGTGAGTCAGTGTAGGTGTTAAAATGAGCTTCAATCATTAATACATACATACAAAATACATACAAAAATACATACATTAAATATGTAATTTTTGTGATCAAAGATAAGTTTTAAGAGATAAAATGATTGAGTAGAGGGGGACTTTAAGAGAAAGCTTGGAACGCCTACCAGTTTCATTCATTTTTGTGTGCTAATGTCTTTTAATAACAATGCAATTAGACAACAATCATAAGATTTACAAGGCACGCATCACTGGACGTACTGTGAACATGAAGAGATTGTAACTCTGGCTCTCAGGATCCAGCCGAAACAGTTTTGAGGTTAATTTTATTTTGTCTCTATGGAAAATAGTGATTATATGTTGAATATCAAAGTTTTTTATGTCTGTTTATTAATGAGGGATTTGTGGACACATCAATGTTTTTAGAATTGTGGAGTAAAAGTTATAGTTTTTATTTTGAAGTAAAAAGATACAATTAGACCCTTTGGGTAAGATGGCACAGTAAGGCCCAAATGTCGTGTTGTTATAGTGTTATTATTTTTAAATTTAATAAATATTGTAATTAATGGGATTATTATTTAATATTTCCATGAATTAGATGTACATTCTAGACATCTTTCCTTTCAATAAAACTTAGATGTTAAATGAGTTATCTGTTTCTATTATGACATATCTTCAATTAAAATATGGGCAAGAAAATATGTAAATATTCATATGCCTGTATATGCAAGTCATAGAATAATTTTACCTTTCAGATAAATCTCTTACTCTGATTTGTCTGGTTGTTCAATGGACAACTTGCACTGAAGTTCGTGACGCACTTCCGTTTGGAAATAGTACATCTCACTTATTACCGGTTATGTTTACTTTCAATCTACTGTAATCAATGAGTTGAACAAACGCCACCTAAAATGAGTGTCTGCAATAAGATTTAAAAATTTGGACATTTTTATTGTCAGAATAAGGGATATTCTGATGTTTCTGTGTGCAGAATTTTCCAAACTCATCGAAACATGAAGTTATAATCCAAACCAAGTCGATCTGAGAAAGTAAGATCAACTTGATTTTAAATCAGCATCACACTATTGATCCATATTACAATATTTAATGAGCAAGATAAAAGTATGGGGGAAGTAGTGCTGGTTCTGTGTGCCACTTACTATTTTCACTGGAGGAGAAAGAGCTCTCTCCAGTCTTTTCTGCCTCCGTTCCTCTCGCCTTCCAACTATAAACACAAAATACACAATTTTTAATAAGCAGGAATAATTTCCGACTTTACACAAATACCCATTTAAATGCTTAGGATGTTTGCGTTGTAAGACTGTTCAGGGAGACTTTAGATTTTAAACCGGTGTCTCGTTATTTAATGTTTTCTCAGTCAAATCATACAATTTCCAATTGATTCAATAGAACGCGTGAGCTAGGAAATACCAATATGGCGGCACAGTGGCGTCACTGTTTATGACGTCATGAGCTATCCAGTCATTCTATATACACTCACCTAAAGGATTATTAGGAACACCTGTTCAATTTCTCATTAATGCAATTGTCTAATCACATGGCAGTTGCTTAAATGCATTTAGGGGTGTGGTCCTGGTCAAGACAATCTCCTGAACTCCAAACTGAATGTCAGAATGGGAAAGAAAGGTGATTTAAGCAATTTTGAGCGTGGCATGGTTGTTGGTGCCAGACGGGCCGGTCTGAGTATTTCACAATCTGCTCAGTTACTGGGATTTTCACGCACAACCATTTCTAGGGTTTACAAAGAATGGTGTGAAAAGGGAAAAACATCCAGTATGCGGCAGTCCTGTGGGCGAAAATGCCTTGTTGATGCTAGAGGTCAGAGGAGAATGGACCGACTGATTCAATCTGATAGAAGAGCAACTTTGACTGAAATAACCACTCGTTACAACCGAGGTATGAGACGATTACCGGTTTCACGATAAACCACGATAAAATATACTGACAGTTAGTATTATCGTTTAAAATTTAATTATCATTAAAACCGTGTTTGATTATCGCGATTTTAATAACTCACTGTAAATCCTGTCAAGCCAGCAACAGTCTGACGCAGGCGCAGCGCGCAATGTTTTTTTTTTTTTTTCCCAGAAGGAATGGCGGAAGGCAGTGAGATTTTTCGTGTTCGGGAGATTTTTCAGCCTTTTAAGAGGACGAAATCTGAGGTGTGGTCATATTTTGGCTTTTACAAAAGTCCTGAGGGAAACTTGATCGAGGATGGTCACCCTGTCTGCCAAACAAAAAGTCGCTGCAATAGAAACACTTCAAATCTTCCGAGTCGTCTTGTGTGACCATCACCCACTGTTGTATAGCGAACGCAAGGCAAGTTAGCTTTGACCTCAATACCAAAACTACGTCTGGGAAATAATTGGGCACGAAATGTTGTTTTGAGTTGAAATATTTTGTCACTCACTTAAAGACGTGAAGCTTCCGCGAAGAAAAGTTTGCAGCAAGTGGCTTTGAGCCAAAGACGAACGAACAACTTCAAGCAAGACTATTATTAAGAGTGACATTTTAAGGGATACTAATGTATAGTTTCATTGTACACTTGTTACACCGATTTTATTTTTACCACATAATTACGGGGACATATTGAATTGAGATTAATGTTTTAAATCTTACTCGTTTATAAATCCATTTTGTACAGCGTACAAAACAATCGTCCAGACAAGATGATCACAACAATATTATCAAACTCTGTAAACAATAAATCAACTCCGATAAAACGGGAGACGCAAGACGGCAAGTTGTATTTGAATGAAACAAGAGCGCGCATCCGTTGTGACACATGGATGTGCGCCGTGTAATAATGCTTTGCTATTGACGGCGGTCATTATAAAGAAAAAAGGAAATGCCACAGAATAGAATCTTGCTTAAAAAACTGCATAGAGCTGCTTGTTTTATTTGTTGTTTGTTAATTTTCAAATATAAAACTTGTTGAAATGTTTTCAGTGTGAGCATCAGTTCTTTATGAACACTTTACTAATTTTAACAAAACCGTGATAATATTGATAATCACGATAATTTTGGACACTATAATCGTGATATGAAATTTTCATACCGTCCCATCCCTACGAGGTATGCAGCAAAGCATTTGTGAAGCCACAACACGCACAACCGTGAGGCGGATGGGCTACAACAGCAGAAGACCCCACCGGGTACCACTCATCTCCACTACAAATAGGAAAAAGAGGCTACAATTAGCAAGAGCTCACCAAAATTGGACAGTTGAAGACTGGAAAAATGTTGCCTGGTCTGATGAGTCTCGATTTCTGTTGAGACATTCAGATGGTAGTCAGAATTTGGCATAAACAGAATGAGAACATGGATCCATCATGCCTTGTTATCACTGCGCAGGCTGGTGGTGGTGGTGTAATGGTGTGGGGGATGTTTTCTTGGCACACTTTAGGCCCCTTAGTGCCAATTGGGCATCGTTTAAATGCCACGGCCTACCTGAGCATTGTTTCTGACCATGTCCATCCCTTTATGGCCACCATGTACCCATCCTCTGATGGCTACTTCCAGCAGGGTAATGCACCATGTCACAAAGCTCGAATCATTTCAAATTGGTTTCTTGAACATGACAATGAGTTCACTGTACTAAAATGGCCCCCACAGTCACCAGATCTCATGGGTGGAACGGGAGCTTCGTGCCCTGGATGTGCATCCCACAAATCTCCATCAACTGCAAGATGCTATCCTATCAATATGGGCCAACATTTCTAAAGAATGCTTTCAGCACCTTGTTGAATCAATGCCATGTAGAATTAAGGCAATTCTGAAGGCGGAAGGGGGTCAAACACCGTATTAGTATGGTGTTCCTAATAATCCTTTAGGTGAGTGTAGATCAGTGGGTTAAACCCATGAATCAGTGGTTTTTACTTTTTTTTACCTGATCTCTGCTCAGTTTTGTAGAGGTTTAAAGAGTTGTAGTTAAAAGTCTCTGATTGGTCTGATTAGCCAAGCTTTCCATTAAACAAACGTAACAAACTAGGCATTTAATATTTAACACATATTATACAGACACTTCTTATTTAATATATTCGATGATATGTTCATTGCATTTAATAGATTACACTTTCAATAAAACATTTTCAATTGGTTTGTGGAAATGTTTTTGTGCATGTTTTCACTGTTCTGGCCAGCAGGGGTCGCCAGCGTGTCGTGTTTCGAGCGATTCGAAACAGTGAATCATTTGGTGAAGCAAAGTTTCTAAAAGCTTCGTTTTTTCCCGACGCTTCACACGCCTGTCCAGCTGGTGGCAGTAATGCTGGTTCTCTAAGCGCTAAAAAACCCCTTTAGGTGGATTACGAAGAAGAAGTTTCTTTTCTTGATGAACGCGATCCGCTGGACAGTCAAGAGAGCCGTCAGTCACGTGTTAATAAACAAAGACCACCTGATGAAGAAGATGAAGAAGATCGGGACTCATAACGGCACCTTTCACTGTGATGAAGTTCTGGCGTGTTTCTTTCTGCGACAGCTGCCGGAGTATAAGGTGCATTCACATGAAACTCGCTCGGTCAGAGTAGCAGGGAAATTATGGGAATACAGACACAAGATATGTTTTGAGATGTCTATGATACAGCATGCCAAAAGATTGTATCGGACCCTTCATATGTGTTGTGTTCAGACCATAGACTGTAAAAAAGACGATGCATACAGGGCCCCGTTATGCAAGCATAATCGCTATAAACATTCGTTTGATCCATTGTCGACAAAACTGATAAAAAAGCAACTCCAGTAAGGTGATACAACTGCATGTGTTGGCGGAGTAGAGGTAATGTAAATACAGGAGTTGCATGCTTTTTAGGTAATTTATGAACTAATAGTGTTTATCTTTTTATTATCATTTTGTTTTTATTTAGTTTAGGGAAGGATGTTTTATGTGGAATGAATACTAACGTTTGAATGGTGGGTGTTTGTGGTGGGTTGATGTTGCAGCACTTCTCTCATCTAAGACACATTTCTCCTACTGGAGACAATAATAAAGTACCTTGACCTTGACCTTAGTTGTCTTTTCTCATTGTCAGGATGCTGAGATCGTGCGCAGCAGAGACTCCTCTGTCCTGGCCGACTGTGATGTTGTGGTGGATGTTGGAGGACAGTTTGATCCCAGTCGTCAGCTCTACGATCATCACCAGAGGTACGTGTTTCATTCAGTCATTTTTATTACATTTTTTGGACATACTTTGAGCTGCGCACACTAAGTATTGTTATTACTTGTAGGCAACAGTCATGAAAAAAATCATGAATATTTGATTAAATTAAGTCATCATATGTGTATATGACCTTCTTCTTTCAGACGAATACAATCAGAGTTATATTAAATAATATCCTGGCTCTTCCAAGCGTTATAATGGCAGTGATTGCAAACACAAACTTCACGGGCTCCGACGCGTTAATAAAGGCCTTCCGAAGCAAAACAATGAGTTTGTGTAATAAAAATGTTCATATTTAAAACATTATGAAGTAAAATAACTATGACATAAGACGAACGTACAGATTACACTTAAGTGTAAAGCGCAACTCATGCGAGTAATGCGACGCACTGCTGGTATTTACCCTACATGATGTCATGAGTTTCGTAAGTTGCGCTTTAGGTGTAAGTAGAGACTGCGTATGTTCGTTTGGCCGGAAGCTAGAATTTTACTTTGTAACGTGTTAAATATGAATATTTTTCTTTCACAAACTCATTGTTTTGCTTCAGAAGGACTTTATTAACCCGCCAGAGCCCGTGAAGTTCATTTATGACGGATGAATGCACGTTTTTGAGCTTCAATCTGTTGGTTGCATTCACTGCCACTATAAAGCTTGGAAGAGCCAGGACATTTAATATAACTCTGATTGTATTCGTCTGACAGAAGAATGTCATACACACCTAGAATGACTTGAGGGCGAGTAAATCATGGGCTAATATTCATTTGAAAGTGAACTAATCGTTATCCTTTAATGACATAATTTTATTTTTGAGTTAACTTTTAAGGACGTATTAGTGAAACGGGAAGAAAAGGATGTTTTGATTGGCCTGCGAGACGCGAGTGAGGATCAGCTGAATTATTCATCAGTGAGTGTGTGAATCTGTGTTTCTTTTCAACAGATGTTTTGCAGAAAGCTTCCACAGCTTGTGTCCAGAGAAGCCCTGGGTGACGAAGCTGAGCTCGGCAGGTTTGGTGTACCTTCACTTTGGCAGACGAGTTCTTGCCGCACTTACGAAGATGGAGGAGGACGACACGCGACTGGAGGTCCTTTATGACAAGGTCAGTTTAAGCTGAACGCGTCAAAGCAGAAATACTAAGCTTTATGAAACTCATCCGGAAATTACAATCAGACTTTTTAGCACTTTTAAAACTAGACTTGATCAAGTGGCATTCACCAGATGTCGTATAGGTCATAAGTTTGACCCATGCTTCTTTGCTTAAAGGTGAAACCCAACTATATCAGAGACAATTTATATAGAGACATGCCACTTCCTCAATCCTCAATACAACTATATAGGGAAAACCTGTAACGCCAAAGATGGCGGTTGTATGCACATGCCCCGCCCCTCCCGCTGGAAAGCCAATCGTCTGCTTTTAACAGTCAAGCCGGGAAACATGTAAGCCTATCGTCTGGTTCCACTGGCGCATGCGCACAGTTGAGGTTTGCGACAGCGGAGACGAGAACCCTTGCGCATGCGTAGTAAAAGCATAACCTGTGGGGAAAAAGGCCTTTTAAACCTTATTTTGGGGCAAAGTCATCAAACTTTTTCAGCGATTTTTATCATATTTTACTGCTGTTTCTATACATGCAGTTTTTATGTCCCGGTGACCAGTGAAACTGCAGTTCTGACTCTCTGCCCATTCATTTAGATAGGAGCCTGGTCTTGTTAGTCCGAAATAGCTGCCCGGAGGCGTTGCCAAGATGGCGGCCGAGTGGCATGACTTGCCTAAAAGGACTTTGACTATATGCATGTTTTGTAAGATTCCCCTACATGTTAAACTTAATTAATTACATCATCCTGGACTTATGGTGCGTTCACGTGCTATGGTAATTATGGTAAATACCAAAAGCCGACGTGGAAAATGCACATGAACACCCCCACATGTGGTATTTTCCACTGGGCAGCTCGTCGAATATTTTGATGCACGAGTTGCCGAGATGAGATAACCTTTGACCTTTTCAAAATGGCGGAGAGCAACGCGAGAGTCGTGAATGGTAAAAATATGTACTTTTCATGATCTAGAAAATATACAGCTTATTATTTACCGTTTGAGTTTTGATAAATCATTCTCTTGCTGTAGCAGATGACTTAAGCAATCTAAAATAGCTTTAGCTAAATAACAGGTCTGGATCTCCATCTTTTTACCACATTACGACAACAAAAGCACTTGAACGCAACACACTGGTAAATACCAGTTCACAAGTGGAAAATATCATATTTTCCATAGCACGTGAACGCACCTTTAATGCAAGTAGAATGCCTTTTTATGAAGTTACCTCACTTAAGGACTTATTTAGAAAGATTATGCCTGAAAAGGGTTTGGATTTTTTTATCATGTTCATTTAAAAAATATTGTATAATATGTTTGTTTGGTCTTCATTTTATTTATATGATATTTGTATTTTTGTAATTGAAAATTTGCCATGAAAATAGCCTTGGATGCTGACATGGCACTTAATAAAACAATGTGAATCTTTAATAAAGCAGAAGTCAGATGTTCCAGCGTCCGACACCTGAAGTCTTCTGTTTCAGATGTATGAGAACTTTGTGGAGGAAGTGGACGCGGTGGATAACGGGATCTGTCAGTATGACGGAGAGGCACGTTACTCGATCTCCACGACCCTCAGCGCTCGCGTCGGCCATCTCAACCCACACTGGAACAGCAAAGACCAGGACACCGAGGTTTGCTGAGAGCACACACACACACACACACACACACACACACACACGTGTTTGATGGGGGGGGGGGGGATCTTTTGGTACCTCACGATTCAAATCGTTTCTTGAGATCACGATTTGATATGTGCATCAGTGTTCCCACGGGTCCTTGGAATCCTTGAAAGTTTGTGATTCTTAAAAAAAAAAAAAAAAAAAGTCAAGGCCCTGGAAAGATTTTGCAAAACAAACACACACAGATATCGGCCCTCGAAAGGGCTTGAATTTATGTTGAGCAAGAAGTTTTCTGGAAAAAAATGTCATATTAATTCCTCCGGTCCGCTAATGTGTTATTCTGCCAGCACTTCGTGGCCTATGCGCACTAGCTTGCTTGATTTACGTTAGTTACGCGCATTTACGCGCCAGTATCATGCGCATGCACAGACCGCGGGCCAGAATACAGTTCTCTTTCTGCTTGAAGTGAAGGAACAATAACACACACAATTATGCCAAAATATCATTTGTCGAGTGTCTTCATAACATAAGAGCAGTCTTATGATGGTCGTAAAGAGTTGTGAGAGAATAAGGCGCGTGTGAGATCCGCGTCTCTGTCAGCAACTCTTAAAGGGCCAGCATCCAATAATGCTTTCCGTCAGTAAAGTTAATCAAAGAACAAAGGGAACAGAGAAAAACACTCAGTGCTCTTGACCAAAGAACTTGTGTAGCTTTAAATAGGATTTTAGTCCATATAATTTATGCAGTGCAGACTGTTTGATAACTTTATTCAATTTCTGTATATGTCCTACCTGTTAGACAGGAAGAGCACAGGTAAATATGACATTTATTATGGGTTTATGTGAGGATTGTTTGAAGTTCACTTAAATTAAAATTAAATAAATTTAATCCAGACATCAATGGCTTATTGATCATTATAGGTGTTATCAATCATTTAGTTGTTGTTGCTAGTTTGAGTTGAGAAATACACATTTCAGAATTATCACTAATCTGTGTGTGCATTTTGCTTTAGAACCAAGCAAAATGACTCATGAAACCATTTGTTTATTATATCGCTATCGCAAAATTGACCTCAATAATCGCAATATGACATTTTCCCCAAATCGTGCAGCCCTATTGTAGTTTACTGTTTTGTGTTACTTTTCTTAGTTGACTGTGGTAGACCGTTTAATAGGGCTAGAAGGGATGAATTCTACTGAATTAAATGTGAACCTTGGAGTTTATTTAGTTTTTTTCCTCCATTTTTGTCAACTCAATATTATAAAACGAATGTCCTTTAAGCGGACTACAATCATTACACACAGACTTCTGTATTAAAGCAAGGCAGATTTTTTTATTTTTTTTATATTAAAAATAGGAACAAAGAAGCAAATTACAAACAAATACTACATGAAAAAATATACACAGTTTTTCAGGTACAGTACCATAGGTTTATTTAACTGCCCTACTACTACCGAAATTGAATAATCAAATGTAGAAATAAAACACTATCTACAATTGTCGCTGTATAAATTAAATATAAATTGAAGATAAAAAAAGGATTTTTGAAATTTGTGAATCGATACAATCGGTAGAAGATAGAATCGCGATTCATATATGAATCTATTTTTTTTGTTCATTTCTCTGTCATTCTTAATTCAGAATAAAAAGTGAATTTAATAAAAATCAGGTGAATCAGGTTATACAGGTGAAACTCGAAAAATGAGAATATCATGCAAAAGTTCATTTATTTCAGTAATTCAACTTAAAGGGTTAAACTAATATATTATGTAGACTCATTACATGCAAAGTGAGATATTTCAAGCCTTTATTTGTTATAGTTTTGATGAGTATGACTTACAGCTTGGTTTTCATAAGCTATAAGCCATAATCATCAAAATTATAACTAATAAAGGCTTGAAATATCTCTGCATGTAATGAGTCTATATAATATATTAGTTTAACCCTTTAAGTTGAATTACTGAAATAAATGAACATTTGCATGATATTCTAATTTTTCGAGTTTCACCTGTATGTTAATCACAGGTTGATATGGTCACAAAAGTTGGTTTATGCAGTAAACTTGTGTCCAAGAGAAAAGGAAGTGCCTGTTTTATGTCAGAATTTGCAGGTATGAGTAAAACAAGAAATAATCTGTTTCATGAACGTGAATCTTCTGTGTGTGTTCTGTAGCAAAGGACAAATACACAATCACAGTTCAGTCCATTACAGTGGTTTAGGTCAGGGCTCTGAGGTTCAAGTGAGTATTATGCATTTTTATAATCATGGTAAGAATATCACTTGACAATAAAACCTTTTACATCGTAGAAGGGTTTCCATAAAGCCCTGGCTCTTGTAGGAGCCGAATTCCAGGACCGTTTGGACTTCTACACGAACGCCTGGCTCCCGGCGAGAGAGGTCGTGCAACAAGCTGTCCAGGCGAGATACCAGGTGATTAATATCTGTGTTTTCAAGCTGGATTCACTGACGCACGACTGCACTCGAGTGTCTGGCTCGCCTGTACTGTCAGAGCATTGCATGATGAAAGATCATTTTCATCATTTCCTCCTTTCCAGAAACCATTTTGTCGCAAATTTGTCGCTCAACCACGTTGGTTAATGATGTCACGCAGGTGTTGGAGTAATTACTACTTTTAATGAATCTGTTTGAGATCAAATAATGATAGATGTTTTGCTATAAATTACGGACACAGCATCTGACGACTAATTCGAATTTTGCTTTATTTCCAGATTCAATCATAGATTCTTAGACACTAGAGCTCGTTCACACATGCGCACTCTTCAAACACGACACTTTAAATCTCTTGACAAACTCAAAGACCTAAAGGACATTAGTATGTATTATAAATAAAGACACGGGTTGCACTGAATGTCAGCTTGCTTATTTTGCTCAAGATCAGGATTTATTGAGTCCACATGTCATGCAAACTGGAAACTCTGCTTCTAACCACAGCTCGAGATCTGTCGCTCAAACACACAACTCTGCGATGCTGTTTGCGAATGTTCGTTGTAACGATGGTTTCGGGAAACACCGACTCGTTGAACTGCTGATAGCCAGTTGGCTAACGAAGCTTTCGGGAAACGCACCTCAGCTCAACAGTCCTTCTAATGTGTTCAAATAAATCAACTACCCAACAGACTCAAAGTTTATGACCCAAACCCAGAATTAGAAAGTAATTGTCATGAGCGGTGTTGTTCCCGTAGGTGGATCCGAGCGGGGAGATCGTGTTGCTGGCTCAGGGTGGCTGTCCCTGGAAAGAGCATCTGTTTTCCCTGGAGAAGGAGATGAAGGTGGACGTGCCCGTTAAATTTGTGCTGTACACGGATCAGAACGAACACTGGAGAATCCAGTGTGTCCCGGCCGGACTGAACACCTTCCAGAACAGGTCTGGCTTTTCCTGACGTCTTCATGTTGAGACTCAGCTTCTGTTGCCTTGTTTTTCAAGAGTGACGTGAGGCTGAATAATGTGAAATAACTGAAGGCCTCATGGCTGCCTTATTGCGTTCACTGTTACTGGTTATAAATTCATTGAAATATGTATTTGCATTGATTGTGTAGGGATGCACCGATATGAACACTTTGGCCGATACCGATATTGCCGATATTAGTGCTGGTCGGTATACCGGTTCATACCGAATACCGGTGTTTATTTTTGTTATGATATGAATTTTTAATATTCCACAATACCGGAGTTTATCGCTTAAACAACGTTAGGAACGCGGTTCGACACTGTTGCACTGTGGTGATGCACAGCTGTGTGTGTTACCAGAGAATGTCTAATATGGGGAGAACTTCCACTCTCAGGGAACCTCCGGCTTCTGAACTGGTTGCAGTTCCACTCTGGTTCCATATGAGGGCGCTCACAGGACGAGTGCAGAATGAATGGATGTCTATGGAGATATACCCCTCAAAATCCACTTCTCAGGATATAGTTTTTTGTCTAGTAATTTGAATGTTGTATTCGAAACGAGATGCAAAGAAATTACACATTGTTGGGTGTTAGATTTTTTAGAGTCACTTGTTTGCTTTAAAAAGTCTTTTAAAATGTCAATGACGTCATACACATCGTACGACCAGAGATACTTCTTAACGGCAATCTTTCAGTCACTTTGGTGCGTTCGCGCTCTGCGCTTTCTTTTCTCTCGAGACAGCTGATACAGGTAAATACACGTGCTAGAAGAGTTTTTGTAAAACTAAAGTTCTTAACATTCTGGTCCGTAATCAGTCCTTCACTGACCAACCAGCGTTCATTAGCAGAATGCTAGCGTGTTATGGGCAACAACAACTCAACCTGTAAGAAATCGAAAGGACATAAGCACTCGTTCATTCAACTTTCGACCTATAACCCATGTTGAACTTGCAAAACCTACAATCAAATCTGAGATTTCTCAACGCCAATCGGGTGAAAGAGACAACTTTAGCCGTCTAGCTCCATAGACTCCCATTCATTTTGCACTCGGGCGATCGCCCCCAGTGGAACTCTGGTGGAACTACAACCAAAATTCGGTACAATAGGGCTTAATAGGGAGTGGCCAGGCTCTCCGTAGACGGGCTCTGGTGTTACTGAGCGTGACGGTGAAGATGGAGAGGTTAAACAATAATTGAAAGCTGTCAAATTATATTAGTGTTTCCCATACATTGGTTCACGATATCAACACAGCCTTTTGGAAAATCTATTAGTGGTTGGCATTGACATCTTTGAATAAACATGAGCACTGCACGTTTCACAGTCAAAACGCGGTGCGGGTGTTTTTTTATATGAATGTATCTCAAGTGAACTGAACTGAACTGAACTGAACTGAAGTGAAAGTCTTTAGAAAAGTTGTTATTTTGATTGAATCTTTCTTTATCTTTTCCTGATAAAGCAGCGTTTATGAGCCGTTACCGGGGAAACCGCTGTTTCTGCCGCTCCTAAAGCGCCTCCTGCTGGAACCTGTTTGAACAGCCTTGCAAACCTTTGTTAATACTATTGTGTATTTTTTTTCTACAATATGTGAATATTGATCATGACGGTAAAATAGGGTATTCATAAGTCAATCTACTGCAGTATTTCCTCTCTCCCTCAGTAGAAAATGTGGTTAACACCCAGTCATTTTTGAGAAAAATAATAATACCGCCATATACCGTGAAACCGGTATAATTTAAAAAAATACCGTGATATGGATTTTTGGTCATACCACCCAGCACTAGCCGATATATTGGCCGATAATCTAAATCCAAATTTTTGTATAATTTGAGCCTGATTACAAAAACAAGTCTCATCAAAAGCCATGACCCAAAGACAATTATAATGTTCTCATTGTAATTTAATGTACCCTATATTAACTATTAACTGTTGCACTTATTATTTTCCTTTTTTTTTAAAAGTGATTCCAATCATATTTCAAGCAATTCAAAGCCGAATGAAATAATCCGTTATTTATCAGCTTTAATATATCTGCCAAATTTTCGTATTGGGCCGATAACGATAACATTTAAAATGAACATATATCGATAGATACCGATATGTCGCGCATTACTAATTGATTGTAAGTTTCCGCTGATGATGTGTTGTGTCTCTAGGTTGAGTATTTTGGAGGAATGGCGAGGTGTCCGGGACGAAGCGCTGTCCAAACTCAGTGGTATTCCTGGATGCATCTTCGTCCATGCCGGTGGTTTCATTGGAGGGAACAAGACGAAGGAGGGCGTTCTGGAAATGGCCAAAAGAACGCTTCAAACGGCACCCAAACCTTTACACAACAACTGACACACACCTGTAATTCACCTTCACGTCACACAGCTCTCATGAAAACCAATAAATGCAAAACTGTATTTAATTTCTTGTTTGTATTCACTATGAAAAAAATGGTGGATTATTCACAATATATATTATTTCTGCATCCTGTTGGAGAAAATTAATTTCACATGAGGATCA
Organism: Rhinichthys klamathensis goyatoka; assembly: GCF_029890125.1. Lineage (NCBI taxonomy): Eukaryota > Metazoa > Chordata > Actinopteri > Cypriniformes > Leuciscidae > Rhinichthys > Rhinichthys klamathensis. The sequence goes on from NW_026606634.1 coordinate 2,167,312, forward strand.
GTGAAAAACAGCAGCCTAGACATTTACAGTGATCTGCGTAACCGTTTACAGATGATGAAAATACTGACCTTGTTCTTGGCCTAATAAATGAACCGTTTGGTGGTCAGACAGAAGTTGGAAGGGGATATTTGTTTTTCCAATGACCCTACAAATTACATTAAACCATCAAAATATGCGGAAAATATGTTGTTGTTTTTTTAAATATAAGGGAAGAATGAAACACTAAACTTGGTTAAGGTATTTGTCAGGCAAAATGATTTGGCAAAAAAGGCAAACAACAGTTACAGGTTTTATTTTACTATGCAAAAAAAAACCCATAGAAAAACAAAAAGCTCACAGAAAAAGCATACATTGACTACAGCATAATCAGTTTTTCATATTTAACTAGTTATTTGGTCTCTGCACATGTGTTCATAATTTCTTTGTATGAAAGCCTGGCCCAAACAAGACATTTGACTTTTAGCACAACTATGCAAAATGATTACATTTTGCATAACTGAATAAAGGGTAAAGATGTCCATTTTTCCTAGGCTGGACATCACTTTGGCCAATACTGTAATAATTGACCATCTTTACTCCTTGCTGTGCTTAAACTGAAACCTCAAAGGCTGATTTATGTGTAACTAAAAAGTACTCTTAAACTTTAAACATATAGCGTTTGTGCTGGGTTGAACCAGACTGCTCAATTTTTACTGTGTCCTGGTTTTGTTTTTTGGCAAACGTGTACTTTTTCTGTCACTTCTAAGTGTCAGACATGCATTTCCTGAAGTGATTCCTGGGGCCTCGTTCAAATCAAACTTAAGCACACACGGAATTGAACTTAAGGTCGTTTCCACGACACAGAATACAGCCTTTTTTGTCTTTTTCATGGATCAGTGTGAAGTGAACGGGGTTCGTTTTGACAATGTTGTCTTCTGTGTTTTTAGTACAACGTTGTCGTGTAAACGTACCCTACATTTACTGTTTAGTAGTGTAAAATCGGTAGCCTACTGCTGGTGCATAATCCGCTTTTCCTCAACTTGTCCTTGTGGCAGAGACTCCGAGAGCGGGCATTTGGAAATCTAAACTATTCTGCCGCTCGCTGTTCTCAGGTAAAGCCTTTGGACTGGTGATGACAATGGCATTTATCTGAAACCATGCATTCATTCAGCTGCGCACAATTTCAAGATCATTTGCGATTTACAGACATCTATGGAAACTTGTTTAAAAAATAAAAAAGGTAATTGCGAGATGTAAACTCAAAATTACCAGATAAAAAGTCATAATTGTGAGATAAAAAGTCGCAAAACACTTTCTATTTTATTTATTTATTTCAGTGGCGGAAACAAGCAGACATTTCTCTTCTGGAAGACAAGTGGAAAACGTTCTCTGAATCACACGTATTGGAGAAATCGTAAGATCAAATGTTATACGGTTTCTTCAACATTTTATAAATGAGGCCCATTTGATGTGTGGATGGAAGTTCTGGTTTCCTTTAGCACTGCCTGAGCGCCATGTTTTTCTCATTTGTTCCAGGTAGGCTACGATGAAGGTAAGCCTCAGTGACTACAGCAGCCGTGATGTTTTCATCTTTGTTGTTTCTGTGAAGTAAGGGTGGTATATTTACAGGGGGTTGTTGCTCAAACTTGCAGTGACGTAGGCCTACTGTACTGCAGATCACCTGTGTTTCTTCTTTATGATGGCCACGATGTGACACACACACAACACAACACACACACATACACACGTGTCTATTACTGTAATGTCACTTTCAGCTGCTCTTCAAAGAAACTCCAGAAGGTGTCAGGATTTATCTACTATACTGTATCAATAAGTCTGCAAGTAAGTCCAGCAAGTCTTCATGTGTCCAGTTCCTCTGTGCTCTTCTGGATTGTTTTCCCGGATGTCATTGAGGTTAAAGGGTTAAAAATAAATGAACAAATAAATATGACCATTATAGCCTCACCCAGGTTGGGGTCAGACCAGATCATCTCTGGTAAATGTGACAGTATGTGCCCTTATTTAATTGTGGCCTAGGCTACTCACATTTGATATTATTATTTGCTTGTAAGTCGATCTCCCGCATCACACTGGACCAAACAGCCGCTGTCACAAGCTCTTTTCTGACCCCAAACAGAAATAAAGTGTTACCCATTGTTTTCAAACTTAACTCTTTCCCTACCACTGACTACATTTTCCAGCAATGCATGTTTTCACTGTTATACGGTACGGGGACACCACATCTTCTGAAGGAGTTCAGAATCTCCTGATCAAAACACATGCGAAGAATAAGAAATTGATAAGAAAATGAATGCATGAAACTAGAATAAAACAGTTTTTTTGTCGTTTAAAAGCAGAAACTTTGTTCTTTCTTTTGATAAGTTGCATGTTCAGATATTCAAACAACAAAATATTCTGGGGGCCATGACATTTTTGTAAAAATAATCAAAACTGCTGCTGGTGGCTTGCACCGAGAGCCGCTGACCTGCATAAATCCATTTATGACATTACTTTTCACTCTAATATCCTCACTGAATCACAAAGCCATGCCGTAAGAAAAACCATAGAAGATATACCATCATTATTCTATTTATTTCATAGAAACGATTTCTATCTGTTATTGCTACGGTAAAAAGTCATAGAAAAACAGCACAAATGTACAAGTTGAAATTTACTTTACATAAATACACTAACCAGACTGACAGATCCTACTCTGTGCTACTGCACACTGTATTATTTGTACACATTATCTGAAATATGAATCACCGTCATAATGAACTATTTAACTTAAGCTGTGATGCTATATTTTTTCTTTATTTTCAAAAAAAAAAAAAAAAACAGACAAAATAGATCAACCCACCTATGTAACCCATACTATATAACCGAACAAAGATGTACTATCCTTTTATTTTAGCAAAAACAGCAACTTAAAGCACCACAACGCACATACTGTAAGCAAGATGGGTTGATGCGCTTGAGTAGCTCTTACCCTATATCTAAGAGTGCATCTAAAACCAAAGGAAGAAAAAAAGTTGTACATTTCTAACATTTGCATTCATTAAAACCATAACACAAGAAAATAAAAGCAATAATAAGACAGCTCTTAGCTTTTCCACTATCACATACTGTATATAGGTTTTCAAAGGACAGGAGACCGGTTGAAGGTCATTTTATCAAATGTGCTTGGGGCCGATCGACAAAGTGATATTGAGTCGGATGGAGGAGGTAAAAGAACTGAATTTATCTTTTAATAACTAATGATCTTTCCAAACGGAAGTGAATCAATCAAAGCTAACTTTAGCTGGACAATAACTTTATTCTACATCAACTGTAAAGCCTAAACTCTGTTACTGTAATCTCCTGTTATCACTGTAAAGCTGCTTTGAAACAATCGATATTGTTAAAAGCGCTGTTTAAATGAAGGTGACTTGACTTGACTTTGGATTCTAGCTTAATGCTGACTTTACAAAATAGTAAGGCATTACTTTTTCTGTAATTGTTCTGTCCAGCATGAGGTAGCTTAAAAATAAAATTCAAACCTGGGCTACAGACCACTTATGTGAAAGGTCTCCTATAGTACATTTAATACTGAAGTGAGAAGACTGTAGAAAGAAAGCCTAACTTCAGCGTGCGCGCACAAATACACAAACGAACAAATGTCTATTATATATCTGGTCGTTGGAAAAATGCAGGGTGTTTAATAAGATTAGCACCATTGATTATGTTTTAATGCACAGCAATTTACATACACTGTGGCGACAAAAAGACGAACACTTGCATGTGGTTGTCAAAGTTCAGGCTGTTGTAAAATCATAGAATAATCGTAGATGAAAATGCTAACATTCTACACTGATGTACAACACTTCATCCAAATGCACGGGAGGGGGGGTGTAGCACCTTAACAATAAATAAATAAAACCAAGACACACTTCTACTTCTGTCATTTTCGCTGGCATACTCCCTTATGTACCGTTGGGTTGGATTGTGAGATTTTCCCAGAGGGCCGAGGGTTGAGATGGGAGATTGTCTGCCGGTCAGTCACAGATGAACTGCTAGTGCCTATCAGTGCATATCCTAAAAAAAAAAAATCTTTCGGAAGCACTTTTCCATCTAGTCATAAAAAGATGTCCCACTTATAAAAATGTCTAGTTCTTTAGTTCCTCTCTTTCTTTGTTCCTCACTCTCGAGTGTGTGTGTTGTCTCTCTCGTTCGTTCTGTATCCAGGTTTCATCTTTACAAGAAACAGACGGCGCCCACGTCCACTCCAAACTCCTGATTTGCTCCTCCAATATCCATAGGTGCAATGTCTACAATGGGTAGGCGCGAAGTCTTCTGTGATTTGTACTCGATGACCGTCTTGCTCCATTGTCCTGTGTGTTTCTGTAGGGACAAAAGACCTCAACTGTAAAGGGACTGTTTTCATTCCAAAGCAAAAACGCATTGTGTGTGAATGGCCTCAAAGAAAACGCAAGATAAACCTTCTCACATTTTAGTTGCCATTTAATACATCAGATCTCTGTTTGAGAATGTGTCTCTCTTCTTGTACAATGATCCCGTCACACCTGGTATTAAGATGCGTTTTGGACGATCGGATCACAAGTGGACGACGCTAAATACAGGTGTAAATGGGGTCTGAAAAGTTTTGAGCTTGTCCACTTTTGACCACTTCCAGAGGTAGTCGAAAACGCATTCGATCGGATTGCTTTCGTAGTGTAAACACTCATGTGGTCGAATGTGTTCCAACGGCCACAATAGACGCTACTCTCCGCCTACTGACCTAATGTGTAAACACTACAGGAAGCGGACAAGCCAGACGGGATTTGAACTTTGTCGGCTGAAGATGCAAGTTTGGTTTGAAGACGACAAACGTACCAAGCACAATGTCAGAGCAGAAACGAAAGCTGATGCTCTCCGTACGCCGCGTTTATATGTAAATTGCACAAGCTTATTTTGTCCATTAGATCGAAAGATCTGAAAAAACACATTTACCCGCCCATAGACCCTCCCCTTGAAGAAATCAGGACAGAAGCGGTCGAAAGTGGACAAAAGAGACGGATTAAAACACCAGGTGTAAACGGGAATGTGTCTCCCTCGTCTATTTGTGATCCGATCGACCAAAACTCATCTTAATACCAGCTGTAAACAGGGCCATTGTCACTTAATAATAGTCAGTAATTACGTTGATTCAAGTCATTTAAAGGCCGTGACACACCAAGCTGACGTCAAAGAACTAGTGGTGATAAAACTGACTGTGTTGTCGCCTCGCGTCACCTGCGTCTCAGTTAAAAGCTGCGCTTGAACACACCAAAAGGATTAAAGGCAACTGTCAACTAATGTGCGTTATACGCCTCTGTGTAATGAAATAACTGTCTGTATCAGCAGGTATCAATAGTCCATATTCTGCATTCAAAACTAGAACAGCGTATATATAAACCGAATTGAATATCAATCACGCCGATCGCTTTCATCATTCCGGTGGCTCATGTTGTTATGAAAATATTCGAGCATTGAAAGATAAGCTCAGGTAAGATGACGTAAAACTAGAACAGCTTTCTGTACCGTCTTGACTTCTTTGTTTGCTTTCATCACTTTCGCTTTTATAATCGTGCATTGACTTGTTCGCCATGCCGAACAGCAAATCAGATTTCCCTCACCGACAAGGCCAACAGATGCTGATTCAACATCCTTAATCGGCCAAAATATCCCCCGACGGGGTCTGACTAGTGCCGACAGTGCAGAAAACTGGGATGACTGACACTTAACAACGGCCCAACCTTGGTGTGTCAGGGCCTTAAGCGTCAAGCACACCAATACTCCCTGAGTTTGTGTATCACACTGCAATGATAGCACAACCAGTGAGGACAACAACACGAAGGCCCTGTTTACAGCCGGTATTCAGATGTGTTTTGGTTAATCCGATCACAAGTGGACGGCGCTAGATACAGGGTAAACAGAGTCTAAAACGTTTTGAGCTTGTCCACTTTTGACCACTTCCAGAGGTAGTCAAAACGGATTTCTTTCATAGTGTAAAAGCTCATGTGGTCGAATGTGCTCGAACAGCCACAACTCATTTACTTGTGATCCAATCGACCAAAACGCAACTTAATACCAGGTGTAAACAACAGGGCCTAAGGTGCGATGTCTACTTACTCCCTTTGTATCATTTTGCATCAACTTTTACAGGTTACATTCAATTCCGGAATTTTCTTTAAATTCTTGATTCCCCGGCCTATTCAAAAGAGGTCAAAAGCGATTCCTCACCTTGCAACCATCCTCAAGAACACTGTATGTGAAGCGACTGTTGCCCTCCGCTCGGATTTCCACATCATTGGATCCCTGGAGCAGTAGAGCTTTCTTCAGGTTTCCAGTGGCCTCGTCCATATAGGCAATGCTGTTCTTGCAGTGGTATGTGAGGTTCTGCGAGGCCTCTGTGGACAGCAGTCTCAGGAACGTCATCTGAATACTTGCTGTATTAGGTGCCAGATTGTCGTCTCCATAGCCAAACTGTGGCAGTGAAAAAGAAAAGAGAGTCCATTAGCCAGAGATCATCTAAATCCTAAAGAATTGTTCTGAAAATGGTCCTCAAGAAACTCACATTGAATCCACCATTCATGGCTTCTCCAAACCAAACATGTTTGCGTTCAGAACCCTTGGTAGTCCACCAGTTCTTGCGTGGGATGTTGGCGGGTTTTGGATAGACGCAAGTCTCACCGGTCTCCATGTTGCAGAACACCTTGATAGCATCAACGGTGCAGCCCTGGTTAGGATCAATCCAGTATTCACCTAAAGAGAGAGTAAACTTTCTTAATACCACACATTTTACCTATAGTCCTCCCACATGAACTCCACTGTTAGGCCGCATTTACATCTTTTAAAAGTGACCCATATCTGATATATTTTATAATAATGATATCTATCATTTACACTACACTTGGCGAAACGAACAAAAAATTAACATTATGATATCAATAAATCAATTTCAGTAGTACACACGTCTAATTTATAGACATGGAATTCATAGAAACATTTTTAATGCAATAGTTTAATCCTTATCAAAATCATTATATAGTACAAATTCTTCAAGACAGTGATTGTTCACAGATCCACTATACAAGTTAGTGTGTACTAACGGTCCCGTGGTAGAACGTTATGGGAGGTTATGGGTTCCAATCTCTCCTTGTATAGGTTATTTTTCCTCATTAAAACCAAATGTGTTCATCAGAGATTGTACATCAAGAGCAGGGACATGTTTGTTTTCATTTGATTTTGTGATTTCACTGGAACGAATAGAGAGTCTCCACAACGGGACTGAAGCACGAGCCGTCGGGCACTCTGGATGATTTCAAACGCAACACATTTCAGCGCTAGATCGCCTCTGATTTAACACAAACGAACGAAATTAATACTCTGCTAGTCAACTAGAGATGTTTTATTTGTTATAGATATATCTGTTCTGCGAAATGTTTCAAAAAGTCACTTTTTTCAATGACGTACGACTCGCATTGACAGGGGAATATACGATCTGTCCGATTACACGGCAGACACAAATGCACATGCAGATTTATTTCCACATATGAACGAGGCCTGAAACTGATCTGAGAATATCGTGATCCATGAACTTTTTTCCTGCTTACACGTTTGTGGGTCATATCCGATCTGTGCCACATGGGAGGGACAAAATCGGAATTGGGTCACTTGAATCATATAGTGTAAAACCGGCCTTAGTGTTTGGCGTTAACCACACATGCTCTAACTGACGCAAACTCACCGCTCTTCCAGTCTGGGTGGCAGAGCTTCAGGTCTCTGCAGGTCCGGGCCGGGCTCTTTTTAGTCCCGTCCGGGCTACGAATGTCCTCAACCTGGTTGTTCAGGGATTTCAGAGTGGCGTCCACCTCTGCATCGTGCTGATGGTTGCCTTCAGCGGCCTGGTCTGCCCTCATGTACCTCAAGGGATCAGGACCCTTTTCAGGGTGAGACAGACCAGCAAACGCAGACATGTCGATGCCAGGTCCCGGTGGGCCAGGAAGACCGGGGGGTCCAGGATTTCCAGGGGGGCCCTTTGGAGAAGCATTGTATTTTACTGACAATTATTTACTATTATGTGACCTTCATTATAAGCAGACTTTTTATCAGAATATTTAAAGTGCCCCTGTTATGCTTTTTTGGATATTCCCTTTCATGTGGTGTGTAATAGAGCTGTTTGTGAATGTAAAAGGTCTGGAAGGTTTCAAGGTGCAGATAAATTGAGTTTTTGTCTCCTGAAAGAAGGAAGTGATTCTGAACTGAAGCGAGTCATAGGTATTTCCAGTCTCACTTCCTGCTGAATATGCGTAGGTTTGTAACAGATTTGCATAATGCCAGTCTATGTTCTTCATCGGCTGCCGTGAACAACGTCTACTTTGACCCTCAAACACTGTAGTTGTATCTGAGACTGGAAGAGTTTGGCTCGTGTTGTTCATGTGGAGAAGACGCTGTTTTCTGCTGACAAAGCAAATCCATTTTGATGAGATTGAAACGGTAAAACACACGCCATCGTTACTGTTCGTATCACTGTGTATCAAGTGCTGAGATTCAGATATGCTAATGAGCTTTTGGTTTCTGACATGGCTGCCCAATCACAAAAGACTGGCCCATCTGAGCAATCAGAGCAGAGCAGCTCTCAGAGAGGCGGGGTTTAGAGAGACTGAATCCTTGAACGAAGCATTTCAGACACTGAGAGAAAACAGCTGATGCTGCAGCGGATATTATGAGAAAATTTTCTTTTTACCTTGGATGAATGTAATGTAAACCTATTTTAAGAGAAGCCAATACCTGTAAACGAGCATAATAGGGGCATTTAAAGACCAGCATTTCCCAACTATGGTCCTGGAATATTCCCAACAGCAAACATTTTGGGAGTACCTCATATCTAGTCTTTACTAACTGACTGACCAGTTGAATCAGGTGTTTTTAAGTAGGGTGGCAACCCAAGTGTAAAGTGTTGGATACTCCAGGAAGGTTGGGAACCAATGTGTAAATCTAGTGTTCGCTTCGGTACTCACGGATGGCCCAGTCTCTCCAGAACGACCACGAGGTCCGGGGGGTCCAATAGGTCCAGGCAAACCATTTGATCCATCTTTTCCAGCTGGACCAACAGGGCCTGGCGGTCCCTGGAAGGAGAAGGAAAGTCTGAGTCTCAGCACAGCGTCACCAGTTTGCATAGTCCAAATGTTTCTAATCCTGATCCTGCTGATCTCCAGAGTTTAGTTCCAGCCTCCTCCAACACACTTGCCTGTAGTTTTCAAGACCTTGATCCGTTGGTTCAGGTGTGTTTGAGGTTGGAGCTGAACTCTGGGTACATGTTATATTCCCTTATTAAAAGAAGATATATTTCCCTATATATGAATGATCAATACACTAAATGGTTTAACAGTATTTTGAAAATATACAAAATAATGTATTGTGTCAATATATTACAATATATTGAATAATACATAAGGAATTGCCACTTTTCATTTATTGAAAAATACATGACAATATATTTACTAATATATCATAATGTATGTAATTTTATATTCAGTAATACACTTCATAATATATAGATGTATATTTGATCAGATATGGTACTGCATGTGTAATATATTGCAGATATATTTACTCATGCAGCATAAACACATATATAAAGAAATATATAAATGTTACATATTTTCAAGCTAGTTGAGATAAGCACTAGCACACCTGCATGTACTAAAGTATATATTTTGCCGTATATTCCCATATATTTTTGTTCCTGGATATTAAAGTATATATTTTGCAGTATATTCCCATATATCTTTGTTCCGTAAGGGTTCCTGGATATTAAAGTATATATTTTGCAGTATATTCCCATATATCTTTGTTCCGTAAGGGTTCCTGGATATTAAAGTATATATTTTGCAGTATATTCCCATATATTTTTGTTCCGTAAGGGTTCCTGGGTACATACTCTTGCTCCACCGGGTCCAGAAGGTCCAGAAGCACCTTGGTCACCAGGTTGACCCTGTGTGTGGATTGTACAAATGTCTTTGAGTTATCGTATCACATCTAACCACAGTATTTGTATGCAGAATGCTTTAGTTCAAATGTCACAAATAAATAGCAACTTACAGGAGGCCCAGGCAGACCTTGAAGACCGGTGAAGCCTCTGTGTCCTTTCTGTCCTCTCTCACCTGAATCTCCACCTTCTCCCTTATCTCCACGCGGCCCTTGTGGTCCCTGTGATTAATGGACATGGGCATTGCAACTGCATTGAATTTTATGCATACATTGCCGACTGAAAGCAGAAGTTGAGTTTCAGCACTTTTTATAACTGGCGCAAAATAAATAAAGCAAGGAAAAGTCCAAAGTGTTATTAACGTGTGACAAGAAAAGTACTTACAGGCATTCCCCGAGCTCCAGCGGGCCCCGGAGGTCCAGAAGGTCCTTTAGGTCCCTGCAGTTAAATGTAATTAGTAAAAATCATATTTTTAAAGTCATAAATCCTTTTTTTTTCCTCTTATTATTTTCCAGCACTGCACTGGACAGTGCAAGCCCTATGCTTTACACCCTTTTAGTATGTATTAACGGCAGCTTTAAAGTCCCCCTGTAGTGAAGATCCATGTTTATATGTCTATGTGGTGTTTTTAATACGCTTTAAGACACAACATGTGTAAATTCATAAGTCGACAGCATTGCTGAGTATTTTCTCCTTAAAACTGCAGTGAACCAAAGACAGTCTCAAAAACACGTTTTTTTTAAAGAGAAAAACGCTTAAATATGTAATTTTGGTGATCAAAGATGGGTTTTAAGAGATACAATTATTGACTACAGGAGGACTTTAAGTGCATTAAACCTCATACACATTCCAGCCAGTTGAGAAAAAATACATGGGTATCGGTACTGAACAGAATTTCAAGGTCGACTCTTAAACTAGTACACAAAATCGCTGATATATTTGGCGTAGAAAATTCTAGCCTGTTAACTGGTTTAATCAAGGTATATATTTTTTAAAAATTATAATTTTATTAATTTCAAGCTGAGAACATTTAACAAAATGCCACCCTCTTATGTATTAGCGTACATTGCTGGTAAAAAGCTATTTCAGGGCTAATTTTGTACGTATCAGATATCAGTCAATCCTTTGAATTGTACTCTTCAATAAAACAAACCCTTTTCTCGACACAATGTTCCAGACTAATAAGCTAATGTTTGGACATTTCTTCAACACAAATAAAAGAGCTCTAGGAATCTGTACTTACAGCCTCTCCTCGGTCTCCCTGTTTCCCAGTGGGTCCGACTGGACCAGGAGCACCAGAACCACCCGGAGCACCAGAAGCCCCAGCTGGACCAGTGTCACCTCGGTCACCCTGAGCAGAACATCCACAGCCAGTCACAAAGCCTAACTCACACCATAAAACACTCTGTGATGCATGAACATTATATCTCACACCTTTATTCCTGCAGAACCATCTCGGCCAGGAGGACCATCAGATCCAGGGTTGCCCTGAAAAACAATATATCATATTAAACTCATCGTGAGCTCTGGTACAGTATGTATTATTTATGCTATCAACACAATCAATGCATTTGCCTAATCTCAATTTGTTGTTTTCTTTCAGTAAAGAAAAATAATCTTCAATAAACTGAACAAATTTGTGAGAGAGTACAATATAAACTGGGAAAATTGATGATACAAAATCAATGACGGTTATAGAGGATGCTCTGAGATCCATGTGGATCTACTGTGCAATACATAGACAAGCCTTGACTGGCAAAAGATGCCACATATTCTTCGACATGTCCTTGACGATGTTGGGAAACTGATTAACCTCCTCAAAAGTATTCATATTTTTCAGTCATGTGACCAACACGGAGACCTGGAGGGCAAAACATCCAGAGAACTGCAGCACAGGCCTGTCAATCACGTAAAAACTGGCTCTTAATGGTGTTTTTTTCAACATTTTATGTGAAGAATTGGGAGCGCATTACAAACAGTAGCTTTTGTGCACTTATTTGTACTGTTTAAAGTGCAATATAAAATATTTTTTTCCCGCTGTGGCAGCAAGTGTAGATGATGCAAACAGAACTGCAATTCAGAACTCGGCCACTTGATCTGGTGTAAAATAACTGGTACTGTTGGTCATGTCCCAAATAATCATGTAACTCTTTCTGTTGGTTTCTAATTTCAGAAACCGATCAATAAGATCAGAGACTGAAGCATAATTCTTAGCAGTTTTTACATTCAAATCTGCTACCATCTTCACTAAATCAAAGTCGTTGAAATATTTTCTAGATAAAATTATATCAGCCTCTTCATCTGAAAAATATAATTCAGGTGCGGCCTCAACAGTGTGAGATCCCAAAAAGTTTGCATATTTTCCCTGGTTTATTTTATTAGTTGATTTTAATGGTGGTGTCACCAGGGTTGTTTATTTTACTGGTTGATTTTAAGGGTTGTACCGTAGTAAATCAGCAGGGTTGTACCGTAGTAAATCCCCAGAGTTGTACCGTAGTAAATCAGCAGGGTTTTACCGTAGTAAATCCCCAGAGTTGTATCGTAGTAAATCAGCAGGGTTGTACCGTAGTAAATCCCCAGAGTTGTACCGTAGTAAATCAGCAAGGTTGTACCGTAGTAAATCCCCAGGGTTGTACCGTAGTAAATCCCCAGGGTTGTACCGTAGTAAATCCCCAGAGTTGTACCGTAGTAAATCCCCAGGGTTGTACCGTAGTAAAACCCCAGGGTTGTACCGTAGTAAATCCCCAGGGTTGTACCGTAGTAAAACCCCAGGGTTGTACCGTAGTAAATCCCCAGGGTTGTACCGTAGTAAAACCCCAGGGTTGTACCGTAGTAAATCCCCAGGGTTGTACCGTAGTAAATCCCCAGGGTTGCAGCGTAGTAAATCCCCAGGGTTGCACCGTAGTAAATCCCCAGGGTTGTACCGTACCTCTCTCCCGGGTTCTCCAGCGGCTCCGGTCAGTCCCGGTGATCCTACGGGTCCAGGCGGCCCACGGTCTCCAGATCCACCAGGAGCTCCTTGTTTCCCAGGCTCACCCTGTGATGGCCATTCATAAATGCAATTTAGTTACTTTTACCCATGTTAGCTTTGCATTTGCCCATATAACATTTGTCCTCTGATATTTATTAATTCTATCCCTGCAATTGCAGAATTTTCCATCATTTATGGCGCAATGCTTCCCTGCCATTTAAATTTTTTGGCAATCCGTGTTTTCACTGTTATATGGTAGGGGGCGCTATTACGCATCTTACAGAATCTCCTGATCAAAACACAGGTGAAGAAGAAGCAGAAACAAGTGAAAGATGCATCTCGATCTGTGTTTTGATCATCGGTCTGAATCCAATCTGGACGAAGTCTTTGACAAAAATGCGATTTTCTCAGCCTTTTGTTCATAATGTTGCTTTTTTTATGAATCTTACCCACATTCAAGTGTTGATAAAAAAGAATGCATGAAGCTAGAATAAAATGTTTTTGTTTGTTTGTTTATTTAAATGCAGAGGCTCTGTTCTTTCTTTTGATAGATTGTATGTTTCAGATATTCATACAACATTATATTCTCTTTTGGCATGAAAGTTTCGTGAAAATTATCAAATATTCTGCCGCTTACTGGCAAATTTTTTTTTTAAATGCTGGTGGAGAAAGGGTTAACAGTAAATGGTATTCGAGAAATGACTTGTGTTGTGATTTTTAGTGAAATTGTGAAGACTTGAGACAAAGAAGTGCCATCATATCTTGCAGCTTTGGGGTTTTATAATCTATAATGCATTCACAGGAAAGGCATGGCTTTCATTAGCTGATCATCAAACATGAAAAGCATTCTGATCCTATTATCAGTTGGTCATATTCACTGGAGACGCAACAGCTGGCAAAGTATGATTACATAAAGTCCACCTGAAAGGAAAATCTGATAAAAAGCTTATGACTGACACAGATTCCCCTGTCACTTTTCCATCATAAATGTTGATGTATTTTCATCATTGGGACATTAAATGTCAGTGTGTTTCTCCGGGACTCACAGAGGGTCCAGGAAGGCCCGGGAAACCTCTTTCTCCACGCTGTCCTGGGAGTCCAACAATCCCACGCTGACCAGCCAAACCCTGGGGACCCGACGGCCCATCCGGACCCTGGAACGGGACAGAAATGAAACACACAATCACACATCCAACCTAACAATGAAAGGCTGTGAACTGTATCAAAACGTATATTTCTTATTTTATTGTATGTATTAGTCTTGGTCTAGATTTCCTGTAATGTGTTTATTATTATTATTATTTTTAATTCATTCATTATTTTGTTTTATTTTATATTTATTTTATCAAACCTAAAACTGGGAAAAGTTCTTCTTGAAGCCCCACTAACTGCAGACACACAGGTTTTCTTAAGGACTGAGAATATACAGTCAAACCAAACATTATTCAGACACCAGATATCATTTAAATTTAGTAAAATGTATAAAAATTTGGGACCAAAAATGATTCGGACACTTTGAGCTGATCATGTTTTGCTGAAGTGTTTTTTCTGTAATTGCTAATGCTCTTTTTACACACAGACTGAACAACATGAAGCATTGCTTGGTCACTGGTTGAGCTAAACTGGTATTATCTAATTGTGTAGTTAGATTTAACAGCTGACAGATATTCAACATAATTCATTTGTGAGAGTCTAACAGAAGGACGGACAGTTGATGAGTTCTCATATTTTATTACCATTTTCTGAACTATAGCGAATAAACTGTGATAATGTGAGAAAAGTTAAAGGTGTCTTAATGCATTTGGGTTTGACTGTACTCTCTGTATGGTTTCTCTTGATGTATCAGTGTGTTTGAGGCACAGGAGCTAATAGCTTGTCAAGTGCAAGTTTAATCAAGTCATGGGCGAGTTATTACTGAGGTCAAAGTTGAGCCGAACAGCCACATTTAATGAGATCCAGTAAAGCTACATACGTGAGGACCATCTTCTCCAGGATCTCCCTTCTCACCAGGAGGACCAGACGATCCACGTAACCCAGCGTCTCCGGGTCTTCCAGGAGGACCACCGTCTCCACGAACACCCTTCGGACCATCTTTACCAGGAGGACCAGCAGGACCAGAGGGACCCGGGTTACCCTGAGAACGGACATTAAAGGTGCAGTCTGTAAGAATGACAGCTAGTGGCCGAAAATTGGTACTGCAGTTCAAATCAAAAGTATCAGTTGTTGTAATTTTAGGGTGTATTCACACCAGGAAAGTCCGATAGTTTACTTGCTTTGGTCCGGACCAATTTTTTTTTGTTTGTTTTTTTGTACGGTTCGCTATCACACTGCTCTTTTTGCAAGTGAACCAAAATTTGTAAACAAAACCACACGTGTGCTAAGGTCGTCCATTCATTGGACAAGGATTCTCAAGTAGGGAAATCAGGAAGTGCAAAAAATGCTCAGCATGGAGATATTTCGTACTGCAATATTTGTTATTTTACTAATTTTGTGTTATTCTGTACAAACGCAATATGAAGAAACTGCGCAGAAGACGGATAAGGTATAAAGTTTTCATTCATAGAGAGGGGCTATGTTCACACATTCAAATAATGAGATTCTTATTGTATATACTGCTAACAAGTGCTGTCAATGTTAACGCTTGCGATTAAGTTTGTCCAGTTTAACGCAGCATCATCCTTGTATATCGTTACATTATATGAACTGCAAAAGCTTTTTTTACATCTATGCGCGTTTAGACTAAAGAGAACGCTCTGTATGTGAATGTCCTGATGCACACACTCATTCATTCATTCCATTCCATTCCAATGATACACACACGGCGCGCAGAAAGACGCGCAACAGTATCGTGTGGCCAGACAGCGCGCCGGAATGGAATTCTCTTTCGCACTTGAACAACAATAACACAAACCATTATGCCAAAATCCCCGACTACGGAAGCCTGTTAACTCAAAGGCGCAGTGCTTTCTTGTAATTGGGTCGGTTCATGTTCACACCGTAAACGAACCGTACCAGAGTTCGTTTGGAACCGTACCGAGACCACCTCTTCAGCTGGGTCTCGGTTCGGTTGTTTGGTCCGCACCCGAGTTCGATTGCTGTATTCACACCTGCCCAAAAGGTCCGCACCAAGGGGGGAAACGAACTAGAGTTCGATTCAATCGAACCAAACAAGGCAGGTGTGAATACACCCTAAGTAATTTAATTTAAATTACCGTTAATATAATTTAAGGTAACAGAGATTGGTTTGGTTTTATAGCGGTTCTTGAATAATGTTATTTTCCAGCTAAAGTTAGTTTTGATTGATTCACTTCCGTCGAAATTATCATTTGTTATTAAATTTGGGGCCTGTGTTATTGTTATTAAACGCGAACCTGTGATAAATTGTTTTAATTATAAATTGATCATTTTTTTCTCCGTTTTGGCCTTTCGTCCACACTGAGACAGCGTTTTTATTAATGAAAACAAAGCTTTTTGAAAACGCTGTCCAAAGTGGATACATTTGTAAAACGCTGTTTTCGTGTTGTAGTGTGGACTGTGAAAACGGAGGTATTTAAAAAACGATGACGTAAGTTTAGTCATGTGACACATATTGAACCTATAGATATTCCTGTTTATACCTGTATTGTGCCTGTTATGCGCGATTTATCAGGCGTTTTCCAAAAGTTTCTCATCCGCACTGAAACGAATGAAAAAGCTAGTGTGGACGGAGAGCGTTTCTAAACCAAAGCGCCGTTTTCAAATGTATCCGGATTAATGTAGACGTAGCCCAAATGTTGTACACTACACTTTTTTTATGCCATAGTGAATAGATCCATTGATTTACTTACATTAGGACCAGGAGGGCCGACTCTTCCTGCGGCTCCAGGGAAACCTGTGGCACCCTGCAAAAATCATTAACAAAATTAGATTCATGATCTACATTGACAAAGATTATCCTTTGGTTTGCACTTACAGGAGGTCCTTGAGCACCACGAGCTCCTTTCGGTCCAGACACACCAGTTGGTCCCTATAACCAAAGCAGGAAAAAACAATATGAAGAAATCAGGGTTTGATATTAACTTTTTCACTCACTCACTCGCCAAAAAAGAAAAAAGAAATGAACCAGATTAACTACATCACATCTTATATAGGATATATATATATATATATTATAACAATTGGATTTCATAGATTAATTTCTTGATAATCATAGATTAACAAAATCCTGTCATCCAGCATCTCCTCTTCCTCTTCCATCCTCATCCTTTTCACCAAAAATGTGTTTTAGATGGACAGATCAATACAGTAAAAAGAACATAAAAAATGTAGGATGTTGGAAAATAACAATGTCTTTTCTGTTAACCAAATGCTTTATCTTCGCTTTTGCTTCAATGCAAATGAACAAGCGCACCGTTATTTGTTGCGTAGTGACGTGTGTGTTCAAGTAAGTCAGATATGAGCAGATTCTCCGCAATACGCTGTATTTCATATATCATGATGACTCACGAGTATTTGCACTAAATCTGTGCAGATTTGGCTTACACGAACTTCCCCAGAACAGAAGTAACACTCCAGATTGGCTGGTGATTTGACAGAGTTACCCACCACTGATGATTTTTACCCACATTTGGCAGGTTGGCGGGTGTTCATTTCAAACC
The DNA here is from genome assembly GCF_029890125.1 of Rhinichthys klamathensis goyatoka. Classification (NCBI taxonomy): domain Eukaryota; kingdom Metazoa; phylum Chordata; class Actinopteri; order Cypriniformes; family Leuciscidae; genus Rhinichthys; species Rhinichthys klamathensis. The sequence goes on from NW_026606634.1 coordinate 2,184,911, forward strand.
CTGGAAGAAGTACAGGCACGCTATAGTACAACAGCACTGCAGTAAAGTAAATGAAATTGGCCTGTTACCTGAGGACCTGGAGATCCAGAAGGCCCCTGAGGGCCCGGGGCCCCAGCATCACCCTTCTGTCCGCCTTCACCCTGCTCTCCTTTAAGGCCAGGCTGTCCATCTGCACCCTAACACACACAAATAACACCTTTAACAATCAATGGCAAAATTAAAGAGCACCTATTCTGCTTGTTGCCATGTTCATCTGTGTTTAGTGTGTAATGTTGCTGTTTGATCATGAAAAAGTTACGAGTTTAACAAGTTAAATCCCATTGAGATATCACTATCTCTTCTTCCAGGGAGCCCTGGTCAAGACGGCAGCACATCGAGTTTCACACAGAGATAACCATAAAAAACAATACTCATACACAACAAAAAGTAAATTCAAGAAAATCACTTACAAGGCTCCTTTAAAGCATTTCGCAAAAGGCATTTAAGAGTACTCAGACGTGGCAATATCTCTAGTTTACGTACATTTGGCAGTTCGCTCCAGGCCCAGGGTAGCCTGGTCCCACCAGACATTTCATTTGTACAGAGAGTCTGGCCTCGCTCCATTGACAAGCGTTAACTTCCTTATAGGCGGTCCTCTGTTAAAGTCTAAAACTATTGGATCTGCCCAGAGCCACTCTGGATCTGCCATAACCAATCGCTAACGTTTGGTCGTGACGTATGACGACTCACACTATTGCACGGCATCAACGTCATCGTTCTCAGCCACTCCCTCTGTTCGCTGATTGGCCCGGTAAAAAATTGACCGGAGAAAACCAAAGAATACAGCACAAACCCAGACATAGTACTGAAGGAAAATGAAAATTGAGCGGCAGTACGTAGGAGGGCGGAGCCAGGCCAGGGAGCATGAAAAGAAAAAGCACGTTTGCTAAATTCTGAGAATACCTTCAGAACTTTTAACTGAATGTGTGATAGAAATCTAGTACAATAATTATTTGTATAAAAAGGCAAGAGATTTGAGATATATGAGGGCAATTTACCTAAAAGTGCCTTAGCACTAAACATTTACATGCAATTTCCCTCTATGATGTAAAGATGTCCATGCCAATTATTCATTTAATATACGCTGCATGATTGACAGAGTCCAATTTCCTTAATAAAGATGAAGCCGCATATAAACCAGGTCACCATAGTCAATAACAGATGAAAAAGCTCCAGTCCTACTCTATATCAGTGTCAGTGTTTCTGAACGCCTGAAACGCCTCCATTGTAGTCTTGAGTTTCTTCCGGGAACGAACACGTCACAATATCGCTTGTCATTTTATTATTTTAATTTTAATTATGTTTATGTATGTTTAATGCATGTAGGTTTTGTATTCTACTGGATACTTGAATTTCCCTCGGGATAAATTAAGTATCTATCTATCTATCTATTTATATTACTCATTATAATAATTCATAAGCAGAATAAAGGGGCGGGGCCTGGTTGAGTGAGTTACTAGTGTGTTAAACTGGCGGTTATGGAAAGGGGCGGGACATTTCCCAAACACACTCGAAGCACTCGACCAATCACAACACACTGCTCCAGCCGACCAATCAGAGCACAGTGTGCTTTTCAGAAGGAGGGGCTTCATAGAGACAGGAAGTAAACAAAGCGTTACTGACAGACTGGGAAGAGAGGAGCCGCAACAATGGAGAATATGAGGAAAATAATCAACATTCAAGCAGGAAAACTTGTTCTAGTAGAGCCTGAAACATCATCAAGACTGTAAAAGGGACTTTATAATGATGAACTGTTGGTGCTCTAACACTCACTGAAAGGACAACAACGCCTTTTGTGCCATTAATCAGACGTAACTGTTCATTCATCATTTATAATGTTACTTTTAAATGTTCCTGATTATGGTGTTTTATTAAAATCAGGTCTTGAATTTTAATAAAACTGATTTCTTGTTCCTCCACTACATTTCTTTAAATATGTCTCAATAAGAGTCCACAATGCTGAGAAACATTGATTTACAGACAGTTCCATTGTCAAACCTTCACACAGCTCCAGATCATGAATCAGCTTGACCACTTTAGATCTTTTAGAAGGACTTAAAGCTTTAACTTCTCAAGTGCAGTCCTCTCACATCTATACTCATGCTACAAAACTGCCATACTGTTGCAGTGACAGTTTTAAACGTCTAATATGACATACTTCACACAACATGCTGGCATGGATGTAGAGACAACAGCCAAACAGAGAGCAGAAGCAGAAACAAATCATATAAACTATGTTCTGGGTAAAGAGCTGATGTAATTACATCATTTCTAAATTGACAGGACACTCATCTGCCTTCTCTTATACTGAATGCTGTCATCTCAGTGCTTACTTTATCAAATAAATATACGATCAAGCAATTATAAGCATTGACTTAATTTGCACCATCTTTCCAACTTCATTTTATTTTCTGCAAAAATTAAGAAAATGAGTTTCACTATTAGTTGGGTAACCTCTTGGTCAAAGAAATTGTGCAACATTTATTTGTGCACTGAGAAACAGCTATTCCAGTAGTTTGATGGTAATGTATGAGAAATAAATAAAAACAAATAGCTATTAAGATTGTATTGCTGTACTTACAGGTGGACCAGCAAAACCAGCAGGACCATGAGGACCGGTCTCTCCTCTGTCGCCCTGTCAAACAGATAAAGTCTCAGTTTTAGTATATGTGTACTTGTTCATTCTTATATCGTATGTACAATAATGATGCCATGCCATCAGCTAAAACAGATGTTATGTTCTTTTCCTAGAAAGTACGACACGATATGTATAAAGCATCTACATATAACCTTTGTACATGGATTACTAAGTTTTACTTAGTTACTAAGTTAAATTGAATGATTTCATCCATTCATCTATCCATCTGTATGTGTGTGTTGATATGATTGTGGCAAGCAGGACGAGGCCGAGGGACGTGAGAGAGCGTCGCGAGGCCGGTGGCGTGCTCGCCACAATGATGTAGTTTTCTAACTGTATTTTGCCATTATTTTGCTGTCTCGCCACCAGCCAATCGCTGCATTGCATTGATCACAGTTGAAACATCTGCCCTTTCCAGTGAACACAAGGACTTGTCGATCACGATGAGAAGATCTGGCATACAGTTGTGGCCAAAAGTGATGTCCGGCCAAGAAAATTGACATCTTCACCCTTTATTCAAATATTATTAACAGTGTTAAATATTTTGTAAGCATATTGCATAGTTGTGCTTGGATTCAACTGTTTTATTTGTGATAATAATGCAATGAAACATGACAAATTGTGGGACATAATTGTTGCCCAGGCTGTCATACAAAGAAATGATGATGCAAAAACGAGAGAACCAACGAAATATTAAAAACTGATTATGTTGTAGTCAATGTATGCATTTTATATTTTTGCATAGTAAAAATAATTCCTTTTGATTTTTCTTTTTGTCATATAAATACCAAGTTTAGTGTTTTATTCTTCCCTCATATTTAAATTATTTAAAAAAATATTAAATATTTTCCTTCTATTTTGATGGTTTAATCGAACTTTCAGTCATTAAAAACAAATATCCCCTCCGGACATCACTTTTGCCCACTACTGCATGTCATATGTCATTGCACGAGGTATGAAGAAGTCAGACCAGGATGAAGTTTCATGTCATTTCATGTCATTTCTAAACAATAGAAGATCACAAGTGCAAAAATATTATGTTGATCTAGATGTAAAATGTATGTAAAGTAGATAATTGACACTATTATCATGAGCACAGGTTCCTAAATACTGCTATAGTTTGTGAGACTCACAGGAACACCGCGAGTACCAGCAGCTCCAGACGGTCCCATGGGTCCAGATTCTCCCTGAGGAATGAATGAGCAAAGGATCAGGCTCAATTATGAATTAATGTGTGATGCAGTGCTTAATATTAGACATTCAACAAAGAAATGAACTAATAACAAACAGGTAACTTTAGTACCTTTTCACCGTTGGGTCCCCCAGGCCCTGTAGGACCGATTGGACCCGTTAAACCCTGTAAAGACACAACAGTTATGTTCATAAACATGAAAATTCTCTGTGCAAGTGTCTTCGGACACACGGCGAAGGTTTCCCGCTAAACTCATGCTTCGCTGAGAGTCTCTCAAATGGAAGTACAGTGAATGGACATTTTTTGTGCCCTATTTGTTGTGGGATTTAATTTTACATTCATTGTCTTATTGCCGTTTATAAATATTGCAGACATACAGTTCACTGTTTAGTGGTAGCTTGAGAAGCATCTTTTAGATCAACATTGCACGCGCAGTCTCGCACACACACACACACACACACACACACACACAATAGATCAGCGGTCGGGAACACAGGTCTCACACTCTTTACCAATAAATTATCGATAAAAAATTAGACGCATCAATAGAGATCAGCTTTCTGTAGAAAAAGCAACCAATTAAAATTCCTTTGTTACCTACTGAAGGTAAAGAAAAATTTAGAATAATATATTTCAAGTTGTACCGGTCAAAGTGATCGCGAGTGTCACGACAGCAATCCTACTGCTCCTCCACTCAGGTTCAAGCAGCTGCTGTTACGTAGCTTGTTTGCGGTAATGCCGAAAACTATTTTTAGAATAGGAGGGAAAATTTAAAAGTAGGCTATATAAAAAATTGACGGGACTGAAACATAAAAGATTTCTATCAAAGATACAAAGAGACATTTTGAAACATTTCACTGTGTACTTTCGCTTTTGATGCAGAAATCTTTTATGTCCTAAAAATGTGTCATATTTATGATAATCCATGCAGCTTTCAGTTTTCGATTTTATTTGAAGATATTAATAACGAAGCATGGATGAATGATGTGATTGATATTGAAAATAAATATTAAAAGCGCAAAAAGGCGCGAAATAGAACTGAATCTAAACATATTCAATGTAAGCACTGTGCGTTGTAATTCACTCACTCACTCACTCACACACACACTCACACACTGACTCACTCACTCACACACACACTCACAAACTGACTCACTCACTCACTCACACTGACTCACTCACTCACTCACTCACTCACACACACTAACTCACTCACTCACTCACTCACTGACTCACTCACAAACTGACTCACTCACTCACTCACTCACACACTCACTCAGACACTGACTCACTCACTAACTCACTCACTGACTCACACACACACTCACACACACACACTGACTCACTCACTAACTGACTCACACACTCACTCACTCACTAACTCACTCACTCACTCACTCACTCACACTCACTCACACACTCACTCAATCACTCAGACACTGACTCACTCACTCACTCACTTACTAACTCACTCACTCACTCACTCACACTCACTCACACACTCACTCAATCACTCAGACACTGACTCACACACTCACTCACTCACTAACTCACTCACTCACTCACACTCACTCACACACTCACTCAATCACTCAGACACTGACTCACTCACTCACTCACTCACTCACTCACTCACTCACTCACAAACTGACTCACTCCCTCACACTCACTCACTCACTCACTCACTCAATCACTCAATCACTGACTCACTCACTCACTCACTCACTCACTCACTCACTCACTCAATCACTCAGACACTGACTCACTCACTCACTCACTTACTAACTCACTCACAAACTGACTCACTCACTCACACACTCACAAACTGACTCACACTCACTCACTCTCTCACTCACTCACTCACTCACTCAGACACTCACTAATTCACTCACTCACTCAGACACTGACTCACTCACTAACTCACTCACACACACACACACACACACACACACTGACTCACTCACTAACTCACACACACACACACACACACACACACACACACTGACTCACTCACTAACTCACACACACACAATCACTCACTGACTTACTGACTCACTCACACACACACACACACAATCACTGACTCACTGACTCACTCACTCACTCACTCACTCACTCACTCACTCACACACACACACTCACACCCTCACTCACACCCACACTCACTCACACACTCCCTCACTCACACACACACACAAACACACACACACACAAACACACACACACACTCACTCACTCACACACTCCCTCACTCACTCACTAGATGTTAGTACTTTCATCTGTGCTTGAAAAGCAACAGCCAACCACGGATCAAAAAAATCAACACAAAGTGAATATCAAAAGTTCTGAACATGTTAGTATCTATTGGAGGAAAGATCATCTTACTCTTGCGCCGTCTTTCCCAGGAGCTCCTTCGGGTCCTTTCTCACCATTATCACCCTGTGACACACACACAGTCATATCTTATAACTCATATCTATTACAGCACCTTTATTCCAAATGTTTTAAATTATCTTTGAAACCATTCCTTACTATCTACCATTAACTACATAAACCAATAACCGTTTTCTACACACACACACACACACACACACACACACCAATCTATGTGCAGAAGAACTTTACTAATCAAGACGTTCTCACAGAGAGCGGATATGAATACATCTCAGAGATGTTTAGATGTTGCACTCACTCTGTCCCCCTTTGGTCCAGGAATCCCAGAGGTCCCTCTCTCTCCAGGCATCCCCTGTAATCCCGGAGGCCCCTGAGCTCCAGGAGTTCCTGCGGGACCGACGCCACCCTGCAGACGAGCACAACATCACACACACACACAGTTAGAACCACACAGTGAAAGCTGCAGTACTGCACAGAAACCAGTCAGGAGTTTTTTTTTTTTTTTATCTGTTTATTAAACTTTTACAATAATACCAGGATACAGATACAGGAGAATAGTGAAAAAATATTTTAAAGAGAGATTTATAAATTTATAAATAAAAAAATCTCAATACATAGTGTAACACAAAGTATATCAAGCATAATGTCTCAAGTATAGAATTGGATCGTTTAGAAATTTTGACCAGATATCAAGTGTATGCACATCATTGACACATATATGCACATATACACATATACTCCTGAGCAGGTTTAAGCCACAATCATTGTGACATTGTAATGCTTCGGTTGACACACTTTCAAGAAGAAATCATGAGTTTTTGATGGTAGTTTCTGTCTGATTGATCCGCTTACCTTGGGTCCGTCGGTTCCTGGAGTTCCTGGTAAACCTCGAGGCCCCTGGAGGCCCTGTGGCCCCGCACCTCCTCTCTCTCCTGGGAAACCACGCTCACCCTGAGCAGGACAAGGGAACTTTAACACACGGAATGCAAGGTACTTACAAAGCAAAGAGAAAGCGAGGGTTTGAGACTCACTCGGGGTCCAGTGCCCCCTGCGGCTCCGGCCTCTCCTGGAACACCCTGAATGAGCAAAGACACACACACGCGGCTTTATTACACATCTATGTGTGGCCAACAAAATAACAAGTAAGTTTCCTCGTGGGATTCAGGAACTCTTACCTGATCACCGGGTTTCCCACCTTCACCAGGGGGACCGGGGGGTCCGGGCAGACCCTGTGAACATCACAAACATACAAATATAACAATGTCCAAACATGTTATTAAGATAAATGGTCCCGTTTTATATTAAGTGTTTTTAACTACTATTTACATTTCAATTAATGTTATTAATTTATTTGGATAGTCCACTTAAGACATTCAACAAACTTTAAGTAACTACATGTCAACTAACTCTCATTCATTTTCAACTACATGTCAAGTAACTCTTTAAGGTTCGAGTTCGTAGAATAATTTTACGTACTTGTAAAGTTACTTATAGTCAGTGCATGTCTGTTGAGGAGCATCAAAATAAAGTGTTAGCAGATCTTAAGCAGACAGTCTACTAATACTCTAATGACTGCTAGTTACTTATAGTTAGTAGAATGGGTAACACCTTATTTTAGTGTCCTTGTTACATGTTGCATGTAGTAATAACTATAAATTATGCATTATTACATGTTAACCCTACAACAAACCTAATCCTAACCCCAATCCTGTAGTAAATACGTGTAGTTAATTAATATTACTCAGTACTTTAATGTATAATTACACTGTAACAAGGACACCTTCAAATAAAGTGTAACCGTAGAATGTCTAAAGTGGACTATCGAAATAAAGTGTAACTTAAATTATTTTTTTGAGATAATGCACTTATTGTGTACATACATTTTTACATTGTACTTATATTTAAAAAAAAACACCTGCATGTATTTACAGATGTAATTAATTTCTGTAATTACATTTATTTTATATAACTACCCTGTTGACCCTTCCCTTACACATTAACCCACTCTTACCAGCAAACCTGTCCTGACCTTACCCGTGTCCAGCTCAGTAGCAGCACAAGAGCTTTCAATAACACAATAAGTACATTACACCTAATAATTATTACTTTTTGATGTAAGTGTGACCAAATAAATTGTTCATTATTTTATTATTAAAATAAATCTTCAAGTAGCACTGCACAACTAGCTGTAGAGCTACAGATCTAAGAATATAAAACATGTTCTTTAAAACCTCCATTAATAACATAACAGTATTTTCCATAAAAAATAACTAAATAACGCAATTAGTTACTTTTTTAGTGAGTAATGCAATCTTGTAACACATTATTTTAAAAGTAACATTCCCCAACACTGACTTCTTTTATGATAAATTAACTCGATAAGTTGGTATAAATGTATAGACAACTCATGATTTCGTTTGATCAAGTACATGATCATTCTGGGGTTCAAATTGCTATTAAAATCATGTACCATCAACTGAAATATGCAGATCAATATCAACAGTCACCCAGCCGGATGGGAATTATCTTCACAAACACAGTTCTTTTCAACACACAGTATCATTATTTCTGTCTTACAATAATTCAGATTATCACAGAAGTACTGAGATAAAAGTTTATAGTTTTTAAAGATTTAAACACTGATGTCTACGGTATAGATCAAAATAGAGTAAATCACCTTTTGAAAGTAACTTGACACTTCAAATAATGATTGTTACATCTTTACACCAGTAGGTGGCGACAATTGACTGTTATTAATGTATTTGTCATTGAATCATTCACTCAAGAGATTCGTTTAAAAACGGTGATTCATCCAGTGATGTAACAAGTGAAGTCTTTATGAGTGAGTCATTGAATCATTCACTCAAGAGATTCGTTTAAAAACGCTGATTCATCCAATAATGAAACAAGAGAAGTCGTTATGAGTGAGTCATTAGATCATTAATTCAAACCTTTTTTTTTTTTTAAGAAGAGAATTGAGATCTCTATTATAAACAAAAAAATCGTGATGTTCAGTTCATCCAGAATCGTGCAGCTCTACTATAAAGCACGGCGACAGTGGTCATTTGTCCACTGATCTGCAGCGTTCACACACTCACCTGGAAGCCCGATGGTCCTGGCTGCCCCTGCTCTCCTCTCTCTCCTGCAGGACCCTGTGAACATCACATCATCTCAGAGCTCATTCTGCTTAACCTTGCATTAGCACGAGACGTGGACACACACAGAGACACACTCACAGCAGGTCCCGGGGGTCCGGCAGCGCCCGTCTCTCCATCTTTTCCAGGCAGACCCTGCAGAGGACAAGACATCCGTCACTACATCGCTGTACGATGTGAAGCTGAGGTGTGAAAGGGTGCGTCGTATTTCCTCACAAACACTTCTAGTTTCTAAAGGACAGCTTTAGGCAGTTTTACACCTGCTTTTTCAAAACTCTTCATTGCTTTTGTACAAAATGTACTCAATGACTATATCTCAGCAAGCAATAGCCGTCATTTCTCTGTCTAGGTTAACTATAGACCCGATATAGTCCGGCTGTAAGTAACACACTTCTAGCCAAAATAACCTAGAATTTGGTTACATGTCGTTTTTTGCCAGAATAACTTGCGAGATGTTTGATATTCCATAATGTAAGCAAAGTCAACAGTGATTACAAGCTGTTTAGTTTCATTTCTTTGTTGTCTAATTGTTGACTAGTCTATTCTTGGTCGATGGTTTAGACGTCTATTAAATGTTCACTGACAGCCCAAATTTTACCTTGTTTTAGCCAGACGTCAGGCTGTGTTTGGACGGCTATTACATTAATTGCTTGCTGAATGCTGGAATCTTTTAAATTACATGAATTATTTTCTCACTTTGACACAAACACCAGCAAAACTCTGAACCTACAGGACAATTTTCATGTTTACATGCTCGTTTCAAAACATAACATAATACAATAATGAATAAGACCGGAATTTGCTACATTACTACAGTAATACCATAATGAAATATATTCTGGATCTTAAAATGAAACACTATCAACACAATTAGATGTCCAGTAGCTGAACACACACATCAGTTTCATAACTATCTAAAAGGGGAACAATTTAGGAATAATTTTGTACTGTAATGTAAACATGGACCATGTAACAAACTGGTGAATTATAAACAGGGGAGAGTGTCATTCTTGTTTTGTAAAGAAGAAAACTTGTAGCCTATAAAGTGTTGTTGGTGTTTTTTTATGTCGTTGTCGGGTGAAACCTTTGCTAGTGTTCTGGAAGATCGAGTTGATTTGAGACATGAATGAAGTGTTTTGGTAGTTTAAGTGCATTTTCAATGTGAAATGAACTGCTTTTGAGAAATGGGTCCTAGTGATTGTAAAACGCTGTAACAGCTGTGTGTGTTCAGCTACATCCAATTTTTTTGCTAGCATTCCAGATTCAGGATATATTTCAGTATTTACTGTATGTATGCAATGTAGAAAATTGCTGTCTTATTCATTTTTGTACTATGTTAGGTTTTGAACTTATAGTTTCAACAGTTTTGAAAAGAGCATGTCCAGTAGGATCATAGTTTTGCTGATGTTTGTGTGAGAAAAATGTAATTTGAAGGAAGTCACTGAATACATTTTGTGCTAGTCTTGTGAAGATTCAAGTAAGATTTCACTCTACATGGTCCATCATGTGCACACGACCATACGACTTTGAAATAACAGCGTGTTTTCTTGATAATATCACACTTACTATTTTTCCCTTCGTAAATTACCATTTACCCAAATCTATGTTTAGTGATGTTGCCTGAAATATATATGAGAGCCACCGAAATGCATCCAAATGTCCATTTCTTCTTAAAACACATGACCGTTTTAGCTCTGCGAGAGGGAAATTGCTAAGAAACGCTGCCAAGAGAGCTCAGCACTGCTAATGAGAAGGACCAACGCTCAGTCGGCCTGAAGATCAGTCAAGCTGCTCTGTTTAGCAGTGGAGATGTGTTGAGGAAAACTTACACGCAAACCCGGAGCCCCAGCGAGTCCCTTCTCTCCGGCCTTCCCAGCTTCACCCTGCAGCGAGAGAGAGATGCCTGATATACACTGCATTATGCTTTAAGATGAATTAAGATTCAGAGCACTATATGTTTAGTGCAATAATTAATATAAAAAAAGACCAGTAATGTACACATTCGAGCTGCCGTAATGCACACAGAACAAACAGACGTGTATTGATAAGAGTGTTGATGTTTACATTGCCACCCTTGGGTCCAGGGAATCCCATCACTCCCGGCTGGCCACGCACACCCTGAGGCCCCGGGGGTCCCGGCCGCCCGTCTTCACCCGCAGCGCCCTACATCCCCGGCACAACCATACCGTTAATCAGGATCCAAACACATCTTTAATTCCTGAACACCCTCAAAACCCCCAAAGGTCAAATATTGCAATTTATAAGGTTCTATAACTTTTTTTTTTTTAGTCTATCCTTATATTTTATTTATTTATTTATTTGTATATCTTTACATTTAATCTTTTTTTCTTTTTTTTTGTCTATCCTTATATTTTATTTATTTATTTATTTGTTTGTATGTTTGCATATCTTTATATTTTATTTATTTATTTATTTGTCTATCCTTATATATATATATTTTTTTTTTTTTTGTCTATTCTTATATATATATATATATATATATTTTTTTTTTTTTTTTTTTTTTTTTGGGACAGTGCACATTAATATACAATTTCTACTCGTGTCAGTAGCACCTCATTGCAGTACACGAGATCCAGGGGGCGGAGTTGGATCCAGATCTAAGGGGTGGAGATGGGTAGGATTAGGGGTGGGGTTAGGGATCAGGGGGTGGAGATGGGTAGGATTAGGAGTGGGGTTAGGGATCAGGGGGCGGAGATGGGTAGGATTAGGGGTGGGGCTAGAGATCAGGGGGCGGAGATGGGCAGGATTAGGGGTGGGGTTAGGGATCAGGGGGCGGAGATGGGTAGGATTAGGGGTGGGGTTAGGGATCAGGGGGCGGAGATGGGTAGGATTAGGGGTGGGGCTAGAGATCAGGGGGCGGAGATGGGCAGGATTAGGGGTGGGGTTAGGGATCAGGGGGCGGAGATGGGTAGGATTAGGGGTGGGGTTAGGGATCAGGGGGTGGAGATGGGTAGGATTAGGGATCAGGGGGCGGAGATGGGTAGGATTAGGGGTGGGGCTAGAGATCAGGGGGCGGAGATGGGCAGGATTAGGGGTGGGGTTAGGGATCAGGGGGTGGAGATGGGTAGGATTAGGGGTGGGGTTAGGGATCAGGGGGCGGAGATGGGTAGGATTAGGGGTGGGGTTAGGGATCGGGGCGGAGATGGGTAGGATTAGGGGTGGGGTTAGGGATCAGGGGGCGGAGATGGGTAGGATTAGGGGTGGGGCTGGAGATCAGGGGGCGGAGATGGGCAGGATTAGGGGTGGGTTTAGGGATCAGGGGGCGGAGATGGGTAGGATTAGGGGTGGGGTTAGGGATCAGGGGGTGGAGATGGGTAGGATTAGGGGTGGGGTTAGGGATCAGGGGGCGGAGATGGGTAGGATTAGGGGTGGGGCTAGAGATCAGGGGGCAGAGATGGGCAGGATTAGGGGTGGGGTTAGGGATCAGAGGGTGGAGATGGGTAGGATTAGGGGTGGGGTTAGGGATCAGGGGGCGGAGATGGGTAGGATTAGGGGTGGGGTTAGGGATCAGGGGGTGGAGATGGGCAGGATTAGGGGTGGAGTTAGGGATCAGGGGGCGGAGATGGGTAGGATTAGGGGTGGGGTTAGGGATCAGGGGGCGGAGGGTTAGGGTCAGATGGTAGATCCAACTCCTCCCCCTGGATTTCGTGTTCTGCAGTGAGGACCATCTCACTCGTGTAGAGACTGTAAATGAGCCAGATTAAAGCATAAATGCTCATTTTCATCTGTAGTCCCGAGGCAGGAACACAACAACACAAAAGTATAATATGACAATATACAGTATCAGTCAAGAAACACATTGACACGCATTCAGACAAATTACATTACATCAATAAAATTAGTCAAAATGAGGACATAACTGGGAACTTTTAAGAAACTGTTTATGATGCTTTTTAAATGTGCAGTAAGTGGGACTTTCTCTAATGTTTGTAGGGAGGCTGTTCCTCTGATAGACAACAGTTTGTTTTCTGTGTGGGATCTCGAGGGCTCCTCTGAATGAGGCTCTCGTGCAAAAACCTCTGCCAGTCCTTGGTTTAATGTAGAAAGTGGACGTGGGGGCAAGTCCATGAAAAACTTTATAAATTAAACAGCCATTTTTAAAATGACTACATTTTTCAAAATTGAGCATATTGTATTTCTCCAAAATATTACACTGATGGAATGACAGTGGCTTTTGATCAAATATTTTTATAGATTTGTTTGTCTCCAGTGAGTGACCAGGTTGTGATGCTGTGTCTATGTGTGAAAATATCATTGAATGTAGGAACATTTTAGCAGAAGTAATTGTCAATGGTGGTCTGATTTGTTTAAAGTTATGTAGATTGAATTTGTTTTGAATATTGTTGTTTGTCGATATGTGTATTTTGTATAATTTCTGTATGTATTCCTGCAATTAAAAAAAATACAATTTTAGTACAAAAAGGTTCCAAACACATTACCACAGCTCAGCTTTTAGCATGTGTGTGTTTGTCTTTAAAAATTATAGTTGTGTTCCAGGTGAAATACTATGCACTTATAGTATTTATGTACTTAACATAAATTAAGTACATAAATACTTTATTTACTTAATAAATAATTAAGTTATGTACTTTACATAACTTAACATAACGTAACAGTGTGGTGTATATGAATCTCATAAGGTTATTTTTGATGTTTGATATTCCATCATGTTTGATATTCCATCATGTAAGTAAAGTCAACAGTGATTACAAGCCGTTTAGTTTCATTTTTTTCACTCATTTCATTTCTTTGTTGTCTAATTGATGACTAGTCTATTCTTGGGTGATGGTTTAGACGTCTATTAAATGTTCACTGACAGCCCAAATTTTGCCTTGTTTTAGCCAGACGTCAGGCTGTGTTTGGACGGCTATTAGACGTCTTTTAAACACAAAATTGCTTGCTGGGGAGAGAGCAGGAGTTCGCTAGAGAAATTAACTCTAGAGAGAATCATTTCGTATATGCACTATATTAGCCGATTCATTATATTTACTTATCCTGTTAGTAATGTCTTGATTATTTAATGCATGTTTAAATAAATTTGTCATGAAAACAGGTTATGACAGCCACTGCGTAAATTATTATCTTTCAAAAATGAATTGGAGTAGAAAATTTACTTTATAATTAGATTTAGAAGTTAATACAAAACCTGCCTTATGTGCAATTTAAAGAACTTTTTTTTATTTGAGTGAAAAATACTGAACCCGTACCGAACCGTGACGTCAATACCGAGGTACGAACCGAACCGTTATGTTTGTGTACCGTTACACCCCTATTATATACAGTATATAAAGAGTTATTTTAATCCAATGTTGTTTGTGTAAATACATATCTGTTATATTTATATACACTGTTTTTCATGTTCTTTTTTATACATTAGATCAGTACCCTTATCATTTGAGTACAATTTAGCATAGTGTTAGGATTCGATATCTAAAGAGCAATATTAATTGATTTTCTTCACTAAATAATCTCTATGTGATTGAAAGGTTCACTATTAATCATAAGGGGCTTTTGCACCGAAGGAACCTTTTCATAGTTCCTATAACTATTGGCAGAAGTGCCAGCTTTGCGGCGTGTTCGCACCGCAGGACCAGGGAACGATTTTAGTTCTAGCAACTCGTTTTGGAGGAACTAAATTAGCTCCTTCAGAGTCAGGTCTAAACCAGTACTATAGGAACTACCAGTGACATTAGTGGACGCTGATTGGTCGAACGCACGCGAAACACCATAAAAAGCTGTGTACACACACAGATTATAGCCTATATTTACTCCACGAACATGGAAAACAGTGATAGATGGACCTTTAAACCTTTACAGTAAAGAGAAAACGCGACTTTGAAGGGACCAAGAGAAACATGATTATGTATTTCCGCTCAGCTAGCGACATTGAGCATTGACCACACAGCAAACGCTAATGCTTTTTCACATACTGTAGTTCCTATACCTAAGTTAGGCTATATATATAAGGCTATATAGTCAAAATATTGGCTGTCTACTCACAGATGGACCGACTTTGCCCTGTGGACCGGCATCACCCGGACGTCCCGTCAGACCCTGTGAAACGAGAATGGCCGTGATTATGACAAACATGTATAACCAGTATCAGATCTGTTGGCAGAGGAGACCGGTGGACTGATGTACCCGTGCACCAGGCAGACCCGGTTCTCCAGGCCGTCCAGGGTCTCCGCTGGCTCCCTTGGGCCCCGATACGCCCGCAGATCCACGCTCACCCGGAGCGCCCTGCAACACACACGCATAATGACAGAAACTGAATACATGCTGCAATCAAGTAAAACCTGATATGATTTTCATAACCATTTGCTAAGTCATAGTTTGGCTTCCAATGTAATAGTGCAATCTTTACGGACGGACACAGAGCTATATATGCTGCAACATTCCCAAAGAACAATATTAGACACATTTTGACTTTAGTCACTAGGGCTGACCCCTAACAGTCGACAAAACGATAGTCGACGAGAAGTTCGACATTTTAATTAGTCAGTTAGTCGCAGAAAAAATGAAGTGGTGAAGTCACGCAGTCCATGACGGACAGATCGTTAAAGTCCCCCAGTAGTCAATCATTTTATCCCTTAAAACTCATCCTTGATCCCCAAAATGACATATTTAAACGTTTTTTTTTCCTTGAAAATTTCCACTGGTTGACGATCACACGTTGATCTGATTGGTTACAAGGTAGTTTGTGACGACAGGAACTCCAGCGATTTCAAACCGTGTTTTTGAGACTGTCTTTGGTTCACTGCAGTTTTAAGCAGAAAATACTCAGCAATGGTGTTTATGAATGTGTATTTATGAATTTACACATGGTTTGTCTTAAAGCATATTTAAAACACCACATAGACATATAAACAACATTAAAAGCTGGATTTTCAAAACAGGGGGACTTTAAGAGATCTGGTTCATGTGGTAATTATGTTCCGTTAGATAAGTAATCTAGATAAATGTGCGCTTTTATTAGGCACATATCCAAGTGTTTGTTTGAAAGCTAAACTAGTATGACGTTTAACTTCACGTGCATTTCTCTCTATAGGCGCATCCACTATACTGTGAGATGAGAGTCATGTTTGCAGAAAACACTAGGTTATTAATAACCCTAGTGAAAAATAAATACACTAAAATATATTAGAAATACATTTATTTTATGCAAAGTATACAACAAATACTTATACATATTTATGTACTCAATTGCAACACCTTGCAATTGTACTTTTGGTATACTAAACTGGTATACTTAAAGTCTGCTAAATTGGAACAACTAATTTTGTACTTCATGTATATGAAATAGTTATCCAGAAATAGTGCTGAGGTCCAACTAAAGATATTATGAACTATATTTGATTGTGCTGAAGTGAAACAATTGCAAGTAAACTTTAGGTACACTTTAAATATCTTGCATTTAAATTATACAGTGATCATACTATCCTTACTAATAGTGATATTAAACACATTTTAGGCTTGATATTAATAAATGTGCATTGTGTAATAAAGAAGTACTCCAAATAAAGTTTAATTATAATATTTATATCATTAAGCCTCAAGCAATTTGTCAAAAATATGTTAATAGATTTCTAGTATTCTTAGTATTTTAAATACATTTTGGCATAGGTTTTTTTCACTAGGGAAATTATTAAAATGCCCAGACAGTCTCCTTTCTGATTTTCCTAAAACATTCATAATCAAAACTTTTGTGTGCGCTTTATGCGTACAATTGAGCCCTTAATTTGTATTTTCAAGGTTCATTGTTATGGTTGAGTATTTCTCTGTAATGTGGAACACTGACTAGTCGACTAACGGCTTAAATGAACGACTATGACTTTGTTCATTTGGCTTTGTTCATCACATCCAGCATAAAATTATAGTAAGGGCTTATTGTTTTTTGCATTCTGAGCATGGCGTCTCACCTTTGGACCAGCCAGACCATCTTGTCCAGGAAAACCTCGATTCCCAGGAGTACCCTGCAGAAAACATGCTATCATTGTTGAATGTTATTTACAGAATGCAGTGCAATGCTTCATCATAGAAACACAATGCACGTATGGGTCACGTGTTAAATGTTATAAACGACTCAAGAGGAGCAGATGAAGTAAAGATCAGATATGAGGCAACAGCGTCTCACTCTCTCTCCATGCGGGCCGACGGGTCCAGCGGCACCAGGCTCTCCTCTGGGTCCTCGCTTACCTTCCTCTCCGGCAGGGCCGATGGACCCTTGCAGACCAGCGCTCCCCTGAACACACCAGGCTTTATTTAAAACATTCATTTTCACTTGACGTACTGTAAAACACTCATACATACACTGCATCTGAAAGAAGGTTTAAATACTAAAAACTGACTTCTCACATGTGTTGTTGCTTGCATCTATGTATAGCAGCTACAAAATCAATATTTAAATACATTTTAAAATGTAAAAAAGTATTATTTTAATGCAACATTGTTTCATGTAAACATCCTGGCAACACTTTACTTAAAGTTTTTATATATAATGCATTATAAAAGTATTTTAATGCGTTTATTATGCCTTGTAATGCACATTATAATGCATTGTATGCTTATTTATTAACTGCTACACCTTTAGAATATATAATGCATTAAAACACTGCAAAATAACTTCAGATATAACAAGGAATCTGCAAATATTATAATACATTTGAACTTTGGCTACTATTATTTATGAAAAGATATAATGCATTATAATGTACATTAGGAATACCTTTATAAGGCATCATCCATACATAAAGGCTTTGAGTAAAGTGTTACTGACATTTTTATGTTTACAGTCCAGTAGTGCAATACAGTGCTGCAGATAATGAAGTTATTTATAATGTTATATGACTTCTAGTGTGAATGTAAGGACTTACAATTTCTCCTTTAGGACCAGCCTCACCCTTGAACCCTGCGAGACCCGAATCCCCCTGAAGACAAACACACATCAGGGTCAGATCTATCACTGCAGACCATGAAGCTCGTGATCTGAACATTATCAGATGAGACCAGAAGATCCGTTGAATGAGGATCACTGGTGGGATTGAAGGGTCTAGGCGTGGGTGATGTGACCATAATCTTAACTTCATTACAATATATATATTTATATACACACATATCAGCCAGCACTTGAAGGGTCCCATGTTTGTTTGAATAAAACAGATCTGTGAAATGTCTTGACAATAATTCATATCTCATGCAGTGAGTTTCGATATAATGTACATTATTTAAAGAGGACCTATCATGCATTTGTTCATGTTGATCTTTCTTTAGTGTGTAACATTGCTGTTTGAGCATTAAGAAGCTCTGCAAAGGTACAAACTAAAGGTGCAAAGGTTATTTTCTATATCAATGTCAGTGTTTCTGAACTTCCTGGAACGTCTTGAGTTTCTTCCGGGAACGAACACGCCACAATATTCCTCATTATAATAATTCATACGCAGAATAAAGGGGCGGGGCCTGGTTGAGTTAGTTAGTTGTGTGTTGAAACTGGTGGTTATGGTAAGGGGCGGGACATTTCCCAAACACACTTGAAGCGCTCGACCAATCACAACACACTGCTCCAGCCGACCAATCAGAGCACAGTGTGCTTTTCAGCAGAAGGAGGGGCTTCATAGAGACAGGAAGTAAACAGAGCGTTACTGACAGACTGGGAAGAGAGGAGCCGCAACAATGGAGAATATGGGGAAAATAATCAACATTCAAGCAGGAAAACCTGTTAGTAGAGCCGGAAAACATCATCAAGACTTAACAGGGCATAATATGGCCTCTTTAAAACCAGCAAATACTCTCACACAACATACAACAATTCATCAGTCCCTCAAGTGCAAGAATCAAGTGCAAATGAATAACATCAATCAACACTTAAATGTCCTCATGTCCTGTGATCGGTGAGGTAAGGCGCACTCCTAACACACTGCTCAGCTTGCTCTATATAGTAATCACATAGAGAATCACATTGTACTAAGTCATGCTCTATCGCTAATAACACCTTGTCTAATACATTTATCACGAAAGTCCCTGATAATCTAATTGTTCTGCGTTTACTTATGTTTATTCTTAAATGAGGACGATTCGGCCATGTCTGTATAAATATGTCTATATAATAATCTCTTGAATTAATGGTTCATTCATTCAAGAGATTCGTTCAAAAACACTTATTCATCCAATAATCAAACAAGTGAAGTCTTTATGAGTGAGTCATTGAATCATTCATTCAAGAGATTCGTTTATTTTCGTTTATATATTATATTTTTGCATTAATTAACATTTTGCTAGAACCTTTAGTTGTCATTTCGGAATCGTGGGAGAATCATGATCTCTATTTTAAATAAAAAAATTGTGATTCTCAGTTTATCCAGAATCGTGCAGCTCTACTGGACTCGGTTAGTTACAGCAGTATAATGTGCAGTCAGCTGGTCATTAGTGCTGAATAAACCACGTGTCAGGGTCATGATCACCTGAATTGACTGAGGATTATCCCTTACTCAGCGGAGGAGGAACATTTGAAAGTAAAACTGAAACTCACAGACTGTCCCTTGGGCCCCAGAGGACCTGTCGCTCCCTGAGGTCCAGGAGGGCCACGAGGGCCCGGGAAACCAGTAGCGCCAGCAATACCAGGAGCGCCCTACGGGAAGAGAAGAGATTCCTCATATGATCTATTGTGTTGCTTTGGGTAATTCAAATAATCACAAGTGATCGGTGTATCGTGTCAAAACAGGAATGAAGCTCAGAGGAACAATAGAAGTGAACAACTCATTCACAAATAACGAAGTCACATGGAAATCCACATATACATGTACGTACCCCTGATCCTTTAGCTCCGGTGATGCCGTCAGTACCAGGGTTACCCTGCAGATTGAGCAAGAGCACACAGTCAGACAGTTACCGTCTAGCGCTCAGTTAACCCTTTCATCAGTCGCGGTTTGGTCTCTACGTTCCACTTGAAAGCAAAAATATAATAATAATCCTGACAGAAATGAGGAAATAATGAATAATAAAACATCATAGGCGTCCAGCAACATATAATCATTTTTAATGCAGTTTATTCTGCTGCATAAACACAATTATTTCATCTGCAGTCTTTCTTCAGCACATTTCACTGTATTTTATTGTGTTTAATGTTGCAAGCAAATAACTAACACGCATTCTTTGTTAATCTGTCACAATCATCTGAACTCATTCACCTTTAGATTCGTTTTCATGGACTTTCAGTTTGTTTTCATTCATCACATGTGTTCCTTTGTTTGATTTTCCCGCCACTAATCGGTAACCATGGACATTTGTTCATCACAGCTGGTCATCATTTACTGTAGTTCGTGTCCACCATCATGTATTTACTTCCTCTCTGTTCACTCCGTTTCTGTCGGTCGATTAAAGACCTTCGTCTTCTTTGTATTTTGACTGATCCAATCATCTGAGCTCTCAATGTCGTGTCACTCTGAAGCCCGTGGGAAAATGACGTCATCAAAACAGTGACTGGAACTCACAGGATCCCGAACCCTTCACTAGTGACTATCCTGAACTTTGACATCAATGACACGCATTTCTTATTTAAACCATCCAAAAGGAACTTAATGCAGGATTGAGACTCCTGAGATCTGTCCACAAAGATGGTTTCCACTGGTTATAACCAAAAATATGTTCGAAGAAGATTCTGCTAACACTCCCAATAGACCTTGGTCAGGTTAGATGCCATATTGCATTTAACTCGGATGAAAACGAGAGTCTTTACAATGGCATCCACTGTATAAACACATACATTTATACTCATACAACTTTTGTCTACTGAGCGTTTTTTTCAGAAAGACGTTTTGTCAGTATGTTGTTTAACAACAGCACATTGAACGCACTGTAATTCGCAGCTTCATTTTCATTTCTGTCAAAAAATAAATATGGTGTTACCCTGACTAAGGTCTATGAAGTTATGAAAACATTATTATCGAATGATCCCTAAAACGTCAATTTTTTTAATGTTTTAAAATATATATTTTTAAGGGAACATTGCATTCTGCAAATATTGTTGAAACGTTACTTTTGAATGTTCTCTGAACGTTTTAAAACAAGTAGTAACGTTTTAAAACGTCCAACTATGTCCAACTAAAACATTTCAGAAAAAAAGTACACAAAGTATTTTTGTGCTAACATTTTGAGAACATTATTAAAGACCATATCACTTCGAACGAACGTTCTATTAACGTTATCCAATCCAATCCAACTTTATTTGTTAAGCACTTTTAAACAACCAAAGTTGACCAAAGTGCTGTACAGAAAAAAAATAATCACATAAGGCACAAAATTACATATAAAATACAACAATAAAATAAAATGAAACAACATAAACATACATATAAACATGAGCACAAATAATAGCCATGCAATTGTTACTGGAATTTACTGAACGTTACTGGCCAACGTTACTGGAATAACTTTTGTTCATAACCTTAAGAGAATCTTGCCAAGCGTTCCCTGTTAGCAGGTTAGGTTGGCCTGGTCTGGGGTTTTGGGGTCATGTGAGCTGTGAGAAAAACCAGCTAAAACCAGCTTTTGCCATAAAACCAAATCTTGTGCCACTTCAAATCTTCCATTTATGTCAAAATGCTACAAAAAGTGGTGTCCTCCCAACATGCTCTTTTCCAGTAACGTTAACAGAACGCTTGTTCAGAGTTATCTGGTCTTTAATAATGTTCTCAAAATGATAGCACAAAAAACATCTATAAATCTTTCACGAATTTTTTTTTTTTTTTTTTGCAACATTTTAGCTGGACCTAACGTTTTTGAATGTTACAGATGTTACAAATGTTACTTGTTTCAGAATGTTCAGAGCACATTCTAAAGTAACGTTCCAAAAATGTTGCCTTATCATTTGCATAACCAAGAAAAAACAAGATTTTTTGATTGTTCAGACAACATTTAGAAATAGCATTTTCATAACTTTAATGGGAACAGAAGTGATCGGTGTTCCTGAAGTGTTTGCGTCATGTTTCAGGCCTCATCAACAGCACCTGTCAGAGTCACACTGCAAGTGCAGGACCCATGCTAACAGCAGGACAGTGCAGTTTCCTTACGCCACACTAATGCCCCGTTTACACGAAGGGAAGGCGCAGATATTTCCCTGCGGTTTGGCCTCTCATTTACACGAAAACCCTGTTTTTATCACAGAAAACGATTATTTCTAAAAACTCTGACCAAAGTGGAGATTTCTGATAACGCCGGTTATGTGTTGCCGTGTAAACTGGGAGAAACGGGGTTTTAGGTTCTCAAATGTCACATTATGCGCCAGAAAATGCTTCACGTCATGCGAGCGAGTGCCCAGTTTGGCAGAGTTATGATGGCGCTCGACGGCGTATTTATGCGGGTTGATGTAAATGACGACTTTTTTGAAACCGATGTTGTGTGCACGATGTTATTATTGAAAACGGAGGGGGGGAAATATTCCTTTCTCTAAATACCCGGCTATGTGTAAATGTTGTCTTATTTAAGTCCTCTGGAGTGACGTGAGCTCATTCAAGGCCACAATGAGAAAACCGACACCCTTTCATCTACCAGACCTGAGCTTTCTGTCATAATAATAGTCCTTGTTTCACTCACAGAGATTCCCGAGGGTCCTGGAGATCCAGGGAGGCCAGACTCTCCACGGGGGCCTTGAGCTCCTTCGGGGCCTCGGGCTCCGGTAGGTCCTGCTTCACCCTGTGAAAGATGAGAAACAACATGATACAAACCAACTGTGCGCTTTCAGCACGACTCTCTTCTCAAGAACAGGTTTCCAGAGCCTGGGCTGTGCATTAATCCGGTCTTTAAAAAGTGTTCATAAACCTGCAGATTATTACTAAATTTGTTGTTTGAATAATAGTATTAATAGCAGGAAAGTTGAGTATTCTTCCGGGAATGAACACGTCACAATATTCCTCATTTTAATAATTCATACACAGAATAAAGGGGCGGGGCCTGGTTGAGTTAGTTATGGAAAGGGGCGGGACATTTCCCAAACACACTCGAAGCGCTCGACCAATCACAACACACTCCTCCAGCCGACCAATCAGAGCACAGTGTGCTTTTCAGGAGGAGGGGCTTCATAGAGACAGGAAGTAAACAGAGCGTTACTGACAGACTGGGAAGAGAGGAGCCGCAACAATGGAGAATATGAGGAAAATAATCAACATTCAAGCGGGAAAACCTGTTCTAGTAGAGCAGAAAAACACAATCAAGACTTTCCCCTTTAAATCTAACATTCCTGCTGTTTTTGGTATCTTTAGCCTGTTACAAGTCATGCATAAAAATACCAAAGTAGCTCTACACTCACTAGTGAATTATTAATAATGACACATGTGACAGGAATTAAGAGGAATTAAGTATTAAGAGCTGTCAAACCTTAGACCCAGGGGATCCTGGGAAACCGGAAGCTCCAGCCGGACCGACTGGTCCCTGTTAACAGAAACAGCATGAGGTGAATACAATGAACATTCATTTACAGCAGACTCATACTATAACACATGATGATGATGATGAAGAGGAAGCCTCAAACCTACAGGAGGACCAGCACCGCCGGGCAAACCATCATTCCCACGAGCACCCTGATCAAACACAGACACAACACACACTTCAGAACCAACATCCTCAACCATCCACAAGCTTCTCCCTGAACTGAACGTAAGAATGTTTCCATACTGTTATTTTGCAAGCTGGTGATATTGGTTACCATAATATTATTATCATTATCAGAAACGCAGCATATAGATTTACAGTTTACTGCACTATGAATGAGAAAGACATGCGTATTAAAAGCAAGAGGAGAGCGAAAGAGTAATCTATTCAAATTACTGCCGACTTTCGAAAATCATTGCATATTTTGACTCATATTAGCATATCATGTTGCAGTTTATGATTTTGAAATTCTAGTTTTATTTTTTCTAGTAATTAATCTGTTACCAGTCAAATGCAAATGTCCCAAACACTATTTTATACTGCTTACTTCCCACGTCTGAAAATAACATGGATCCGGCAAAACACACTGCAAAAAAATAGTTTTTGTCTTGTTTTCCAGTACAAATATCTAAACATTCTTAAATCAAGATGCATTTACTGGAGAAGCAAAATAATATACGATATTAAGTCCAGTTTACTGTAAAATGCTAGTGTTGTTGCTTAAAATAAGAACAGATATCTGCCGGTGGGGTCAAAAAAATAATCTTGTTTAACAGTTTAAAATTAAGGAATGAAAATAAGCCTTAACTCACTTTAATTTGATAATTGTTTTCAGAAAGCAAGACTTAATTTCTTCGGGGCCGGTCACACAGAATGCGTTTTTCCATTCTACTGCGCTACTTTTGTATTGTTTTTCAATGTGAACAATCGCTAGATGGACGTCTTTAACCGGTGCGCTCACACATTGCGTCTTTTGCAGCGTCTCACTCTTGACACGGGCTGTGTTCGAAATATCCCCTGTATCCTCATTCACTATTCCCTACATCAGTATGTGTGTGAGTGAATGAAGACGAGTGAGTGAGTGAGCGAGTGAGTGAGTGAGCGAGCGAGTGAGTGAGTCAGTCAGTGAGTGAGTGAGTGAGTGAGTCAGTGAGTGAGTGAGTGAGTGAGTCAGTGAGTGAGTGAGTGAGTGAGTGTGTGTGTGTGTGAGTGAGTGAGTGAGTGAGTGAGTGAGTGAGTGAGTGAGTCAGTGAGTGAGTGAGTGAGTGAGTCAGTGAGTGAGTGAGTGAGTCAGTGAGTGAGTGAGTGAGTGAGTGAGTGAGTGAGTGAGTCAGTGAGTGAGTGAGTGAGTGAGTGAGTGTGTGTGTGTGTGAGTGAGTGAGTGAGTGAGTCAGTGAGTGAGTGAGTGAGTGAGTGAGTGTGTGTGTGAGTGAGTGAGTGAGTGAGTGAGTGAGTGAGTGAGTGAGTGAGTCAGTGAGTGAGTGAGTGAGTGAGTGAGTGAGTGAGTCAGTGAGTGAGTGAGTGTGTGTGTGTGTGAGTGAGTGAGTGAGTCAGTGAGTGACTGAGTGAGTGAGTGAGTGAGTGAGTCAGTGAGTGAGTGAGTGTGTGTGTGTGTGTGTGAGTGAGTGAGTCAGTGAGTGACTGAGTGAGTGAGTGAGTGAGTGAGTGAGTGAGTGAGTGAGTGAGTGAGTCAGTGAGTGAGTGAGTGAGTGAGTGTGTGTGTGTGTGAGTGAGTGAGTGAGTGAGTGAGTGAGTCAGTGAGTGAGTGAGTGAGTGAGTGTGTGTGTGTGTGTGAGTGAGTGAGTGAGTGAGTGAGTGAGTGAGTCAGTGAGTGAGTGAGTGAGTGAGTGAGTGAGTCAGTGAGTGAGTGAGTGAGTGAGTGAGTGAGTCAGTGAGTGAGTGAGTGAGTGAGTGAGTGAGTCAGTGAGTGAGTGAGTGAGTGAGTCAGTGAGTGAGTGAGTGAGTGTGTGTGTGTGTGTGAGTGAGTGAGTGAGTGAGTGAGTGAGTGAGTGAGTGAGTGAGTGAGTGAGTGAGTGAGTCAGTGAGTCAGTGAGTGAGTGAGTGAGTCAGTGAGTGAGTGAGTGAGTGAGTGAGTGAGTGAGTGAGTGAGTGAGTCAGTGAGTGAGTGAGTGAGTGAGTCAGTGAGTGAGTGAGTGAGTGAGTGTGTGTGTGTGTGAGTGAGTGAGTGAGTGAGTGAGTGAGTGAGTGAGTGAGTGAGTGAGTGAGTGAGTGAGTGAGTGAGCGAGTGAGCGAGTGAGTCAGTGAGTGAGTCATTGAGTGAGTGAGTGAGTCAGTGAGTGAGTGAGTGAGTGAGTCAGTGAGTGAGTGAGTGAGTGAGTCAGTGAGTGAGTGAGTGAGTCAGTGAGTGAGTGAGTGAGTGAGTGAGTGAGTGAGTGAGTGAGTGAGTGAGTCAGTGAGTGAGTGAGTGAGTGAGTCAGTGAGTGAGTGAGTGAGTGAGTGTGTGTGTGAGTGTGTGTGTGTGTGTGTGTGTGTGTGTGTGAGTGAGTGAGTGAGTGAGTGAGTGAGTGAGTGAGTGAGTGAGTGAGAGTGTGTGAGTGAGTCAGACACTGAGTGCCGCTTTTCCATAGTTTGTGCTTGCGGTTTAATAATCATTTGAAACTCTGCAAACTAGCCGCTCCAGTAGTGATGAACAGATTTATCTTGAACTCTGTCATGGAAACTATGTATAATTAAACATTTTAATACTCAATTAATAAGGAGCTTAAACCTGTATGATGTTACGCTGGATCAGTGGTTTGGGAAATGGATGGATGATTGATTCAGCGAGCGCCACCTTCTGGTCAGACGCAGGAATTCATTCAGCACGCGACTCTCGCAGTGCATTATGGGTATTCTCCAGCCGATGAGCGTACATCGGATGCTATGATCAGATGTACACTCGTTATTGCAGTGCATTGTGGGATTGAATGAGTGCACTTTATAATGTCCACTATGGTTACAGACACATATACAAATGTCTATTCCCTCACATAGTGCCCTATTTAAGACTATAGAGGCGATTTAGGACACATCGTTCTTAAAACACGGCGCTCAAGATAAATGAGGTTCATCTTTTAAAAAGCACGTCTCCAGTGACCAACGTCTCGCGCTTTTAACAGCAAAAATTAATTCTATCATTTTTCTTGTATCATGATTTAAGAATGTTTGGATATTTGTACTGGAAAACAAGACAAAAATATTAAATAAGAAAATAATTTTTGGCATTAAAGTGAGGTACTGCACATATGGAGGCTACCGGTAACCATGACAAGCAGTGACTTATTAGCTAATGATATAGATGCAAATTAATTTATAAAACGTTACATATTTGAGAGTGAGCAACAGAGGAAAGCCTTATTAAGATTATTGAAGAAGCGAGTGATTCTTACAGCAACTCCAGACGGTCCTGGACGCCCCCTTTCACCAGGCAAACCACGGGGACCCTGAGGAACAACACACACACACACACACACACACACACACAGCCATCATTCGTCAAGGGAATATTAACAGTCTCAAATGTTTTCCCAAAAGATTCCTTTGTAGAAAAAAAAGTGAGTCAATAGCTGAATGTGGAGCGCTGCTCAGATCAATATGACCGAGTTCATACAGAAATCTCTGACTTTTGAAGTGTTTGGTATCTTTGAGACATCACTGAGATCGGAAACTCTAGAGAAGACACATCTGATATTACTTCAGAGGAAATCTCCATTCCCTCGCCATTTAATCTCATTGCTGTCTCTACACTGCAAAAAAAATTATCTATATTTTGTCCTGTTTTCCAGAACAAATATCTAAACATCTTTCAATCAAGATACATTTACTGGAGACCCAACATAACTGAAGATATTAAAACTTGCTTTATAAAACCTCATCAAAATGAAGTGGGTTTATGCTTAAAATATGAGCAAGTATCTGCTAGTAGAGTCAGAAAAATAAACTGAATTCAAAGGGAAAACGAGATTATTTTTCAGACCCCATTGACAGATATTTGTTCTTGTTGTAAGCAAAAAACTCACTTAATTTTGATTAACTTTAAACAAGAGTTAATATCTTCAGTCATGTTGCGTCTCTAGTAAATATATCTTGATTGAGTAATGTTTGATATTTGTGCAGGAAAACCAGACAAAAATACTGAGTAAGAAAACATTTTTTTGCAATGCAGGAGAAACTTAAGAGATCGTATGCGTGTTTTGCTCTTTCCTATCTGGGAATTTGGTTGCAATATTTGTATTATTTATGCAATGTTATTAAAAAGTGCAATATTTATGCACTTTATTGTCTCATATATGCTGACGAATGTGATCTTCTGAACTTGTGGCAGTTTATTGAGCGCTTGATCAGACTCTAGCATGTGTGTACTGATGTTTGTTTCAATCTGATGTTTGATCGACACACTGCAGCTGTATCAGAAATAAAACTTTACTAAATTTGAAATCATTTGTGCAGGACAACAGGCGAGCGCAAGCCTACCATGGGTCCGGGAGCGCCACTTTCTCCAGGAGAGCCGGACTCGCCCTGACAGACACAGACAGAGACTCAGACACTGAAATACTCATATATGTGATGCTGGAAAGGTCATGTGTGAAGGTCATACTTTTGCTCCAACGGCTCCAGACTCTCCTTTAGCCCCGTCGAGACCCGAATATCCCTACACACAGATCAACACGTTTAGTCACGCGGTTTACACTTCACATCATGCAATATGGCAGCATTAAGGCGAGACACTACAGGCAAAACCGTTGTTTTTTGTCTTCATCTTCAAAAACAAAAAAACATACAAAATATTTAAGCGTTTATTTTATTACACTTTGTTTAACTGCATCTGTAGATTTCAATTCCAATACGTCTTTAAAGGCGGCAAATTTTATTCCTATTTATATTCTGAAGGTTTGTTCATATATCAATCACCCTGATTTAAACAAAAAGGTATTTTGTTTTCTTTGGCCGTTGACTATTTTCTATTTTCTATTCTTTTTATCTCACAATACTGACTTTTTTTCTCACAATTGCAAGTTTATTTCACACAATTCTGACTTTATTTTTCACAATTGTGAGGAAAAAAAAATCTGAATAGTGAGATATAAAGTCACAATTGCCTTTTTTTTTTATTCTGTGGTAGAAACACGCTTCTTTTTTATTTATGGAGAGATAAAAAGAGATACACAAAATGTAAAAACCCTCTGTAAAAAACTTTAACTCTAATATGTCAACAAAACGTAACAAGAATTTTGAACCTGGCTTTAATCAACGGTCAGATTTCTGTTCTGGAAATTAGGTAATGCCTAATTTGCATATTTAAACATATTTCAGAAAACTTGTAATACAAAACAATAACAGTAGGGCTTTTCCCTTTTTCTTAAAGGGACAGTTCACCCAAAAATGTTAATTCTGTCATTGATTACTTACCCTTTAGAACGACGATAACCTGGGTTTAAAGGGATAGTTCACCCCGTTCTAACCCCCGCTTTTAACCCAGAGTTTCACTACTCTAGTTTTAAAGCGGGGTTTTAGTACTCTAGTTTTTTCAAACTGCATGTTTAATGTAAACAGTAGCATGTTTCAGCATTTGAGAGGAAAAAAGTCAAAATTGTGACAAAAAATGCAACAATTGGACAGAAGAAGAGACCGTTTACAGTCTGAAGATCCATTCCGGATCCTTTATAGTACAGTCGGCAAAATATAACGAGGATGTGTATTGCTAGTGCAGTTTATGAATACCCAAGATTAATTGTTAATTATGAGCAATTTACAACGTGAAGCAAAATAACCCATGATTCCTTTTACCCGGGTTAACAATGATGCAGGGTGAAATATTTTAAGTGTGAACAGCCCTATTTTTACCCCGTTCACTTGTCGTGTCTTGCCTTAAAGAGACTGACCACTGATGAAAAAGTGCACTAACTCTGTGTCCCTTGATTCCAGGTAGACCTGGTGTTCCTGGGAATCCACGAGCTCCCTGTGTTTAGAGAGAGAGAGAGAGGGCGAGAGAGGTATGAGGTGAATGGAAGTATTCAGACGTCTCTTCTTTCTCTCTCTGGCCTAAGGCCACAGCTGCGTCTCACATCTGGGCAAAAGCTTGAGTCTCCGCATCTCTGCACTTCTCACATGGATCAAACACTTTAAGGCGGGTTCAGTTTAAAACAGTTCACCTGAGGTCCGACAGGTCCACGTTCACCACCTTTCCCAGGTGTCCCAGGTTCGCCCTACAGGAGAAAAACATCATACATTCAGCTTTGAGTCGAACACTGAGCTGAACAGCAGCTTCTGGCGACAGCGAGCGCTTCTGTGCTCAAATGTCATCTTGTGGAGGAAAACTGCAACTACAAACCCAGCGGGGCATGAAAGATTTGCATTCATGCTTCTACATCAAAGCTGCAGTTAACTGGGAACACGCAGACAACACACACATTTTACACACTTATTTATATCTATAGCGCTTTTTGCAACAAGATTTAGCCAAAGCTATGGAAGCTTGTTTCCGCCACAGAATAAAACATTTTATAAGATATTTGTGACTTTTTATCTCACAATTGCAAGTTTACATCGTTATTTTTCAGAATTGTGAGATATAAACTGCAACTGCGAGTTATAAAGTCCAACTCTAAGGAAATAAAGACTTTAAATGTTTTAAATAAACTTTAAATAATTTTTTATCAGATTTGCGTGTTATAAAGTCAGAATTGCGTGTTAAAAAGTCAGAATTGCGAGATATAAACATGTAATTCTAAAAAAAAAAGTCAGAATTTCAAGTTTACTTCTTGAAATTGCGACTTTATATCACGCAATTCTGACTTTATAACACAATTGCGACTTTATATTACGCAATTCTGACTTTATAACACAAATGCGACTTTATATCACGCAATTGTGAGATAAAAAGTCGCAATTACCTTTATAATTTTTCATTCTGTGGAGGAAACAAGCTTTTCATTCAAAGCAGCTTCACAATAATAAACAGGAAAATAAAAGTGACAATGTTGAAAAAATAATCAATTATAAAACAAATTCAATTTGAGCTATAATAAAGCAGCTCTACAGAAAACAATAGCTTCATTATTCAGCTCAATTCTGTTCAGATACTGTCAGTGCAGTTAAATATATAATATTACAGAATATTAACTGTCTTTTAAACCACATTTAATAGACATGTGCTGACGCAAGTGACATTAAGACATTAAGAGATCTTTAAGTGTGTGTGTGTGTGTGTGTGTGTGTGTGTGTGTGTGTGATGTGGGCAAGAGAAATGGAAGGAATGGAGTCTGAAGAGAAGAACAGCTGGAGTCAGCAATACTGAGAAAAACACCTTCGGGAAAGTTCACAGAACAATAATCGTTCGGTGGGTGATTTGATCACGCGTCTTTACAGAACATATGAGGACGAATCATATAACAGTGTGACCTCAGTTAATCATGAGGACGCCTACAAATGCTGACGTGAGAATACTTACATCATCTCCTGGTTTTCCTGAGGGACCGGGAGGGCCACGGGGACCCATTGGGCCCTATGAGGAGAAAAGAAAAATGTGAATTATGTGACCGATTTGAGATATGAGTGAAAACACTGATTGTTAAGAACAATGTATTCAGTGCTTAATATGTGCTTTGTGCATCAAAAAAATGGTAGCACTTCAGAATAAGGTCTTATTAGTTAATGCATTAACTAACAATGATTGTACAAATTGTAGTCTTGAGTTTCTTCCGGGAACGAACACGTCACGAAATGCCTCATTATAATAACTCATACGCAGAATAAAGGGGCGGGGCCTGGTTGAGTCAGTTAGTAGTGTGTTGAAACTGGAGGTTATGGTAAGGGGCGGGACATTTCCCAAACACTCGAAGCGCTCGACCAATCACAACACACGGATCCAGCCGGGCCAATCAGAGCACAGTGTGCTTTTCAGAAGGAGGGGCTTCATAGAGACAGGAAGTAAACAGAGCGTTACTGACAGACTGAGAAGAGAGGAGCCGCAACAATGGAGAATATGAGGAAAATAATCAACATTCAAGCATAAAAATGTATGTTAAAAAATTTAACCTTATTGTAAAGTGTTACCAAAAAAGTTCATAAACGTTCAGCCAGCTCACTGACCTAAACTCAAGATCTAGAGAGGCTTGTTATGATTAGGACTATTACGGCTGAATGAAGTGGCATTTGCACACTGGGAGTTTGACTGCAATCGTCAGTAATGAGGGTTTTCTCTGGATACGTACAGATGATCCGGGCTCTCCGGCTTCTCCATGGTTGCCTTGAAATCCTTGTGGACCCTACAGCAAATAGAGACCGAATTCACATCACAGACTTTCAGTCCAGTCTCATGCCAGAAACAATATTTATATGATCAGTAGTGTACAGTGAGAAGAAGTATTATTAGACTGCTGGAGTAAAAGCCTGAAACACAGGAGTGTGTTTACTATAGAGACATACTTCTTCCAAGAATATCACTTAGCTTTAATGTAACCCTTCATATAAATGGTATAGTTATTAACAAGAAAACTTTATTTCATTTAATATGAAATGAATATGAAAAACACATATTTTCTATGTAGAAGAAAGAGAGTAATTATCTGTTTGCATGATGGTAGGAAAAAGTTTTGCATTGTTACACACCGTGTCCAAAGCAAACGCGACGTGATAAGATTCAAGCAATCTGTCCACATTAGAGATGACACGACTACGAGATGCGACAAAATCAATCAAAAATCACAGCCAATCAGAAGAGCGTGTGGGCGGAGCCTCACTGCAAGCGCACTGCACTCACAACCAAATGGATAAGTACATAATCATATTCATAAATATTACATTTTAACACGAATAAATACATACTGAGTGACTGAAACAATCTTTGTCATTGAACACACTTGTTTGTTCACAGTTCAACATATATTTTCAATTATTATTCTGTTAACATTAAATAAAGCACATAATCAGTATCTAAGATTATCATTGTCATAGTTGATATGTTGTTGTTCCAAACGGGACGTCGCAGAAAAAGAAACCGTTAGTAAAATTTAATTTTCACATATCAATGTCACGGCTGGTTATGACAACAACTCTTAACATAAAAAAGATTCACGACGCATCTAATTAGGAGACGTTAATTAAAGAAAAAACTCTATTTAGAACCTTAAAGTGTTCCATCAGATGCTTTATGAATATTTTCCCATCATTTTATGGATTTAGTTTTAATTAAGTTTTTTTATTGTAATTATATTAATTGAATTAAACAGCTCGCAAACATACTTTATCACTAGAAAAAAATGTAAACAACCCATTAAACATGAAAGCATTATGCAATCATTTAAGTAATTTCTTTTTATACAACCTTTTTTGCCATAAAGAGTTCTTTAAAATGAAGTCGAGAACCCTAGAGTTCTATTTATAACCTTATTTTCTCAGATTGTACAGAGAGGATGATCACTATTTGCTAACCAGTATGTGTGTGTGTGTGTGTGTATGAGAGAGATGTTATTATTTACTTTAGGAAGCTTAGGATCATCTTACACATGCTGTTTTTGCTTGTCTTTCAAAGGATGGAAATTCACATTCACATTTCAGTCGTATCATAACTTATTATCACGGATTGAGGAAATACACTCACAGGAGATCCGTTGGGGCCTGGTGGTCCTCGTGGACCCATCGGACCCTGAAGAACAAACATAACAACAGAAACCATTAGTGCTTTCACAGGGATATAATGAGACGCTGTGGGTTATCTCGTGATGTCTTCATGGGAAACGTTCCCTCGGGACATCAGAGCGACTCGCTGAAGCAGAAACCCTGAGATTACACACACACACACACACACATCAGCTTAGGCGCTTTGAACCCGTGTGACTTTACCAGCAATTAAATGTTTCAGAGCCACGACTGGTGCACTAAACCACCGCATGATCATTAAAAAAACAGGTAATAATTATAATGCTTTTGAACCTGACTGATTCTCCACATTAATCAGTGCTTCTGCATTTCTAGTAATATTTGTTGACTTTTATTGAAACAACTATTTGGATGCATGTTACTAACAAGAGCGATAGGCAAAGAAAGCGTGGATGTTTAGGTGTCATCTCCTGAACCCACACGTGCTGCGATGAGTCCGAGCTCCTGAATGCTCCTGAATGCCTGCTAGTGTTTAAAGGGACGGATACATACGTGTGCGCAGTGGGAGTTTCCCAGAACTGTTAAAGCGCTCTATGTGTTCCTGCACGTCACATAATTGAGCCTGTGAAGGAGCTTATGGAATCTTCTTATGTCAGTCGGGACACAAAAATATACTTTCAGATGTTTGCATGCTGCGGGAAAATGAGGGTGCACTTTATTTTACAGTGTGTGTACTTATAGTGTATACTTGCCTCAGTGAGTACTGGGTAATATAAGGTAACTACATGGGTTAGGGGGAACACTTTACAATAAGCCTCATTATTTAACATTAGTTAATGTATCAACTAACAATGAGCAATACATTTGTTACAGTGTTTATTAATCTTTGTTACGGTTAGTTAATAAAAATACAGCTGTTCATTGTTTGTTCATGTTAGTTCACAGTGCATTAACTAATGTTAACAAATACAACCTTTGATTTTAATACCGTATTAGTAAATGTCTAAGTTAATATTAACTAAGATTAATAAACGCTGTAGAAGTATTATTCAGTCTTAGCTCATGTTAACAAATGTAGTTAACTAATGTTAATTAATGAACCTTATTTTAAAGTGTTACCGGTTTAGGGTTAGTACCAAGTTATTACCCTGTTATTGCAATTACATACTATAATAAGTATATAGTATGTACATGGGGAACAGGACTGTAATAAAATCTAGATTATCTGAAAATCATCAAAATACTCTATTTGGATTCTATCCAGAGCCAGATTTCACTTTGTAAATTACTTGAATATCTGAAAACCGGACTCATTTTTAGCCTGTTTACAGTCCGTGTTTATTGCCATTTTTCATATTTTAGTAATCCTAAATTAGGTATCATTCGAAAGCTTAAACACTCACAAATTCTCGTTTTGAAATTGGGCATTGGGTTAACATGAAAACGGTCCGTTTAATCCTTTTAGACTGATTCATTTTTGTAATATAAACTTCAAAATCTGGAACACAACTTGGTTAGACACATGGCTTTGATTTGAAAAATGTTCAGTTCAGCACATTTGCCTTACTGTAAACTTAAACTTCTATAACTTTTGTAAAACTTTTTTTTGTAGACTTTCAAGTGCTTTCCTGCAATAATCTGCCGAGTGTCGTCTTTAAAAAGAGACCAGCGTTAGGTCTATATTCCAAAGCATTCATCAATTAAGATCAGATCTATTTAAGATCAGATCTGTGTTCAACAAGAGCGGTGGCGGTTCACGGGTTAAATGTGGTAATTAAATCTGTTTTAATGACTTCAATGACCAAAAAATCACCAATTAATAGAAAAATATCTGCTCGCCGATGCACTGTGATTCATGCAGAGGTTCTGAATCAATTCTAGAGAATCTCTTTAGCTTTTGAACTGCCACACACACACACACACACACACACACACAACTTTAAACTAACGTATAGTAAATGACTAGGGCAATCGTGGGCTTTATTGCACAGGATATCCGCCGAGAAAGCAGGGCTTTTGCCAGATGTTACGCTTACACTGCACAGAAATGATGATCTTCCTCAGTGTTTCTG
This sequence comes from Rhinichthys klamathensis goyatoka, assembly GCF_029890125.1. NCBI lineage: Eukaryota > Metazoa > Chordata > Actinopteri > Cypriniformes > Leuciscidae > Rhinichthys > Rhinichthys klamathensis. The sequence continues at coordinate 2,220,443 of NW_026606634.1, forward strand.
TCTTGCTTTCCAGTACAAATATCTAAACATTCTTAAATCAAGATACATTTACCGGAGAAGCAAAATGACTGAATATATTAAGACTTGTCAACAAAATAAAGTGACTTCATGCTTAAAATAAGAACAAATATCTGTTAATTGGGTCATAAAAATAAACTTAATTCAAAGGGGAAACAAGATTATTTGTTCTTGTTTTAAGCAAAAAGGTCACTTAATTTTGATCATTTTTTCAGTAAACAATATGTATATGTGCTGGAAAACAAGACAAAAAACACTGAGTAAGAAAATCTTTTTTTGCAGAGTATTGCTTGTATTGTGTTTCTTTGTTCTTCTTTATTATTGAATAGTTTCAAAGCTATATTTAATTATTATTTAATCATACATTTTTTAACTATGTACAATTTTTTTATTGTTATTGTATAATTAACCTAAAAAGTTCTATATAATTAAGTTGTATAAATAAAATAAACATTTAAAGTCAGAAGTGTTCAATAGCATTTTTTGGTATCATGAATCGCTGCATTTCAGATCAGATCGTGACACAACGCAATGAAAACCAGTGAAGATTCACAGCTCTGGACAATACAGTTTTAAATAGCACAGATCTCCACTACATGATGATGTGATGATAGCGCCCACCATTGGTCCTTGCATCACTCCCATCTGAGCTCCTCCTGCTTTATCATCAAACCCACCGGCCATCTGAGAGGCGAAGTTCTGGAAAAGAGCAAAATCATTCGGCATCGTCTAAATGTAAAACGTCAATACAAGTCCACATAAAAAGCTCCAGTTCTTCTCTATATCAGTGTCAGTGTTTCCGAACTCCTGAAACGCCTCCATTGTAGTCTTGAGCTTCTACCGGGAACGAACACGTCACAATATTCCTCATTATAATAATTCATACGCAGAATAAAGGGGCGGGGCCTGGTTGAGTTATTTAGTAGTGTGTTAAACTGGCGGTTATGGTAAGGGGCGGGACATTTCCCAAACACACTCGAAGCGCTCGACCAATCACAACACACGGATCCAGCCGACCAATCAGAGCACAGTGTGCTTTTCAGAAGGAGGTGCTTCACAGAGACAGGAAGTAAACAGAGCGTTACTGACAGACTGGGAAGAGAGGAGCCGCAACAATGGAGAGAATGGGGAATTAATCAACATTCAAGCAGGAAAACCTGTTCTAGTAAAAAATAATACGGCATAATATGGCCTCTTTAATATACATAATAAGAAAAATAGCAATGGGGTGTTTAGATCTGTAATCCACACAGTTTGGATAGCTTTGCTCTGGAGATTTGATCCGCTGAATGCAGGTAAAGGACAAACTCCTCTTTCTGTTTCTTTATTTCGCTCTCAATCTGACAGCTAACGAACTCTCTTTTTTTTCATTGCATTTCAGTCGGTATCGTCTCATTTAGGGTATTTAGGTCTTATATCAGATAAAATCATATGGAGACTGTAAAGCTAAGAAGCACTTACTCCGCCGAGGCCTGGGGTTCCGTTTGGGCCCGGCGGTCCCGGAGGGCCGGGGTTTCCAGGGGTTCCCGGCTCACCGTCTCTGCCACGAGGACCTGGACTTCCCTAAAGACGGTCAGTGTTTGTCATTCATCTGAGAGAAACACTGAACATCCAGTACCAACTGTGTGCTAAACAACAATAATAATGCGTTCACGGCCCATTAGCCGTCGAAATATCCTGTCAAATGACACATTACTGCTGTGTTATTTTTAGGACTATAAAAAAAAGGTGATTTCAGGTCCACTTTGACCATTTTTGCAAGCATGCAATTTATTTACAATTTAGAAGAAAGAAAAATCAAAACATTGATTAAAATTGACATAAACCCTGATTCACCAGCTCAAATTAAAGACGACTCTGTACACTGCAAAACAATGATGTTCTTCCTCAGTATTTTTGTCTGGTTTTCCAGAACAAATATCTAAACATTTTTAAATCAAGATACATTTACATTGATAGACGATATAAGTCTTGTTTCCTTAATGTCTCAAAATTGAGTGAGTCTATGCTTAAAAAAAGACAATATATCTGCCAATAGGGTAAGAAAAACATCTTGTTATCCTTTTGAATTAAGTTTATTTTTCTTACCTATTGGCAGATCTATTTTCTTGTTTTAGGTTTTTAAACTCACTTCAATTTAATGCTTTTTTAAGAAAACAAGATATTATTTTGCTTCTCAAGTATGTATCTTGATTCAAGAATGTTTAGATATTTCTACTGCAAAACCAGTCAAAAATATTGAGTAAGAAAATATTTTTTGCAGTGAAGACTGTGATCCTGAGACTTATTCGTGAAGATTACTTGCATAACAAATATGTTTCTTCTCTTGTAAATGTCTTTTTGTCTGCGTGTACTAGCCTATACTGTTTGTTATCGTATGTTTCAATCACATGGGCTGCCAACAGGAAGTCAGACAGGAAGTGATGCGCACCTTCTCGCCCTTGTCTCCTCTGTCTCCACGAGGTCCTTGTTCTCCTGGTGGTCCCTGTGTAGTAAAGGAGGGAAAGTTAACAAGCAACAAGCGAGACCAGAGAATCCCAAGAATGCCAGAAGTATTCCCACCATCGGCCCGCCTGGTCCCCTCGGTCCCACAACCTGAGGGAACATCAACAGAACGCCAGTTAATGACTGGGAGAGGCTTTACCATTTCAAACAAACAGCAGAAGAAGATAAAGATCCGCAGAGTCCACACAGAACCTGGCAGACTTCATTAGTGCCATGTTGACGGATCGCTGCATCCGTTGTGTTTAACTGGACTAGAGCTGCATGATTAAAGATGGCAATCTGGATCCAAACACCCACACAATCTTATTCCTAAATGTCAATGGATCGGCTCTATGTCTTTAAAAAGCACGATCACAGCGAACATTCAGATCTGTGTTCTGATCCAGAGAGAGCCGTTGTCATGTATAGATATAAAACAGCTTCACAAACAGTCTTTTCAACACACATTATCATTAATTCTGTCTTACAATCATTCAGATTATCACAGAAGAACTGGGATAAAAGTTTATAGTTCAGATATAAACACTGATGTCTACCGTAGCGAACGATCGTTATACCAGTAGGTGGCGACAAATGACTGTTAAAAAATGTGTTTGTCATTGAATCTTTCATTAAAAAGATTTGTTCAAAAACGCGGATTCATCCAGTAATGAAACTAGTGAAGGCTGCATCCGAGATCACATACTTCCCTACTATATAATAGGTGAAAAACAGTATGTGACAAAAGAAGTATGTCTGAATTCAGCAGTACTCATTAAAGAGCAGAAGAAAAGTCCCCGGATGATCCACTACTTCTGCTGAGATTCTGAAGTGTGCATATGATGAACACTTTACTATCCCATGAGGCCACAGGAGAGGATTTATTAATGACTGTGAAGCGACGCAACTGGCGCTAGTAAGTCACATGATAATGACATCATGGCGTATGTGGGCATTCATTCTACACACATTCATACTATAGATAGAACATGCTTTCTTAGCCGTCGTGAAGTAATTACTTATTCAAATATGTACCTACTCAAGAGAGTGTGAGATTGCAGAGGCCGAAGTCTTTACGAGTGAGTCATTGAATCATTCATTCAAACAGAGATTCGTTCAAAAACGTTGATTCATCCAGTAATGAAACCAAGGGGGTAATCCATCGACCGGAAGTTGAAGCCGGCCGGGTGCCGCCATGTTGTAGCAGAACTTCACTTGCGTTAGCATTTCCATTGACTCCCATTCATTTTGGCGTCACTTTGACAGCGAATAACTTTACATCTGAGGCGTTTAAAGACTCCATTTGTCCATTATTTATTTCTAAAGAAACACGACAATGTATAAAGGGCTCCATTATCTTCTATGTTACATTATGGCCCCGTAGAAACAGATTTAGTAAAAATAGGCTAACGATTGCGTCATAACCACTCGACTCTCTGTCGCGCTGTACAGAAATTACCGTACAGACAGGAGGAGAAGCTCGCAGGCAATCGGGGGGACGTCCCGTCAAGGGAGAAGCCCATAGATAATGAGTCCATAAAAGCAACGGAATACTTACTCCTGCTCACTCACGCCAAAGAACGCTTTGCTCAAGTTCCCCGTCTCTGCCAGATTAACGTTGGCAGTTTTCACGCACAGCTACTAGAAGATTTACGTCTGTCAGACAGGTTGCTCACGTCATCAAGCTTAGTTTGAGTCGGTCTGAGTCTGCGCGTCAGGAACGGAAGTTCTCAAAAATCGCTAAAAGTGGGCTTCAACTGTCTCAACTGAGTTCCAATGAGATCGCTCTGTCCATTTCTTTTACTGTCTATGAATGAAACAAGTGAAGTCTTTATGAGCGAGTCATTGAATCATTCATTCAAACAGAGATTCGTTCAAAAACGTTGATTCATCCAGTAATGAAACAAGTGAAGTCTTTATGAGCGAGTCATTGAATCATTCATTCAAACAGAGACTATTTTAAAAATAATAATTCAAAGTAAATATTGTTTTTTAAATGGACTGTATTGTTTAGTTGTCTATTCATAATCGTGGGAGAATCGGGATCTCAAAAAAAAAAAAAATTGTGCTTCTCAATTTATCCAGAATCATACAGCTCTAATGTGGACACACACTCTTTCAGGGTGAAGCAGCTGACACACACCTGACACACACACACACACATCTGACATCAATGATAATGGTTTGAAGCTTACATCTGTTATGTCTCCTGGTTCACCTTTTTGTCCCTGTTGCACAATGGAGGGAAATATTAGAAGATATTAGTCCACATTAAAGCAAATATTTCCTTTTTTAAAGAAAAAAGACTACAGCATACACTAACCCCTTCTAAATCATTATGCAAGCTAACAAAATATGTTCAAAGAATTTTTTGCTAACATTCACATTAATGAAAACGCTATTCTGAATGTTATCTGAATGTTCAAAACAAGAATTAATTTAAAAAAAAATTAACAAAACAGAATTTCTGATGTCTTTTTACTTATCCAGTAAATGCTTCTTGATTTAAGAAATTTGAGATATTTGGACTGGAAACAAGACAAAAATACTAAGTAAGAAAAGCATTTTTTGCAGTGTAATGTTTTCAGAACATTACTAAAGTCCAGAATCCTTTGAACAAACAATATGAACATTTATTTATAACTTTGAGAGAACGTTGGCAGAATGTTCCCCGTTATCTGGGATGCTACAGGAAACAATACACAAGCACACACACATTAAGCCCTGAGTGATTGACACTCATACACACATTAACTAACATCTCAGACCAAACACAGGATGAACCTGAGACTTAATCATCACCTACAACACAGTCAGATTCACAAACACACATTAAACACACACTCACCTTAGCACCTGGCAGGCCTGTTATTAACATGGCATGAAAGATAAAAAACAGAGTGTTAAAACAGCATCATATAAAAGCAATCCTAAGCTCTGTGTTTGTTGGCAGAGCCTGAATGACTTTACAGGTCAAATATCCCGTGCATTCAGCGCCGAGTGGATCCTCATGCAGTTTGAGTCTTGAACACCATGTAGCCTATGTATTCATGCATTATGAAAATAATGATTCCATAATTTTTTGGGCCTGTTCATTTCGATATTTCCCAGACTCGAGAGAGAGTCCTCAGTTTATCAATGGCGTAAATGTATACGCACCATTTCTGTGGCGATATTCTTCACATCATAACGTTTAAACCCTTATATTTAAAGGGATAGTTCACTTTGAAATTAATTTTTGGTATGTTTTAGCTTACCTCAAGGGCATCCAAGATGTAGGTGTCTTGGTTTCCGCAGTAGTTTCAATTTTGATATTTTTAGGTCAAACCGTTCTTGTCTGTCAGTCATATAATGCAGGTCTATGGTCACCACCTCAAAGAGCATGCACAGAGAAGTCCAAATTAAACATGATTTAATGACTCGTAAATGTAAGTACACATTGATGGCCTAAGACACGAAACGAGCGGTTTGTGTGAGAAAACAAACAGTATTTATATCGTTTTTGCCTCTTGTAACCACAGCCACGTCCAAGTGATCTGAGGGCGCGGGTGCTTCGGTCTTTTCCGGCAAGCGCCGGAAGTGATCTCTCGCGCGTGTAAGTCACTCATACAATTGTTTTATTATTATTTTTTTTTATTGTTTTCTTTTACGACGGTTTAAACATCCCGGATAAGCGCAAATTAGTACCATTTTAATTAGCCGTCTTACCTACAATCTCTGTTCTGTGTAAACAATGAGTGACGTACACGCGCGAGAGATCACTTCCGGCGCTTGCCGGAAAAGACCAAAGCGCTCGCGCACTCAGATCACTTGGACGTGGCTGTGGTTACAAGAGGTAAAAACGATATAAATACTGTTCGTTTTCTCACACAAACCGCTCGTTTCGTGTCTTAGGCCATCAATGTGTACTTACATTTACGAGTCATTAAATCATGTTTAATTTGGACTTCTCTGTGCATGCTCTTTGAGGTGGTGACCATAGACCTGCATTATTTGACTGACAGACAAGAACGGTTTGACCTAAAAATATCAAAATTGAAACTACTGCGGAAACAAAGACACCTACATCTTGGATGCCCTTGAGGTAAGCTAAAACATACCAAAAATTAATTTCAAACTGAACTATCCCTTTAAAGTCCAAATGTTCAACTAGACAAACGAGTTTTGTTTTGTCTTTGCTTGTCCGTGGATTCCAGGAGCGGATGAAGTTACCGAATGGAATAAGTTAATTTGAGTTGAAGAATGATTGTTTAAACAAATGACCAGTTAATGAGAATTCATTGCATGATTAAAGTCACTCAGATTGCTTAGGAAATGGTTTGCATGATTCTTGCATGTTTTTTAACTGTAATGCTGTTGTTTGCATTGTGAATCTGCCACAAACCAAGATCTGAACATCACAGTCAACCGTAAAAGAGTGTGTTCAATTATTTGTGCAATAATGACTATTCCGGAGCTTAGCTTTGTCCATTTTGTGATGTCAGAAACGTATTGATGTAAAAAAAAAAAAATTTGTCTTCAAGGCACATGAATGATATCCAGAATGTAATCAAAGTAAAGTAATGTTTGATAAATGGTTCAGCGTAAATGAACTGTGATTGTCATTTATTCATAATAGATTTGAAATATGTCTTGTGTACTTGTCTGCGTCCAGCCGTAAACGTTAAATTTGACATTATGATGCTGAACAAACGAATAAATCAAAAATCTAATTCGAGAGATAATATGAAAACGTTCACAGTTTGCCCATATGTGAACTGAGGGCGAGCTACAACCTGCCACTGACGTGCCAGGCGGAGATCGGTGTGCCGTTCACATCTGAGCGCCGGACACGCTAGCAAACACTGAGGCGCTCGGAGAGGCTTTGATCTGAAGCAGATGTCGGCGGCGGGAGGCGATGCACCGGCTCCGTTCATTCTGTATTCAGAGAGCAGATCTTTCCCACAAACAGGCTGCGCTATGATGCTTTCGGAAAACGCAGCGCAGGTCTATATGCTAACGTCTGAGACAAATCTGCTTCGGTGTTTTCTTTCTTTGTGAAACTTTTGTAAAGGTGAGCAAGAGAAACCTCTCGAAGCATTAAGTCAGAGATGAAACTCTATAGCGTGTCTGTTCAAGTGAGTTTCCCTCTTAATCATTCCCATATGTGTCCATCACACTCCTGCCGCCACTGATATCCATTCCAGACAAAGCCAACACTGTGTCTTCAGTTGTTAGTCTTCTCTCATTTTCAGATTGTTTGGTTTGGGTTGACTTTAAAAAAGGCATCCATACATTTTTAGGGCCCTATTTTAACAATCTAAGCACATGGTCTAAAGCACACGGCGCAAGTGCACAAGTGTGTGTCCGAATCCACTTTTGCTAGAAAAAATGGTCAACGGTCCCGGCGCTGGTCTAAAAGTGTCGTCTCTATTCTCTTAATGAGTGATGGGTGTGTGTTGTCTCTATTCTCTTAATGAGTAATGGGTGTGTTTTGTCTCTATTCTCTTAATGAGTAATGGGTGTGTTTTGGGCGTAACGTGCAATAAACCAATCAGAGTCTCTTCTCCCATTCCCTTCAAAAGCCGGTTGCGTGGATTCGCTATTTACTGTACATGACGTAATTTTTCATATTTAAAAATGTTTGTAAGCTGCTGCGCGTCCCTGTGTGTGTAATAAGCAGAGTGTCCACGCGCTGTGGACCCGCCTATAGGCTTATATTACTAACACACTCTTTAAATAACAAAATAAATACTGCGCCATTGACTTTAGAGCAGGTTTCAGTTGGTCAATGGCGCAGTGTATTTCAGTTCCTCAAAATAGCAACGGTCCATCAATGCTCCTGAACACACACCTGGTTCTCAGACCAGCAGCCCATGGGCCACAGATGGACACAAATGCATTTGCTATTTAAACTAGGTGGCGCAGGACGTGAAAATGAAAACTGCGTCGGGCTGAAACTAGCAAACACACTTGCGTCGCGCCTGGCACTGCGTTGCACCGTGTGTATGACAGGGCCTTTTGTCTTTAGTTGTTAGTCTTCTCTCATTTTCAAATTGTTTGGTTTGGGTTCACTTTAAAAAAGGCATCCGTACATTTTTAAGGTGCTTCTTTTAAAAAACCCAAATCTATCAAACCAATATGAATAGACATGTAATTTATTTATAAAAGTGATAAATAAATAAATTACGACCAGGGGAGGAGGGCTGGTCAGCGGCACAGACTGGACAACACTCCCCGAACGGGATCTCGGGTTTGGAACAGTCTTTCAGCTCCTCGCAGATGATATCGTCGCACAGGACCGAGCCGGTGTCGCAAACGCAAATGCGACATGGCTCGGGTTTCCACACGTCCTTGTCACTATATGACTGTCCGTCCTGCGTGCAGCTGCCTGGATCTTCTGTGAGGAGCGTGAGCAAAGGAAGAGGAGGAGGAGGAGGAGAAGCAGGAGGTGTGGACAGTTAAAGCATGTACTGTCAAAATGACATTAAAACTCTATGATTTGGATTTGAAATCCCAAGCCATAGATGCTTCATGATTAGTGTAACATGATCAATCATATTAGTGGGATGCATACAGTAGAAAGCAGGGGTGGGCGATATACCAGTAGACATGATTAATTATTAATTCGAGATTTTAGAGTATCGTCTCTATCACAGTTACGCCCACGTGACGTTGCTGTGCTGTGCCGTCACGAAAGCATATCATTTGCATGCGTTTTTAAGCATTGCAGGTTAAAAACAAGTGATTTTAAACTGTTGAAACGCAAAGAGAGAACTCATTTTGAAAGTGAAAGTTTTGTGAAATCCACGTCTCAGACAGCGCACACATCTGCACTGAGTTCTCTTTCACGTCTACTTGTGATTGAACTGACATATTTAAACCAAATTATGTCAAAATGCCTGTCTTGGCAAGTATACTCGTAAACATAATCAGTTATGTTTTAAGTGGACGTAAACAGTTGAGAAAGAAAATGCATGTGTAACAGTATTAGCTCTTAAAGTGACAGCAGCCTAATGTTTTTAATGTTAATTAAACAACAAAAGACAAAGAAAATCACTCACTGCTCTAGACTGAATAAGTTTTGTGACTTTAGTAAGGATTAATCTATGTTTCATGGCTGGTAAAATATATTTATGGCCAGTACATTTTCTTAAGTCCCCGGCCATTTGTTGATGTGGCAAAAGGTTAGTTATGGAAGCTTGTTTCCGCCACAGAATGACAAATAAAAAAGGTAATTGCGACTTTTTATCTCACAATTCTGACTTTATTTTTCAGAACTGCGAGATATAAAGTCAGAATTGCGTGTTATAAAGTCAGAATTGCGTGATATAAACTCGCAATTGCACGTTATAAAGTCAGAATTGCGAGATATAAAGTCAGAATTGCGAGATACAAAGTCAGAATTGATTGATATAAAGTCGCAATTGCGTGTTATATAGTCAGAATTGTGTGATATAAAGTCGAAATTGCGTGTTGTAAAGTCAGAATTGTGAGATATAAACTATTCTGAGGGGGGAAAAGTTAGTCTTTTTTTTCCCCTTAGAATTGGACTGATAACTCGCAATTGTGAGTTTATATCTCACAATTTTGAGAAAGGATGTCAGAATTTCGAGACATAAACTCGCAATTATGTGTTATAAAGTCAGAATTTCGAGATGTAAACTGGCAATTGTGAGAAAAAAAGCCAGAATTGTGAGATAAAAAGTCGCAATTCTGTCTTTTTTTCTCGCAATTGCAACTTTATTTCTCATAATTGCGACTTTATATCTCGCAATTGCGACTTTATTTCTCACAATTTTGACTTCATATCTCGCAATTGTGAGATAAAAAGTCGCAATTATTTTTTTTTTTTTTTTTTTTTTATTCAGTGGCGGAAACAAGCTTCCATAGTTTTAGGCCCTGCTTATGTGTCAAAATACCCATCTTTGCAAGGATCCTCGTACACATAGTCATGTATATCTTAAGTGAACGTAAACAGTGGAAAAAGAAAACGCATGTGTATCAGTATATTGGATCCATGCATTTGGTCTTAAAGGGACAGTAGCCTAATATTCCTGATGCTGTCTGTGTTATTAATGTTAATCAAACAACAAAGAGAAAATATCTCAATACTCGACTGAAACACTTTTCTCTCACTTTGAAAATGATAAATGTATATTTAATTTACACAGTGAATATTTGCAGTTTTTATACATTTGAAAGAAATACTCATATCGTGATAAAAGATTTTAGTGATATCGCCCACCCCTAGTAGAAAGCATTAAATTTGAGGTTTTTTTGTGCACAGGAACCACCGGATTAATGCATAATCATCCATCTTTACTGTCATCGTCAAGCTCATTCAAATGCAAACCACAAGATGGCAGCACAAAACTGATATCAATGAAACCAGCCAATTAAAAATCATTTCAAAATCTGATCCAGTTGGAACGCTCCTGGTGACTTCTGCCCTGCTGTGACCTGTCCAGATTACCGATAAATGCCACATGAAACCTACCGACTAAAAGAATAAATGAAAAGCAGTCTGTTCACTTTATATCTGACACAGCACTTTGTATACTCAAACTCAAAGTCTTTCAGTAGCAGGTCAATCTCCCAAGCTCATGAATTTGCAGGGGAAATGTGGCGATGGAGAGAGACCGAGGGTAATCAAACAAGCGCTGTTTGTTTCCCTTAAAGGCTGTTTATTTTCTGTAAATTCCTACAGACCCCATATGGCGATGAATGACGCCTTTCTGAAAAGTAAAGACTGAGCAATTCACAAGCTTTTGCCTAATCTAAACAGCAGGCTCTGTACGCTGCCAGTTCAAACATGCCAGAGAGAGTGAAGAACAGACAGCTTTCACTCACACACACACACACACACACACACGCTTCAGGCCTTCCTTCCATTCTCTTTCTAGCGCCACCTTTTTCTTTTTTGAAGTGGAAAATGGAGGAAAACTCCAAATTGGACACAGGTGAGGGGAGGGATTGTTGTCTTTCCTTTTCTCTCTTTCAGACCTTTGTGTAGGTTAACGTCATGACGTCGGGAAACCCACAGGCCTGCAGTCTGAACACCTCTGAAATATGTAAAATGATGCCATGACTGATGGTTTAACAAATGGACCCAGACGAGCCGATCCATGACCTGCTCACTATGAGGAAACACTCATATGCCTCTCTGCTACAATAACCCAATTGTTAGCTTTTGCTCAGATTTCTCTCTCTCTCTCTCTCTCTCTCTCTCTCTCTCTCTCTCTCTCTGCATAATTGCTTCTTTTCAACAGGGTTCGTACAGATAAAATGAAATTCCAGGACTTTCAAGGACTTTTCAAGCTCTACTTTTTTGGTTTTCAAGGACTATAGTCAGAAATCTCACTTTTCAAACTCTATATTTATTATCTATCAAATTCTAATTAATAGATAAATAAATAAATAAATGGTGCAAATAAAGTGCAGCACTTGCAATGACTGGTAACTTTAACCATTGAAAGGATACTATGACAAATATATCGCTTTCCTTATTCAAACTGATTTTTCTCCCATGAATATATGATTGAGCTGAATAATGAAAGCTGTATCATTTACTTGGATATTTATATGAGCAATATCAAGCTCATAGCTATGCAAAAGGGCTCTATATCCATATCAGACGGGCTGCCGCGTTCAGTTTGTGAGAAAAGATTGTTTTATCAATAAAATTAAACACTAATTTAACTAATATTGTCTTTCAATAATTTAAGCACTTTTCAAGTATTTTTCATAAATATGGCTGTGTTCAAGAGTTTTCCAACTGCAAAAAATTATACGATCAATAAGTTAAGACAACGTGTTTTTACATTGCTTTAACTCCTCAAAATAAGTTAAGCAATTTTCAAAAAGAAATTACAAGTTATACAAGATTCAACTCATTTAGGTCAGTTTGCGGCAATTTAAGCTGAAATAATTTAAACATTAAAGTTGATTGTACTTGAAACTTTAAGACAGAAACTTTTTTTTACAGTGACTTCAAGTGCGGGCCAAATTCAATTACTTCAAGCACTTTAATCACCTTGTACAGACCTTGTTTTAACTGTATTTTATTGTCATTTTTTACTGCCTTTTATGTAAAAGCAAAACTCACTGAAATATCTTTTCATTTGTTTACTGGCGAGCTTATTTCCCCTTTAATTCAAAAGTATGGTCGAAGGAATGTGACTTGCTGAATTATAATAGCTGCTTCTGTCCTTTTCATGTTTTTCCAATAGCTTTTCGCCAGACAGTCTTTCCTTCTTTCCCTGGACTATCGTAGCCCCTGGGTAATTTAGGAAACAGATGGAAGCACTTTAACTGTATGGAAGGGTAACAGTACTCTGGCTGAGGCCCACCGTTCCTGAACCCAACTACTGATGCACCTCTGAAACCTTGCGCTCTGGATGAGTGAAATATAAAAGTAGTGCTTTCTGAATCCCTCCAGCTCTGAATTCTGACAATTCGAAGACATTAGGAGCATCTGCGTTTTGTGCATGCCTGGATTTGCCCCGGTGGCCCCTGACAGCAGAGGAATGTGCTCTTTAGGGCCCGACCAGCTGAGCCTCGAGCCATCAGGAGGGCTTCAGACAGACATCAGCACAATTGCACAAATAAAACAATTGCTCAGTAAATAAATGAGTGCTGTGTGTGTGTGTGTGTGTGTGTGTGTGTGTGTGTGTGTGTGTGTGTGTGTGTGTGTGTGTGTGTGTGTGTGTGTGTGTGTGTGTGTGTGTGTGTGTGTGTGTGTGTGTGTGTGTGTGTGTGTGTGTGAAGGCTTTAGACGTGTCCTGCAGGTGACCTGATGCTGAAATACCCTGAATACCTTCAGACTCAGAATAAACACAGACTAGTCACAATGATTCCACTTCAAAAATGCCCGAAATAGGCTAAATAAAAGAGAAGAAATTCTTCTTCTTTTTAAAAACTGAAAATATTCACGTGTTCTAGTTTCTTTGTTTTGCATTAAACGCTTTATTAGGCTACTTCAAATAGGTACATTTGCCACAATATCTCAATAAAGCTGGTTAAGTATTTCCTTTCATTAAGCCTATTATTTACCTATTATTATTTGCGGTTAAAGTCTAAAAAAAACACTTTTCTAAAACTTTTGAGAGTAAAATGAGAAAATGGTAGGCAAACTCACGGTCATTCTCGTCTTGGCATTTGACAACGGCCAAAAATGCGACTAGTGTTGCCACAAATAGCAGTAAAGTCCTTGAATCCGCCGACAGGATCATGTCTAAACTGCAGACATGCGGCGTTTCAGGAGCAGGAGAGAAAGAGCTGGGATTTACTGGTTTCTCCTAGTGACTGGAATGATGCATTTAGTCCAGAATGGAGGTCGATGAGGCACAAACTTCTGCAGATTCTCCGTGCGGACTGATCCAGGGGGCGCGCGTTTCAGTCCATACAGCTTTGAATGGAGAGCCGTATTTTTGGAAATAAAAATCCACCCCTTTACCCCCCATGAAGTTGAAATTGGAGAAGTGTTGCCCTTCTCTCTCCTCTCTCCTCTCGCACCCATTCTTTAAGAGCCCGACCGAGAGAAGACGCCAAGAAAAATAATCCTTTCAGAAAGAAAACATTATGGGCTAATATGATCGAGTCATGTGTAGCTACTGTACTTAAAATAAGCTGTAAAGTAGCCTATTCGAGTGAATTTTAATGTAGGCTATATCGCTTATTAAAGATTAATTATGTAATAGCTGCATGTAAATAATAATGAATAAATGTAATAGTTGGTTAATGTGGATTGAACCTTGATTTGTTGGAGATTTCAGTGGTCATATAAATGAACATGATTCATTAAAATATTGATCAAACTTGACATCATTAGCATGCTATTTTGTTGATTTTACGTTTCATTGTGCACAAGTTGGGGACATTTGACCCTCACAGAGCCAACTAACACACACCAAGAAAATATATACCACGGTATAATAATAAAGCTTAAGCTTAAAGTCTGAAATCAAAATGTAAGTTTTTTTAAACTTTTAGTATATGTTAGTGTAACTGTTATCTATAAGCAAGTGCTCAAAAAAATGACAGAATTGTGGAAGTTTAGTTGGAACTTTAGTTTAGTTGTCTTCTCATACACTACGCATGGTCATTTACCCACTGCATCTTGTATTGTTAGGCTACATGTTGTGAAGTGTATTGTCTATTTGTTATTTGTAATGTATACAAACATACTGTACCGAAAACAAATTCCATCGGCATTGTCGTTGTTCTAAATTCACATTTAGAAAATATATAAGCGTTAAAAACTTGCAAGTCTCTCACTTCAGCCAGGGATCAGACTTTGATGACATCACTGCATTTCAGCTTCTCGTCAGATTTTCTGTCCAATCAAATGCTCTCTAGAATCTGAAGCTCCGCCCCCTACATTATAAATAAACGCTGAAGCTGCAGCTGAAATCGGTCACTTGCTCATACATTCATTATTTTCTACATGGTGAATGGCCCATAGTGCATATAGGGAACGATCCAGACAGTGTAAACTGCGGCTTTACCGAGCTCAACCATAATTACATGGTCAAATATCAAACATTAAAATGATTTAATGCACAGCTAGCCATGGATTATCCCCACTTAACACCAACACTAAAACACACATTAACAAACTAGTCAAGGTCTTCAGGAAACTTGCAGGACCGGACACCTGATATACACTGATGAAAACGGGCCATATCATTAGATTTGGTTAACAGAGGGGTCCCACAGAAGTGACAGGAGTGTGTGTGTGTGTGTGTGTGTGTGTGTGTGTGTGTGTGTGTGTGTGTGTTTGTGGTAAAGAGTAAAGATGCTTTAGGGCAGGAGTCACCAACCCGTCGATCGCGATCGATCGACAAGTCGATCTTGGAAGCATTTTAAGTCGATCGCGAAGAGTTTTCAAAATCAGAGAAAAAACACCAATATTTGTATTCCTTATTATTTATTAATTAAAAATGCACCACGTGTGAGCCTACTGTGTGTAGTAAATCGTGTCTAGGGGATGCAGAGGCGCGCGCGCCGTTACAATGACGTCATTTTTGGCTCATGCGGACGCGTCGAGTATAAACAAGGCTTCACGCTTTAACCAGCTCAGCCACTTCACACTACGCTCACATCAAGCTCTTCAAGCTAACGATACGCAAGCTAACTAAACGATGGCACAACGGTGAGGGAGTAGGCTATTGCTAGTTTGAAATCTTCAGGGGTTTTCCTGCATAGACAATTATGAGGCGGCCGCCTCCGTCAAATGTATAGTTAAGAAACAATATAACGTTATAGACTACACACGACCAGAGTGCTGTTTTCCTGAATGCAAGCACGATTGAAACCAAGATATTGATTTCGTAACAGTTCAATAAACAAATAGTTAAAATTAAGTTACTTACATTTTTAGACGCAATTACTGTTTTTGTTCTGTTTCAGCAGCGAAAATAGTTCCAAACAACAGAACCAGCGCATCTCACAGCAACACTCATCCATTATTCATCACTGAATGATTCAGCGTTTTGACCTAATCGCTCGAGTCAAAGATTCAATTAACGTTACCCATTATTAAACCGCCTCATTCTGAATCAATCAGCCGTTTGAACGAATCGTTTGAATGAATGACTCAATGACTCGCTCATTAAGACGGCCGCCTGCCGCTTCTACTGGCGGTTTAGTTTCAAAGTATCATTCTTTTCAACATTCCTTATTTGTATATTCAAAAAATATTCAAAACAATCTCATGATCTCATTTAATACAGTTATAATTTTTCAATGTAAATTATTTAATTTGTTTGGTAACAGCCTTGTCGAAATGAAATTTAGAGCATACCAGTAGGCCTACATGAAATAAAATTAGGGGGAAAATGCCCTTTATAAAGGTACAAAAAATTATTCCGATAAGAGTGTTTTCAAAAATGAAACATTGACCATTTAAGTTTAAAGGGAGTAGGCTAAAGCCTCTGTTTAGGCTATAAAGGAAATGTAATTTTGCCAAAAGAAGAACTTTTAATTTAAATAAATGTTAATTTTAAATCAGCCTACTTCAGTGTGATATGTTACCATATTATCATGCTTAATTGAATAATTGTAATGTGATGATCAGATGCAGATATCTAAATCAAAGAATATGGGTGGTTGGCAGGTGGATTATTTTAAATTTTTAACAACAGATTCGAGTGACTCAAAGTGCACCAGATTAATGAATTTATCTTTAAAATGTACAAATTTTTCTCCCGGGGGGGCATGCCCCCGGACCCCCCTAGTGTTACGATTTTACCACCTCCGCCTCATTGAGAGCCGGGAAAAACCCTTTATTGGCTATTGTTAAAAGGAGATCTGTGTTTTATGTTGTTGGAAAAGGGAAAGAGAAGTGCTGTACATGACTGTTTTAGGCCTGTAATTGATTGATTATTGAGGTAATGAATAGTAGTAGGTCTGTAATTTGTGTCAAAATATTTTTGAAGAATTGAAGGATGACTGTTGTCATAATATTTTGTATGCTAGTTGCACTTACCATTTTGATTTGAAATAGCCTATGTTTTAAAAGGGAAAATGAAACAGTACATTATTGGCTTAGGCCTGTAATTGACTGATTATTGTGTTTATATATGAGTAATAAGCCTGTGGATATATACTTAACAATGTTTTATTACTGTTGAAAATGTTGAATTATAGTTGACAGTTTGTATAGTTATATACTATTTGTATAGTTAAATAAATATTTTGCTAGTGACTAACAGGCAACAAAGAATGTCAAAGTAGAACTACATTGTGGCCTTGTTTTTTCATAATTGTCTGCAAGTGGTAGATCTTGGTTTACATTTGGACTTGGGATGTGATCTTAGGCTTGAAAAGGTTGGTGACCACTGCTTTAGGGTGTTTTAGAAGGTCAAAGTGCAGGGAAAGAAATGGGCTGTGATGGATATTTTTTGTCACGAATGGCCTGAACTGTTGGAACAGGTGATAGACAGGGTTAAAAGATGTCAACACTGGTATTGTCAAGTCGTTTGCCCAGGTGGTACCAGTAGACCAATAGTACATTTGTTTAACAATCATAAAATGCTAATGAAATGCCTAAAACAATGTATTTGAAAATGTAATGGCATCTATTCAGGTCAGGGACCAGTGAGGAATATACTGGGGAAAACACATCAACAATAAAGGCATCCAATGCTTCATAAACAGGGAGTCACATGAACACTTCACCAATAACATGCTCAGACACTCACAAACCAGATACAAAGATGAAAAGTCTAGAGTGAACTCTAATCTTAAATATTAAAATCCCACAATTTGGCGAAATCAAAGTGCTGGTGCAGTTTAACGTTTTTTACATCATCACCATCGCTTCATACAGTTGTTTTATGTGGGTTTTGTTGTTTCTAGCGAGTGCAACCTCTGAGGAAGAGCTGGAATGTTAACCTCGGTTAGGAAATGTCCTAAATTAAGCGTTATTTCAGTGGAGGAATGAATGCTTGACTGATGCAGGGGAGTTTAAATATAGCAGCGCACTGGAGGTTTTTATTAAAAGGCTGGTATTCATTGGGAGCTCTGGAACTTTATTTGCACTTTTTAACACGTCTGCAATAAATAAAAATAAAATATCATTTGGAATGAGATGCCAGTGACGGCCTTGGTTCTTACGACTTCCTCTTTTGATGAATTACTGCTGCCATTATTGCAAGAAAATATACACAAGTTTTCTAGCATTTTGGTAGCATGCACATTGTTTTAGAACTCTTAAAGGCATAGTTCGCCCAAAAATGAAAATTATCCATTCATTTACTCACGCTAAAGCCATCTTAGGTGTATATGACTTTCTTCTGTCAGCCAAACACAATCAAAATTATTTTAAACAATATCCTGGCTCTTCCAAGCTTTATAACGGGAGTGAATGGTACCTGAGATTTTGATGCCCAAAAATGATAAATATCCAAAAATTATCCATATTATCCAGATAATAAACTATAATCACTGGCTTCCGGTAATTGCCATATGCGAGTCTAGTTCCAGAGGAGAGGTCACCTATGACTCGATTTACTCAATTTACTCAATTTTAATTTTTTGGGTGAACAAACCCTTTAAGTCTGAACTAGCCTATGTGATATTTTTTCTGAAGGAGCCATTAACCTACAAAGCAAAGGGAAATACTGTTAAAATTGTGTACACAGACCTCAACTCTCGACGCACAAACCTCATTAACAATGACAATCAACTAATATAAATCAACAAATAACTAACAATAATGACAAAACAACTGTCATGGTTCCGGCCAGGGAAGAGGATCTCGATCACAGCAGTTTAGACAGCAATCCAGAAGGCAGGAATCAATGTAACAGCTTCACTAAAGTAAACACAATACAGTAGAGCTAAAATACACAGGAGAAAACAAACTGAGCAAGAAACAGGTACACAAAGCAATCAGTAGCCATGGCAACAAACAAGGGCATAATCAGTAACCTATAGGAAACGGGAAAGAAGCGGGAACTTAGATTAGGGAACAAAAGAAGCAAATAGAAAAAGAAAATACAAACTAAAAGTCCTTAAAGCAGAACAACACAAAGTTTAAACAAAGTCAGAATTTATTCACGCTGCAATGCATGCTGGGAATTTACAGGAATTTGCAGGAATATTGTTCATTATGATATTCTTTGTGTTTGAATAGTTGTAAAAACAACTGGGTGCACTCTGATGGTTTAACATGAGTTTTATAAAGTTTCAGGCAATTTGAGTTTGTCTATTTTGTGTGCATTTGTAACTTTGTGTGCATTAACTGCTTTCTTTTTTCTTTTTCTTTTTTACAGTGTGATAAATCACTCTTGATGTTCCTTATTATTAAGTGGCTGGTTATAAAAGCATCTGCTGAATAAAAAAAATGTAAATGTCATGGTGCAGCTTTATAGAGCGCCTCATAAACTGGAAACACCATACACAAGTGTGACAAAACCCAGTGAATTCAACCCAAAATGTGTCCGATTAAAACTAACATCACAAAGCCTAGTTAAAATATGATTTTGAATGATGACTCCAAATCCATTTAAATCCCAGTACAACTAACAGGGTCCTGAATAAAGAGCACACTGTTCATTTAACAAATGTGAACCTCTCAGCATTCAGTCAAAGAGAAAAGCTCTATTTCTATAAGAAAAGCTGTTATGGGAACGACATGCATCAAGAAAACAAGTATAAGAAATACAAGGATGAATGAATAAGTGTTGTTGTCGTTTGGAGAACGTGGTGAACACAAGATGTGTCTTTGTTATCCGGCGCTCGGGGAATGCTGGAGGGGAACACGCTTCCTCTCAATCCCAGCAGGAACTGGGACCAGTCTAAGATTTCAGAGGAGATCACGCGACTGCTTCAGTGATCACTTACACACATTCCACATTACATGACAAAAATGCAGTCAGTAACGTATACATTTATTACATTACACATTTAAGGTTATATATATCTTTTAGATTACTTTTGACCTAACTTATTTATCACTTTTGATGTGAATAGGATAATGGTATAAACAACATGAAGCATTAAATATTGCATCGTGTCATGGTTTCCCAGTTTAATGAGTTTAATGAAAAGCTATGTACATTTAAAATAAATAAATAAATAAACAATTTAAAAATAAAAACAATCAAAATAAAACACTTACTAAAATATGAATTTTTTAATCTATTTTATGTCATGTGACCATTAACTGACATCAGAGACTATGAATTTAATTGTATTATTTATTATTATTGACTTCATTTTAACATTGACCTATTATTAACTTAAAATCTTAGAGGGTACTTCAAAGTAAATATTCAGTCAAAGAGCATTGCATGTATTTTTTTATTTATTTTTATTGATATGACCATGGTGTTTGACACTTAAACAAACAAATCAATCAGATTTGTTTGTTTAAGTGTCAAACACCATGGTGCCCAGCCCTCATGGGCTTATTAGACACTACAGTAATAATTTCACAAATATCTCCAAGTAGCCACGTGGCATAACACAGAACCCAACATAGAATAACTAAACCACTAAAAATAAGTACACATACAAATAGAGATGGTTTTTCATATGGGATACAAAATACTTTGCCGCAGATACCAGGCCTTTTCTATAAATTTTGCCAAAGCAAAAACATCATTTTCAAACATCCAGCACAAAATCTCCCCTTCATATTTCCAAAATATATCAGGATTGTTTTTGATTCAAAAAGAGAGTTGCTTACAGTAAATCACAGTGTAAAGGACAATAAAAAACCAAATGAAATTCATCTCCACAACCTGGAGATCACAGAATACACACAAACGTAAATGTTCAGGTGTACCTTTAAATCGAGCCACTTCCACTGCCAGAGGTAAGGTGCTAGTTCTCAATTGAGCACAGACGGACCTCTGCCTTCTCTTTAGATTAAGGGAAATATAAGGTTCTGTAACATAATCATTCTTAAACTGAACATAAGTTCTAAGTTTTGGCTTCTTATATATCCTGTTTCCATTGATATTCATATTTACTTAACAATCTGTCTGAAAACCTTTATATTACATTGGAGATTATTGTGGTACATTACATGCAAGTCAGACACAGACAATATTATTGAAACTTCTCCAGACCAGGGGTGATGCTTTGCTCGGTCCCAATTAAAATTTGTCCTAGTTATAGCCTTTCCTCTGGCAGACTGACAAGACGGTTCCACAATCGCACCATTTCACACATGGATCCCATCCTGCATCCCCATTAACAGCTACCTTTGCTGAATATTTATACACACCAAGAAAACACCTTAAAGCACAATTTTGAACAGAGTTACAGACAAAAACCTCTTCAAACCCCCAAACTCCTGAAGCATAAAACAAAACTGAGTCAACCAAAGATTTATACAGTTGTGTAAATGTAGAAAAACCAAGATCTGTACATAGTTTCATTTTGCTCAACACAGAACCTAATGCTCTCCCAGCGGACTCTGCTAGTATTTTCCTTCCCTCTGTAAACTTCATATTTTCATTAAAAACAAAACCAAGATATTTATAATAACGAGTAGGCTATACTTTAAGGGCACAGGGCCAAACTGAAATGTATGAAGACTCTGTAATTCACTTTTTTTTTTTCCTGAAATGAACAACTTGTGTTTTTTCGCTATTACAGTTTTTTTCAATCGCTAACAAGCGCTTACCCATACTTCAGATACTTTTTCTAAACTCTTAACACAGACTCACACACCTACAAAACACAATTGGCCAAATGGATAATTTTCTTCTCAAAAACACATTTTGTTAAATATATACTAACTCTTCATTTCAAAATAGAACACATCTTTCTCTGCACACACTAACTTTACCAAAACGCTGGAAATCTGACTCAAAATGAAATTGTTCTGTCAAAGGATAACACTTGTTTTCACTTCACAAGGTACATGCAATGCAGTCAATCAAAGTACACCAGATTTCAAAATACTGGCTATGTATTGTTGACATTGCAAAAACTGCATAGACTTTGATGTTTCAGTTGTACAGGTATTTGCATGCAAAACATGCAATCCACCGTTTTTACACTAAATATCTTGGTTGGGAACTGTATGTCCACATGTACAGTAATGTTCACATTCAAAAGCATTCCAGTAAAAAGCAAATCAGTTTTTTTCACTTCTCACTGCATCTCTCACTGCTCCTAAATCTCTCACTGCACCTCTCACTGCATCTCTCACTGCACCTCTCACTGCATCTCTCACTGCATCTCTCACTGCACCTCTCACTGCATCTCTCACTGCACCTCTCACTGCATCTCTCACTGCACCTCTCACTGCATCTCTCACTGCACCTCTCACTGCATCTCTCACTGCTCCTGCACCTCTCACTGCATCTCTCACTGCACCTCTCACTGCTCCTGCATCTCTCACTGCATCTCTCACTGCACCTCTCACTGCACCTCTCACTGCATCTCTCACTGCACCTCTCACTGCATCTCTCACTGCATCTCTCACTGCATCTCTCACTGCACCTCTCACTGCTCCTGCATCTCTCACTGCATCTCTCACTGGATCTCTCACTGCACCTCTCACTGCACCTCTCACTGCATCTCTCACTGCACCTCTCACTGCATCTCTCACTGCACCTCTCACTGCATCTCTCACTGCATCTCTCACTGCACCTCTCACTGCATCTCTCACTGCACCTCTCACTGCATCTCTCACTGCACCTCTCACTGCACCTCTCACTGCACCTCTCACTGCATCTCTCACTGCACCTCTCACTGCATCTCTCACTGCACCTCTCACTGCATCTCTCACTGCACCTCTCACTGCTCCTGCACCTCTCACTGCATCTCTCACCTCTCACTGCACCTCTCACTGCACCTCTCACTGCATCTCTCACTGCATCTCTCACTGCACCTCTCACTGCATCTCTCACTGCATCTCTCACTGCACCTCTCACTGCATCTCTCACTGCATCTCTCACTGCACCTCTCACTGCACCTCTCACTGCATCTCTCACTGCACCTCTCACTGCACCTCTCACTGCATCTCTCACTGCATCTCTCACTGCACCTCTCACTGCACCTCTCACTGCATCTCTCACTGCATCTCTCACTGCACCTCTCACTGCACCTCTCACTGCATCTCTCACTGCTCCTGCATCTCTCACTGCATCTCTCACTGCACCTCTCACTGCACCTCTCACTGCACCTCTCACTACACCTCTCACTGCATCTCTCACTGCATCTCTCACTGCATCTATCACTGCATCTCTCACTGCACCTCTCACTGCATCTCTCACTGCATCTCTCACTGCTCCTGCATCTCTTACTGCATCTCTCACTGCATCTCTCACTGCACCTCTCACTGCACCTCTCACTGCATCTCTCACTGCATCTCTCACTGCTCCTGCATCTCTCACTGCACCTCTCACTGCATCTGCACCTCTCACTGCACCTCTCACTGCATCTGCATCTCTCACTGCATCTCTCACTGCATCTGCATCTCTCACTGCATCTCTCACTGCATCTCTCACTGCACCTCTCACTGCATCTCTCACTGCACCTCTCACTGCATCTCTCACTGCACCTCTCACTGCATCTCTCACTGCTCCTGCATCTCTCACTGCATCTCTCACTGCATCTGCACCTCTCACTGCACCTCTCACTGCACCTCTCACTGCATCTCTCACTGCTCCTGCATCTCTCACTGCATCTCTCACTACATCTGCACCTCTCGCTGCATCTCTCACTGCATCTCTCACTGCACCTCTCACTGCTCCTGCATCTCTCACTGCACCTCTCACTGCACATCTCACTGCATCTCTCACTGCTCCTGCATCTCTCACTGCATCTCTCACTGCACCTCTCACTGCATCTCTCATTGCACCTCTCACTGCACCTCTCACTGCACCTCTCACTGCATCTCTCACTGCACCTCTCACTGCACCTCTCACTGCATCTCTCACTGCATCTCTCACTGCATCTGCACCTCTCACTGCACCTCTCACTGCATCTCTTACTGCATCTGCACCTCTCACTGCACCTCTCACTGCATCTCTCACTGCTCCTCCATCTCTCACCGCATCTGCATCTCTCACTGCACCTCTCACTGCATCTCTCATTGCACCTCTCACTGCACCTCTCACTGCACCTCTCACTGAATCTCTCACTGCACCTCTCACTGCATCTCTCACTGCACCTCTCACTGCACCTCTCACTGCATCTCTCACTGCATCTCTCACTGCACCTCTCACTGCATCTCTCACTGCACCTCTCACTGCATCTCTCACTGCACCTCTCACTGCACCTCTCACTGCATCTCTCACTGCATCTCTCACTGCACCTCTCACTGCATCTCTCACTGCATCTGCACCTCTCACTGCACCTCTCACTGCATCTCTCACTGCATCTCTCACCGCATCTGCACCTCTCACTGCTCCTCCATCTCTCACCGCATCTGCATCTCTCACTGCATCTCTCACTGCTCCTCACTGCTCCTCCATCTCTCACCGCTCCTCCATCTCTCACCGCATCTGCACCTCTCACTGCATCTCTCACTGCTCCTCACTGCTCCTGCATCTCTCACTGCATCTCTCACTACATCTGCACCTCTCACTGCATCTCTCTCACTACATCTCTCACTGCATCTCTCACTGCTCCTCCATCTCTCACCGCATCTGCACCTCTCACTGCATCTCTCACCGCATCTGCACCTCTCACTGCACCTCTCACTGCACCTCTCACTGCACCTCTTACTGCTCCTGCATCTCTCACTGCATCTCTCACTAAATCTCTCACTGCATCTGCACCTCTCACTGCATCTCTCACTGCATCTCACTGCATCTCTCACTGCATCTGCACCTCTCACAGCATCTCTCACTGCATCTCTCACTGCTCCTCCATCTCTCACCGCATCTGCACCTCTCACTGGATCTCTCACTGCTCCTCACTGCTCCTGCATCTCTCACTGCATCTCTCACTACATCTGCACCTCTCACTGCATCTCTCACTACATCTCTCACTGCATCTCTCACTGCTCCTCCATCTCTCACCGCATCTGCACCTCTCACTGCATCTCTCACTGCATCTCTCACCGCATCTGCACCTCTCACTGCACCTCTCACTGCATCTCTCACTACATCTCTCACTGCATCTCTCACTGCTCCTCCATCTCTCACCGCATCTGCATCTCTCACTGCATCTCTCACTGCATCTCTCACTGCATCTCTCACCGCATCTGCACCTCTCACTGCACCTCTCACTGCTCCTGCATCTCTCACTGCATCTCTCACTACATCTGCACCTCTCACTGCATCTCTCACTGCATCTCTCACTACATCTCTCACTGTATCTCTCACTGCTCCTCCATCTCTCACCACATCTGCACCTCTCACTACATCTCTCACTGCTCCTGCACCTCTCACTGCACCTGCATCTCTCACTGGGCCTGCTCTTCTCCCTGGGCCCCTTGCTCTTACTCTTCCTCGTCCAGACATTATAGTGTTTGTCTTTTTCTGTTTCCAAAAACATCACTCCTCAAAGTCCTCCTTTTACTGTATAAGTGTCAATGTAATAGAAAAAGATAACCCCTGCCACTGAGTCTAAGCCAGACTGGAAACAGCTGTGGTTGGCCCAATTTACCCAACATAAATAAGCTGTGGGTCAATTATTCAATTGTTTGTTTATTATCAGCTGAGATATATTGTTTTTGAACTGATATCATTGCAAGCAGAGGTTTTTATACTGTATCTAAGGTTTAGAATATTGTTTTTGCTATTGTGGGATGTGTGTGTTAACATTTGTAAATACTACAAAAACAATCCATAATTTTGTTGGGAGGTATAGCTTGTCTGTTAAGAAAATGTAAGCATTGTGGAAATGTGTTCACTGACTGCATATTGTGTGAAAACGACATGAAATGTGTGAATGGTATGGCCACAAAAGACTATTAGCTGTGCTAATTGTGTTTAGAGTTTTGAAAATGTGACAACTAGTTGGACAAACGCTTGTTAGCGACTGAAAAAAACTGTAATAGTAAGACGCCATTTACTACACCATGAACTCCATGAATATTTTGTAAATTCACTTCATTTTCAGCTATCAAAACAATGTCATCTGCATAAAGCAGAATACTAGATTCATGTCCTCAATTGGCACACCCAAATTTACCTGCTTCATTTCTTGAGCTAAATCATTTATATAAAAAGTTATATAAATCATTTATATAAAAAAAATATTTATTTGTACACAAGCCATGGGGTCTTTGTAAAGGAGTTTTATAGCATTATAGATTTTTCCATTGATACCAGATGAAAGTAATTTAAACAGCAAAAGGTCTCGGTTAACACAATCAAACGCCTTTTTGAAGTCAACAAAGCAGGCAAAAGTACTTTTACCCCTGTCCAAATGAGCTGTCACCACAGAGGATAACACACACAAATGATCAATACACGCCCTGTAAATATAAAATGACTTGAATTTGTATATTTTAACGTGTTTAAAACAAAAGCCTTCCAAAGACAGTAATGCATGTTTAATGACTCACTGAGATGATTCCTATAATGACTCGTGTGTTCATCAGGAGAGTATTTGATATGCAATGCTGCAATGTTGAGAAAACACTTAGTTAAATGGTAAATTATTTGTGTAAATCCAGTGCTGTGATCTGCTCAGTTTTCAGTGATAGTCACATGACTAGTGTGTGTGTGTGTGTGTGTGAGAGAGAGAGAGAGAGAGAGAGAGAGAGAGAGAGAGAGAGAGAGAGAGAGAGAGAGAGAGAGAGAGAGAGTGATTGAGTGTACATGTGTGTGTGTGTGTGTGTGTGTGTGTGTGTGTGTGTGTGTGTGTGTGTGTGTGCTTTGAAATGAATTGTGTTTTTACAGTAAAGCCCTTAAACCTGGTGATAAATGCAATACACATTATAAAACTAAACAGAACAATTATTTTTGTTTAATTATAAAATATTAACATAAAAATTTAATTATTATGATCAATATTTTCACAATAATGATATTTCAACAACAAAAAAATTAGCGATGTCATTAAATCAACGTTACAAAGTGATGTTGATTCAAAATGACTTTTGCACCCTCAGTCAATGTTAGGACAATAATACAATTACAACAACAACAACAAAATTGTACTGTCATTGAATCAATGTTATTGCACTGTGATGCTGATTCTACATCATACTTGAAATGAACAAAAACCAATAGATGTTAATGTTGAATTAACGTTGCAAAGCGATGTTCATACAAAATCAGTATTTTGTTCATACATAATCAGTGTATTGAAACTACACTGAAAATACAAATGAAATGTATAATGTTAACATTCTTAAATCGATGTGGCAATCTGATGTGGCCAGAGATCAATACTGTTAATAATGTGAGTTTAGACACGACTCAGCTCACACTGCCTATAGGGATGCCTTTGAATTTAACTTTATATTTAATACAGATTCTGTTCAGCTAACTTTACTCTCAGTCCTCACCTAAAGCAGGATCTTTGATTGTTTCCCATCCCTGACATCACAGCTGTCCATCAGTGTTTGACTGACCGGCTCACACATGATAATGTAGTGGTCAGTTATTCATAACATGCATGAGAATCTGTACTCAGAATGATGGATAATCCAGGAGTAATGCTGGGAAATAATGTTTAATGTTATCTGTCATTGCTGTTATAAACACTTAATTCATCTGTTTCAATCACATGACGGTTTCCTTGCAGTCGTGAGTTTCTCCACAGGGGGGAAAGCAAAGGTGTTGCTTAAAAGGGTCATCGGATGCAAAATTCCCTTTTATAAGGTGTGTGTACTGTCAGGGGCGCAACTACCCAGTGTCAGAGGGGTATGCAGCAACAATTATCGCGCCCCCCCTCACACAAAGAAAAATAAATAAATAAGTGTGCCATGTAATAAGTGAGTAGGAACGAGTGAGAGCTAACAGATAAAAGTGCAAAATTGTCATTTATTAATACAATTAAACTATAGTTACTCCACCATGATGAACCCCCCTAAAAAAACTATAAGCTCAATTGGAACAGCAATACCAGTGTTTCTCACAGGATTTTAGGTAAAACTGTGGTGGACCTCTGTTTCTCTAGGGGGGTTCGGGGGCATGCCCCCCCGTAAGAAAATTTTGTGTTCTTTAATGTTAAATTCAGCAGTCTGGTGCACTTTGAGAGTTCAAAATTAAAAGCTCGAACCCATATTCAGGGTGCAAATTAAACAAAGAAAAATTCAAACCTCTTTTAGTTAGTGTCTGTCTACATTAGGCTACACTAGCCTACTACATAATAATAGTTATAATATTAATCCCATGATAGTAATAGCCATAGGCCTATATTGTAAAACAAATGCACTGAAAAATAAAGTAAACTTTCATAATTAGTTTTGTACTAATTTCTATACTTGAAAGATATAAGCACATGATGACGTTTCATGGGCCGGTGTGTCAGAAAAAAAACTAACGCTGACTTTTTTTGACCAATGCATTACACCGGCACTAACCCAGCGCCGCCAATTAAGCAAAACAAAAAACAAAACAAAACCAATGGGCCGCCGATGTAAGAGTTTTATGGGCCGTTAAGACAAAAAAAAAAAAAAGTATGAGATGTATCGGCCGAAAAAGCACGTCGGCCCACCGGGAATCTCCCGGTAGTCCCGATGGCCACAGAGATATAGATAGCCTACATGCCTGGATGTCACACTTTAAATCCTACCTGTTGGCTTTCAGCAAACACTTATTTAGCTGCTGTCGCATCAGTTGACATGCCATCTCCTTTTCCCTATTTCTTTTTCTATTTTTAGCCCCACAGCATTTTGTTTTATCCATCTTTTTCGACGACAACTCACTACTCGTACCTGCTCGCTCAGCGCTCACGGCGCCCCCGCGCGCTCGCGATATCACCCCGCCCCCCTTCTCCATGAGGGAGCCTACTCTAGCCTGTTAGTCCTCTAAAATTTTATATAACATTGAAGAAATGCAGAAATGATTTAAAAAACGCACAACAGCAGCTACATATAGAAAATACAATATAGGCATATATTTTTTTTAAATGAAATTTAAATTTTTTTTTTTTTTTTTTACCATCGCTTTGGCGCCCCCCATGGTGCTGCGCCCCTATGCGCCGCATATAGCGCATACCCACTTTTTGCGCCACTGTGTACTGTGTATATAAATGTGTATTTGCAGTGTGTGAACACAACCACCATACAAATCCATTCACTCCTTTTTTTAATCCTCAAAAAGTCAAAATACTCTCAATAATCAGGCCGTTTGGATTTTCTGAGTGCTATGATGTCATTATGCTCACGCTCCGCCCACGACCGCTGACGCACTGTCCCTTATTAGCATATTTCAGCCATTCGACATGGAAGAGTGTGTGAGTGTGTGTGTGTGTGTGTATGGCAAGCCCTTTTAACATTTAAAAGCTAAGTTTGACTATCCGGAAATAACATTGTAGATATCAACAACTTCTTTCTGACTAGTCGTAATTACATTTTGGATAGTTGGAATTGTCATTCAAGATATCTGTAACGTAATTGTGACTAGTCGAAACGACAGATAGAGATATCCGTAATTCAGTTTTGACTAGGCAAAACTGAATTACAGATATCTGCAATGACATCATTGAAAACGACATTCAACTCGTCACACATCTTAAATGACAATTGCAGATATCTGTAATTCAGTTTTGCCTAGGCAGAATGAAAGTTAAAGATATCTCAAACGTCATTATAACTAGTGCAAATTATTGTGCATGATGTAATTTCCCCTCCCCACCATAATCAAAAAAGAAGTGGGTTAATTTCCTTATTTGAAAGAAGAAAGAAGCTGCATTGGCTTTAATCGGAAAAAAAACAACAATAAAAAAACACCAGAAAATGTTTATATGTTTCCAGCATGACACAAATTGTATTCATTTGCATTAGCCTGGGGGTCTCTCAAAAATATTGGCAACATGCAATGCCATGCATTTCTATGTTTATGACCATGCTTAAAATTAGTAGATTATTGTTGACGAAAGATTTATGCTTGAGAGAGATTCACACTAATTCACTTTAATGAAGATGCTTACATGCATGCAATTCTTGCCATGGAAGTGCAATAACATTTGATTGATTGAACTTCCTTAGATGAGAAAAAACAGTTCTCAGATTAGTTTTTTTTTCCCACAGTAAAAATCCATGATGAGCTAACAGCATTAAAAAGACGATTAAAAACTCCTTCACCCTCGACATGGTGCTAATTAAAAGTGAACAGTTAACAGGTGCTATGTGATTTGATGATTTGAACAACAACACGCTCTGCTCCCGCCTAAAGTGGGATGCGGCCGAGCCTAATTTGCATACAGATATCTGCAACGTCATTTCGCCTAGTCAAAACTCTAATTCAAGATATCTGTAATTACATTTTGACTAGGCAGAATGAAAGTTACAGATATCTAAAATTTCAGATATCTCTAATCAAAATTCATTTTAAGATATCTATAACTTGATAATAGATATCTACAATTAAATTATGACTATCCCTAACTCCAGTTTGAGATATCTACAATGCCATTTTGACTAGTTATAATTCCAGTAACAGATATCTACAACATACTTTCGCCTAGTCCAAACTTAATTTAAGATATCTGAAAAGGAACATGTAGATATCTTGAATTGAGGTGAATTAAAGATATCTTGAATTGGAGTTAGTACTAGTCATAATCAAATTGTAGATATCTTAAACTAGAATTACAGATATCTACAATTCAGTTGCAGATATCCGTAATTCACATAGTGGATATCTGCAACTGAATTGTAGATATCTGTAATGACAAACCCCATACAAATGAATGGCAAAAGTGATGTCATTTGTCCAAGGAAGAATGTCTTTGTGGATATCTGAAATGATAATTATGGATAGGAAGAATGTAATTGCGGATATCTGAAATGTTCTTTTTGACTAGGCAAAACTGAATTACAGATATCTGCAACACATATCCAGTCTAGCTGTTAAATGTTAAAATGGCTTGCCATAGTGTGTGTGGGGGGGGTTTGTTGAGCAGTTGCTCATTATCATTTAAAGAGACGTGCACTGAAACATGTCGAGCTGTTTCTGAGGTAAAGGGGTGTTGTTTTACACAACCATTGAGGAATTTTGAACCAAAGAATGTTGCAAACTTTACATGAACACCCTAAAGAATCACACCAACTTGTGTAAAATGGGCATCCGATGACCCCTTTAAGCACTGATGTCAGGAAAGCGTCACTTGCTGCTGATTGTCAGCTCTCATGAACAGAGATAGGTCTGAAGTTTGCACATCTACTGACAAATGCACATTTTATCTTCTATCTCCGTGTACATCAACATCAAACAGAAAGACACTCTCAATAAATCATTGTAACATCTCTCCTTCAGAAGTAAAGTGCATCATGTTGTTTTCTGGTGTGATTTGATCACTGTATTACTATAATGATTCTCATCTGAAGCTGTGAGGTGATGTGTGTAAAGGAGCAAACGTTTGTGGATTGGGCTCTTAATGTTGGATGCAAATAATAGGCATTATTGCTAATCTGACAGTTTAACGATCGCGCTCACGTCATTACAGACAATTATATTATTATTATAGGTTACACTTTATATTGTTAACTTTAGACATTCTACTATAGTCTAAATAACTTTGCAACTACTTCAACTAACTCTCATTAATTTGCAACTACATGTCAGCTAGCTCTCATTAGAGTATTAGTACTGTTAGGTTCGGGTTCGGGTTAGTTGACATGTATTTGTAAAGTTACAGTATAGTCAGTAGAATGTCTGTTGAGGACTTTACATTAAAATAAAGTGGAGGATATTAAACAGACAGTCTATTAATACTCTAATGACTGCTAGTTGACGTGTTGGAAAGTTAGCCTAGTAGTCAGTAGAACAGTAGTCAGTAGAACATCTAAAGTGGACTATCGAAATAGTCTAAACAAATGCAACATTACTTTCTTCAGTGTACCGTAGAACCGAGTACCGGGTCATGTAGACACAAGGGAAATAAGAAATTCATTGTGTGGTGTTTTTTATATTTTTTTATTTTTATTTTTTACTGTAGCAATAAATGTTGTAATGGTCAGGAATTTGCTGGCGCAGCATTAGAGTAGTAAGTAATGTTGTTTTTATATTAAAGTCCTCTTGCAGTCATTGTATCCATTAAAACTCATCTTTTTTCCCTTTAAAAATAGTTTGCATGCCCTCAAAAAGCTTGAACGTAACTCTACACCCTTGCTTCTACACCCTTGATTAATATGCAAATTGGTCTCCGCCTCCACTCACTCACAGCAGCTCCACTCGCTCAACTTTACTGTAGTACAATGGCAAGTGGAAATACTGGTTAAATTCAGCCGTATAACTTTGAACCGGAAACTGATTGAGAAGAAGAATAAAGTCGATGTATCAGAATGGTAATGCGTTTTATGTATTGCAACGTCGGACACATGACTGTAAATATGATTAGCCTTTGGCTTGACTACGTTATCAAACCGCTAATAATGTGTTGCTAATGTCAATCTCCTAGTTTTATACCTCTTTCATAGTGTGTTGAGTCAAAGTCTGTGAAGACAGTTACAGCTTACAGAATCAGTGCAAGGACTTCCAAACCCAGGAGTTACAGTACTGATAGTTTATGATAACCGTGCATGCTATTTTTTTAATGCTTATGACCATAAAGGAAAAAAATCAATGCACCCTTTGTGGTGGAAGTCTAAAATGCACGCACACACGACGCACGCACACACACACACACACACACACTCACCCACTCAAACACACACACTCTCTTACACACTCTCTCACACACACACACTCTCTCACACACACTCACCCACTCAAACACACACTCTCTCACACACTCTCTCACACACACACACACACACACACACACACACTCTCTCTCTCTCACACACACACAGGTTTGGGAGTGGGTAAACAATAACAGAGATTACATTTTGTCTGTCTAACCATTTAAAAAGTCAAATCGCCACCAAAAAATGGAAATATTAACAAGAGCGTACTGTTGGATGGAGGACTGATTGTCTTCGGGCTGAAACTGTGTATTTCCACGGTTATAGAGGGACCTTTAACAAAACAGCCAGACTCACTGGCAAGCTTAAGTTTCAGCAGCTCAAGCACATGTTATTGTTAGTCCATCAGCTTCAGTAGAGAGAGAGAGAGAGAGAGAGAGAGAGAGAGAGAGAGGAATGGAAAATTCTGTAACTGTTGCATGTGCTGAAATAGTTTTCTGCTATACAATCTCCAGAGACTTGAGTGCTTTGCATTTTTCACCATATTCCTGATTTCAACTATGCCAGGTGTGTGTGTTTCAGCAGTTTTCACAGGGAACCTCTGATTCTGTGGGTGTGCAACTTCTTGTCTTCTTCTAGCTGAGAGACTGAGATGACTCTTCTGAATTAACCTGTGCTGTTTGTGATAGCGCTCCTCCATCTGTCTCGCATCTGTTCTTCACGTGAATCCTTCTCTCATCACATCTCCAGTGAAGGTGCTTCTTCAGCTTCTCAAAGTCCTCTCCGCTCAGAAGCATTTCTTATCAATAAAGGAACATTTGGGGAAAGTTATAGTCAGAAATGGAAACTTGAGTCTGACTTGCACACATTCTCTACACTGAATGCCATTGACAGAAAGAAAAAAATGGTTCCATTCTTGGAAATTCCATCCTTGCAGGCTCATAATGAATAAAATAGTGGTATAATTGTAAAAGTAAAGGGTCTTACCTGTAAAATTATCATTTTTAAAGTAAAACTTGACACTTTCTTTTAGATATATATGGTTTACAGGTTTTCTCAGTCACTTTGGTACATTTCTCAGATCACAACTGAAATTCTCTAAACTATTTGTTCCACCATATAAACACACGTGGCCTGATGCATAAAGTGATTTCTGTCGCTACCCTGTGAAACTGAGTTTAGTTTGAACACAGAGAACAAACAGAGTACTGGATGAAGAGCATATGTACCTACAAGCGTTTGAAACCTAAGGCTGCTGTACTTTGAGGCAGTGATGGGAAACTGGAGCTTTTCTAAACTCTAACACACATGAAACACTTGCTTGCAAAATGACCTGTTGTTTCGAAGCGCTTGGATCACTGGTGGCCCCTGCTGGTCATGACTGTGCAACGGCAACCAAAACTCACACAACCAATTGAAAATGAGTGTTTAAATGGCTTGCATGGGAAAAAAAAAAACATTCAGTTCCTCAGTCAATCTCAGAGAGAGAAGAGGATTGCAAGTTCACCTCCAGTCCTGAAAGTGATACACAGCGTCTTATTTTTGTATTTATTTCATTGATCAAGTGTGTTTTTGTGTGTTAAAGGTAGGGTAGGCAATTTGTTTTATAAACACTTTTTGTTATACTGCTTGAAACTCTCTTTACATCTTGATATCAATCAATAATAAAAGTGGTCTACATATTAAAACGTGTACATATATCTTATATGGAAGTCTCAGGACCAAAAAAACATTGTCCAATCATTGCATTCGGTCCGAGAGACTGACAGCCACTGATGCCAAAAACATACAGCAGCCGAACCAAAACAACCAGTTTATTCTGCGTTCAAGCCTGTTAGATGGAATGGGATCTAGTTTTCAAAGCTAGCCTACCTTTAAAGTGGACTTATTATGCAAAATTCACATTCACATGGTGTTTGATGTGTTTCGGAAATGTGTGACAACACACTACCCTATAATGGTAAAAATCCACCCACTCCTCTTTTTTAATCCCCATAAATCATAAGAACAAGCCGTTTGCAGATAGTAGCTTTTGTGACATCTCATTTGCTAAGGCCCTGCCCACGACGGCTGACTGACTCCGCCCCATTAGCATAGACTCCGCCCCTCAGTGAGCTGTACACAAGGGGGTAATCCACCAGCCGGAAACTGAAGTCTCCCCGGGGGCCGCCATTGGCTAGCAAGCCTTCCCCTGCTGTTAGCATGCATTGACTCCCATTCATTTTGGCGTCACTTTGACAGCGAATAACTTTACATCTGAGGCGTTTAAAGACTCCATTTGTCCATTATTTATTTCTAAAGAAACACGACAATGTATAAAAGGCTCCATTACCTCGTAGCTTACGTTATGGCCCCGTAGAAGTCGTTTTTTGTAAAAATAGGCTAACGATTGCGTCATAACACGCGACTCTCTGTCGCACAGTACAGTAGATAAATTACCGTATAAAGGAGAAGCTTGCGCGCAATCGGGGGGACGTGGAGGCATAAAGTCAAGGGAGAAGCCCATAGAGAGTCATAAAGCTGATCCTGCTGTAGCTCATGGACAGCTTTTACTCACGCTCTCCGGCTCTGCAAGATGCAGAAGGGAATGGATGCAATGGCGGCGCGCATAGACGCAGAAGACGGTCGGAAGATCGTATGTCCACGCACACTTTACGAGTGAGTTTATCCGAAAATCGTACGGAGGCAGTGATATACGACACGATTTTACGACCTGCTGAATTCCGAAGAAATCGCACCAAGTTCCGCGCCAAAAACTCTCTCATAACTGCTGACTGCATATAAAATTGCTACATATAGGCCTACTCGTTTTCAGCACCGGGAAACGGACGTCTGTTCACCCTTGTGTGTGTGTGTGTGTGTGTGTGTGTGTGAATGAGTTAAAAAACTTAGTTACGGTAGGCTACACATTCAAAAATAAAATTTCAAGCTCTCTGAATGATTAATTAGCCGTTTAAACCACCTCATCATGTGAGTGTTTGCAATTCATTTTGCTGCTAAGCTAGCGCAGTGAACGGGGCTTGAGTGAGCTTGAGCGCGGTGTGAGTGAGATCGCGGGTGCCAGATCCCGTGTTGCAATGCCAGATCCACATAATGGAAAGGTGACAGTAGTATTCTGGACTTGTTTTTTGGATTAATGTCACAGTTTAGGAAGTTATTAAAGTGGTTCGTGATATATTAATCTTATTTCCAAAACACAAGCTTTGAACTTATTTCGGATTTTTATCATTTCTTTGTTTTTGTTTGTTTTTGCTGGTTTTTCGTAGCAATATCTGGCAACATTGTTCTGTCGGCATTAATAAAAAAAAAGATTAGGCTGAAGATACAAACGCAATGATCATCGTGACGTGTAAGAATCTGTAAGAAATGTATAACATTATCAAAAACAATAGCATAATACAGATCTGTATGTTACAGAATGATATATGCCAAATACTGGCCAGCAGGAACACGGCAGATGCTGTTAAGTTAACCTTTCACAAAGTCAACATAAAAACATTAATTGAAGCAGTGTTTCTAGTAGTCCACACCATTTTCGTCTTTCTTCTGTGGATTTTCTCAGCTCCTGATTGGTCAAATTCAGATAGATCGACAAATCGGCTCATTCAACCGCACACACCTCACGAATGCAAGCCGACAGCTCCCGAACTTTTTCGACATGCTTAAAAATTATCGGAAGGTCGAGAGGTGCTCGGCTCGTATTTTCCTCGCACACGATACGAGCCGCGACATGCGAGCATAACCGATTTACACGCGATTTCTCCCGAGAGAAAAAAAATCATCTGCGAGCTCGTAAAACAGCTAAAAATCGCACCGTGTACGCCCGCCTTTAGTTGTTGGCAGAGTATCCGAGGCTCGAGCTGTAGAGGCTCCGCCCTCTTCTGGAAAACGGGGAGCAGCAGCTCATTTGCATTTAAAGATACATGCACGAAAAAAAGGCCATTTACAACATTAAAGGGTCCCCATTAAAAAGAATCATACGAGAATGCTTTCGTCCCTTCGGGAACGGAGGCTCACCGCGTCATTCTTTCGGTGGACCATAAATGGCGGATGATTTTACAGGCAGTGTTTTCGTCATCTGCTCACATGGCATCTGTGCTGGAAATTCATTAATCGACAATGAGTTGTATTACAGGCTTTAACATCTTTGCTATTCCAGCTTTCCTGTAGCTCAAACGGTAGAGCGTTCAAGGTCATGGATTCGAATCCCAGGGAAAGCAAGAACTGATAAGAATGTTAAAATGTGTACCTTGAAATGCAATGTAAATCGCTTTGGATAAATGCGTCTGCTAAATGTTTGTGTGAAATGCTTTTGCTTGTAAATTCTTTATTTTAACGACGGATGATTCCTTTTTGAATGATTCGTTGTGTTAATAATGTTGCTCAGTAGTTATTGCTACTGTCATATATTCCCCATGTCTTTTCTGGACTTTTGTTGTATTTCCTGTCGTAGTGCCATGTTTTGTAGTCCTTTGTAGTTTTTCTTGTTGATTAGTTCTTTGATTGTTCCCAGGTGTGTCTTGTCTGCCAATCACCTATTGTGTGCATACTATACCCCAGTATTTCTCATGTTCCTTGTCTTTATCTCCAGCCCACACTTCAATTCAGTAGGTGGCCGGTAATGCACCATTAATGTTGGATGCCAACCGCCGTTAAACAACAAAGAAAAAGAAGAAGAAAAAGATGTTCCTTGTCTGGTGTTGTCCTTTCATGGATGATACGTGTGTGCTTGTTGTCAGTTTTGTTCATCTTCCTTGCTTGTGTCTGGATTTGTTTGAATGAATGTTTGCTGCATCTGGATCCTACTCTCGTTCCTCTGAAACAGCCATTGTTATATACAGATACAAGCCATAACTAATACAAGGGTAGTAGAATAATAACAAGGTTGTGAGGAATAAATGCTAACGAACATTTTTCCAAAAAGCTTTCAGTAGACAAAAACTCCATGAAATGTTCTTGAAAGTTGTTACATGTGATCTAAAAGGTTTATACAGTGGATGCTGAACTGTAAAGACTGTAAGTCTGTCCCTCACAGCCTCAATTTCATTAGTGCAAAACTCAATATGGCGTCGACCCTGACTAAGGTCTATAGTTGGACCATCTTCTCTTTATTTACGGATGTGACATGAACACAAAAAAACATATGATGTGAAACTGAAAATTCCCACAAAATATGACTTGACGACTCGTGAATCAGGGTAAGTCAAGTAGATTTTTTTCCTAACAGTGGAGCTTGATGTTAAAGTTATTCTGCCCATTTAACCACTTCCCTGCGGTCGGTGTACATGCAACCCTGCAGGGGTGTGTATATGTTGTGATGACAAAATTATCAGTTTCTGTATATCCTAAAGGGGATCTCTGGTGGTGATTAATGCATTGGATTAGAAAAAAAAACTATATGATTGTTCAAAATATCTCAAAATCAAGTACTGATTCTTGCATTTCCACAAATGATCCACGTACATTCACATAAAGGATTATTAGGAACACCTGTTCAATTTCTCATTAATGCAGATATCTAATCAACCAATCACATGGTGGTTGCTTCAATGCATTTAGGGGTGTGGTCCTGGTCAAGACAATCTCCTGAACTCCAAACTGAATGTCAGAATGGGAAAGAAAGGTGATTTAAGCAATTTTGAGCGTGGCATGGTTGTTGGTGCCAGACGGGCCTGGCCTGAGTATTTCACAATCTGCTCAGTTACTGGGATTTTCACGCACAACCATTTCTAGGGTTTACAAAGAATGGTGTGAAAAGGGGAAAACATCCAGTATGCGGCAGTCCTGTGGGCGAAAATGCCTTGTTGATGCTAGAGGTCAGAGGAGAATGGACCGAATGATTCAAGCTGATAGAAGAGCAACTTTGACTGAAATAACCACTCGTTACAACCGAGGTATGCAGCAAAGCATTTGTGAAGCCACAACACACACAACCTTGAGGCGGATGGGCTACAACAGCAGAAGACCCCACCGGGTACCACTCATCTCCACTGCAAATAGGAAAAAGAGGCTACAATTTGCAAGAGCTCACCAAAATTGGACAGTTGAAGACTGGAAAAATGTTGCCTGGTCTGATGAGTCTCGATTTCTGTTGAGACATTCAGATGGTAGAGTCAGAATTTGGTGTAAACAGAATGAGAACATGGATCCATCATGCCTTGTTACCACTGTGCAGGCTGGTGGTGGTGGTGTAATGGTGTGGGGGATGTTTTCTTGGCACACTTTAGGCCCCTTAGTGCCAATTGGGCATTGTTTAAATGCCACGGCCTACCTGAGCATTGCTTCTGACCATGTCCATCCCTTTATGGCCACCATGTACCCATCCTCTGATGGCTACTTCCAGCAGGATAATGCACCATGTCACAAAGCTCGAATCATTTCAAATTGGTTTCTTGAACATGACAATGAGTTCACAGTACTAAAATGGCCCCCACAGTCACCAGATCTCAACCCAATAGAGCATCTTTGGGATGTGGTGGAACGGGAGCTTCGTGCCCTGGATGTCCATCCCACAAATCTCCATCAAATGCAAGATGCTATCCTATCAATATGGGCCAACATTTCTAAAGAATGCTTTCAGCACCTTGTTGAATCAATGCCACGTAGAATTAAGGCAGTTCTGAAGGCGAAAGGGGGTCAAACACAGTATTAGTATGCTGTTCCTAATAATTCTTTAGGTGAGTGTATTTTGACATATAAGAGGTCATTGTACTATAAAACATTCTGTAAGTTTAAGAACTCAAAACTTCCTCATTAGGCCTGGTTCAAAAACTCCTTTTATTGAAACCAATGACTCATTTCGGATTTTGTCACATTATGAAGTAATAGAGCGACGAAAG
The DNA here is from genome assembly GCF_029890125.1 of Rhinichthys klamathensis goyatoka. Classification (NCBI taxonomy): domain Eukaryota; kingdom Metazoa; phylum Chordata; class Actinopteri; order Cypriniformes; family Leuciscidae; genus Rhinichthys; species Rhinichthys klamathensis. The sequence goes on from NW_026606634.1 coordinate 2,259,989, forward strand.
ATTGCAGAATCAGATCTAAGGCTACTTCTACATCATCACATCTCGCCCACTGGCACATTAGTGAGACGGGAAAGAAAGAAGAGGATCAAATAACATTACCTTCCAGAGGATCTTAATGCAATGAAAGTGCTTATTTATTTTCAACAATGTGAATGTCTCAGTAGAGCATTATTGGTTTGTTCGGTGCATTTCACTGTGGATTCATTGGTAAATCAGTCGCAATTTCGGCACAGGCTTTGCAAACAGACTTATACTTTAAGATATGGACCCGACAGTAATGTCACAAGTTGTCCTCCAAATATGAACTCACGCCATATCAAGCCTACATTAAAGAGTCTAAGGGCAGATTGTTTGCTTTCATTGCATTACTATGTTGCATTTTCTTTTTGGTTCGGTTCTATAACGTTTCAAAACATACCAGTCACATGTAAGTAAAACTGTCCTCTTATTGGTCAGAGTTTCCTCTGCGTCATCCATCAAGATGATTGACAAGTTCGCTCTGCTTGGCTTTATCTGTAGCTGTCGAGATACACGCAAACACTGAAATGAATAGTCATCATTCCCGCTTTAACTGATAGATTAAAGCTACATTTATATATATCTGAGCGCACTTGCCATGTTCATATATCCCAAACTGAACTAAAGGAGAAACGCACCAGGTTCCCAAACAAATGCTCCAAATGACCTTAAGTATGGGCATTTCTTTATAACATTATTATTTATGACTTTAGAATCTGCAATGAGCAGATCAGATAATTGAATTAATTGTTGTGTCATCCTGAAATGTGCCTACAGTATGTTATATATTGTCTGTTTTTTTGTTGTTTTAAAAAAACATATTTATTACCTTAATGGTGAGGTAAGGTTTTAATTTATATAAATGATTATGATAATGTATATCATCATCATATAGCGATGTTAAAGCATTAAGGCATTATAGACAACAGTATGACTGTTGTAAAGCTGCTATAAATGATAAAAAATAGCACCATACAAATACAATTAACTTTATGTCATGAGGGTCTTAGGATGATGTGTGCCAAGTTTCATATGAACTGAAAACTTTATCGTTCTGGTGATGATGAAATATGAAGACCCATGTTTCAATGTCCAACTGCTTCAAAAGGCCCTGAACTGAAGCGTGACACAGAACTGCAGCTCTTTTATGAGTTTACAGACACATCACACTCAATATAACATTATTATATTAAATAACACCTTTAATACTAGCTGCATATTCCCATTTATATACTGTCTATCTCCAGCTAGATCCAGCTGTCCTCCAAAAATGTTCTTTCGATCTGCAGAACACTGAAGAAAACGCAACTTACAATAAAAATGTGTAGCAGTGTGTGTTTATGGTCAGTGCAAGTCCACTGCAGTCTCTGGTCAGCGTCCATGTTTCTGAGGAATATTATATTGTCCCATCACTCCAGTGGGTGGCCCATTGCTTTTTGTGCAAAATAAAAGTCTTGTCCAGAAATGGCGTCTCTTGCCGCAGGATCTTCACAGCCTGATACTGGGGCACTTGATCTTCATACCGAACCCTATGGAAGAAACCACACTGCAAAAGAGAAAGAGGTCGAATGAGATAAAGATTTATATACAGTATAGCAAAAAATAAAATCAGCTTGAAACACACGGTGTGACCTTGATGCCAGGGTCCAAAGTTAACACATGCTCAGAGCCAAATGTGAGTAAAAATTAATAACTTTTAGGGTTAGAACTATATGATCTATATGTTCAAAGTTCCATAGTAATAATTCATAATCCTCCATTGGCAAGTGTGGCAGGACATTTATTCACAGCATGCTTGTCTGTTTCAGCTAAAGATGCTTTAGCTTTATCAAACTCTGTGATAAAGTTAGTGCTCGACATGCTGCTGCTCATCACATTTCAACAGAACATGTCTTTTGATAAAGTCTAATGACCTATTCACATGTAATATTTGCACATCTTTTATACTTAGATCAAACTTTTAGTAGATCAGGATGTTCTCAATTGTTTTCCTTGTCCTAAGCATCAACATCAATGCAACTTTCTGAAGCATTGATGAATACAAAACAGATTTCCATCATCTTCATAGAACCGCAGGCTATAATTCTTGAAGAATGATTCTTATTGTTCAATATTTGTTGATTACATGCATATAACACCCTCATGCACTATGAGTCATTACCCAAGTCAATTCGTAAATAAAAATGATTGAAAATCTGTGTCCTGCATTTAGGCGCAATATATAAATCATGCAGATGTTCATTAGTTAAAACTCCGGGTAAAGTAGCGTTCTGCTTTTCAAAGTATACTCCTTGGCCCGTGAACGTGAAAAGATCTAGTGGACTTTAGTTTCCAAGTGCTCAGATCACACTGGCTGCGTCCAAAAGATTAAAAATGTTGCCTTCAGAGGATGCATTTCAAGGAAGGAATCCAGAGTTAGCTTCACTTTCTGTCTCCTGAGATGCCTTTATCTGATCGATATTAGAGTTAGATGTACTGTACTTCGCTGCCTTTGATATCCCACAATCCTGTGCTTTCCATTCTGTGACAGTAGAGCTAAAAAAAAAGTAGAGCTTGGTTTGGGTTTTGTTTTCGCTTTCATATCTTTTATTTTGTAATTTGGTTGGTCAAGATTCCTGGTTTTGTCATGTGATTCCCTTCCCATCATGCTATCATGTCATGTGCTTCCCTAGTCTCTTGTGTCATAATTGTATTGGTTTATTGGTTCATTGTGTTCAGGTGTGTCTTGTTAAGTCGTTAGTCTTGTGTGTTCAAGCCAAGCTTAATCAAGTCATGTCATGCTTAGTCGAGTCTTTGTTCTTTTTTTTTTGCACATTTATGTTATTGTTGCATGTATGCTCTGTCTTGTGTGGTTTTGGTTCAGTCCCTGTGACCGAGTTTTCCCCGGTCATTCACCTGTGCCCTGTTAATCTCTTATCTCCCTAGTTCTAGAATATACGTCCGTGTCTTTCAGTTCTTTGTCCGATCTCGTCTGTGCGTAACTGTTATGTTAGTGTGTGGATTTTCCTTTGAATTCTCCCTCGTTGTGCGACAACATAGCGCTACCTGACAGTTGTCATTACAGAACTATTAGAATAATACATTCCGGTAACACTTTATTTTACAGTGTCCTTGTTACATATGTTTCATGTAGTTACTATAGTAATAACTATAAATTATGCATAATTACATGCAACTAACTCTAAACAAAACCCTAATCCTGACCCTATAGTAAGTACATGTAGTTAATTATTATTACTCAGCACTTAAATGTATAATTACATTGTAACACAGACAGCTTAAAATAAAGTGTAACCTAAATGCCCTAGTGGTGCTGCAAAACCAGAAGGTCTGGCCCTGACGCTTCAATGCAACTCTTATTAGATCACGGATATTCCCAGCAGTATTACTTAGGCACTGGTTATCATGTGCCTAAGTAATACTTCTAGTCTGTAAAGCCACACCACAGCACCACACACTCGAGTTGTACCACATGACGGATGTGGACGAGGCTGTTATTGAAGGTCTCTCTCCGCATCCGACGGCTGAAGCTGAAGCTCAGCGTGGTAATACTCCGTCTCATAGTGAGGCTTCCTCTCGGTGCGCTTGAAAAAACCACACTGCTCCGCCACACGGGGAAATACAACACAAATATGTATAGGTACAGAAAGAAGGAAACATTAAGAACTAGCGATGGGTGGTTAAATCATTAGAAGTATTGTATAGACAATAATATGCATAATTGGAAAAGGCAATCAATTCAGTCACATATGCACAGTGACTACTTTTAGACGCACCAAAAAGTTAATTTTGGTGCATTTTTGGCTAGAAAAATAGAAGTACATGACTGACAACTAGTTAGTTCACCAGTGATCACAACATGATCACCATTACTAAACCGCCACTCTATCATGACCATGTCAACATGCCAAATTATTCTTTTGGGCATCCACAATGACTAGATGATCAAATGATTGGAAAATCCTCATGGAGGTTATGGGTGCATAATCACTGCAAAAAATGATTTTCTTCCTCAGTGTTTTTGTCTTGTTTTCCAATACAAATACTGTATATAAACATTCTGAAATCAAGGTATATATTTACTGGAGAAGCAAAATGACATAGCTAACTGAATGAGTTTTTGCTTAAAACAAGAAAATATCTGCCAATGGGGTCCGAAAATCTTGTTTTTTTTTTTACCTTGAATGCATGTAAACCTATTGTAGCAGACTCCAAAACAAAATTAGGAAACTTTACAATAACATAATAGTCACTTCAATTTTTCAGAAAACAAGACTTAACATCTTAGAAATTTGTACTGGAAAAAAAGGCAAAAATACTGAGGGAAAGCAAAAATCCTCTTTTGCAGTGTGCAGGTTGTGCTTGTTGAGGGTGTACACTCACCTTCCACAGTACACACACGAGCAGCGCCAGAACAATAACTCCAGCCAGGACGGCGATGAGAATGATCCACCACGGGATCGAGTGCTGGTCTGCGAGCCCATGCTCTGGGTAAACCATCACTGACACCTGCACAAACACAAACACTGATGACACGAACACGTGTGTGAGTGTGTGTGAGTGTGTGTGATATCTGACCTGTGTGGCGGCGTCCTTCAGCACTAGATGCCTGATGTCGGATTTAATGGTGATGTTGGCTCTGACCAGCAGCTCCACGGCACTGACAGAAGAAAACTCCTAATAAACAGGACAAGTGCACTCACTATGAACCCTGGGCACATTTATGGACATCACTGATAATCGCTGATGAATTATATGTGTTTGCTGTGGCGCCGTTTTCTTGTCTGTAACTGTGTTTACATCTTTTAACCCACAGTAAATATTAACAATTACTTTTGTTGTAAAGGTACTTGCAACATTCTCAGCTGAAATTTTCACACTTTAAAAAATAAATATGCGTGTCAATCACGTTGACACACTGCCTCCGAAACTTCCGTCCGTCATAAGACAATTCGGATCGGGGGATAAATTTTCTGTGTTTTTCGCATTCGTAGGAAGCATTTTGAGAGTTTTTTCGACAATTCAGAGCCACTGTACAAACAAACGCCAAAATCCAAAACTGTTCAGGATCAACAGGTTCATGGAAATTGGTGGTCTTCTTTTTAATACTTTAAAAAGCTAGCGATACTGGAGCTTTAAAAAGAGCTCCAGTATCGCTAGCAAAGCATCAAACTGAGCCACTGATATTCTGAAGTAAACTCTGATCTCTCCTTCCTCTCTACGCAATCTCAGGATTAGATGGACCCAATATTTCCTCTTATTTCTCTTTTTAAGAAGAGAGAGGACAACCAAATCATCCTCACTTCTTGAAGACTCCATTTTGTATTGTTTTGCCATTTTTTTCGCAATGGATTAACTAATACGCATCGGACTCGGTGTGCAAGGTTTCTGTGCGTGACGAATTTTTAGGATGACGAATACAAAAAAATGCATACTTTTTTTTTGCCTCCGTTTGCCAGGACCTTAACTCGCCATTGAGCTAATAGTTACTGTCCCACCATATCAAGAGGACAACCGACGTGTAAGAGCGACTGTCTCTCACCTCAATGAAAGTGCTGTTCCACAAGTTTGCTCGGATCCTGATATGGATGGAGTCGGAGAACGTGTCTAGAGGACACCGGAAGAGCAGGCAGCGCGCAGAGCCCAGTAAACAATCCTGAAACACACCAGCCGCACACATCCATCACAATCAACAGCACATTAAGGATTGATATGGTCGCAAAGTCATTTCTCGTTGTGTGTACTCTGGCTCACACTCACCAGTGTGAGAGACTTCCTCCTCTCGGACGCAGACACAGCTGGAGTGATTCTGCCCACAGGCTTTTTGGGACCCACGTCTGCTTCGGTCTCCAGATGCGAGCGCACCTTTCTGCTGCTCTGTTTACAGATGATGCATGTAAATGTCTCTTGCATTTATTGATAAGCAGTAGCTTCATTTGATGGGTGTTAAGGCCCGTTCACATCAAGCACGATAACTATAAAGATAACTATAACGATAACTATATTTGCGTCGACACCAACGATGATTACGGTCTGTTTATTCTAAGTTCGCGTTAGGCTTGGGCGGTATCCAAATTTTGATACCGTCAAACCTCCTCCCTATTTTACCGCGGTATACGGTATTACCGCGTGACTAATTAAAAATTATTACATAAGGCTCAGACGGCATCACCAAACTGTTGGTTTGTGCAGGGATGAGTCACAATTTTCGAATATTCAATTATTTGATTTTATTATAGAATATGGAATAGGTTGTGGGATTATTGTCTATAAAAAATCCCCATGTTTTCCGTTCTGATGCGGTGGTGACACGTTCAACCAGAGGGTGGCGATGCCAATAATGCATCTAAAAGCTGTCAATCAACTCTCAGACAACAGGAGAAGATGCACATTGTGAGCGGAGCATGTGAGCGGAGTGGTAATATTTCCTCCAGAGCAGAGAGCGCATTTCTGAAGATCACGCGCCGCGTGCTCAGTCCACTCAGCGTCGCGCGCTCAGCATGCCCGCAGTGACATGCTGGTTAGAAAACATGTGAAGTAGGGCTGCCCGTGCATGACTTAAACAATTTTTTTTCTAGTTGACTAGTAGTAGTTGATTTAAGCTATTAGTCTAATCATTTATATTGATTAAATTACTTAAATATATATAGGAGAGAATGCTAAACCATAATGAGCGTTTTCGTAATATATAGCCTATTCTGCATCTCAAAGCACACATAAAGCTTGCCACAAAGAACCGGCAAAAGTAATTATTATGCATGAAACATTTTAATTGTTTATTAATAAAAAACTTTCTATGTCAGTGGCTGCACAGATAAAGTTTACGATGCAGACTCGCATCTTCGCAGTAGTGAACGCGCATAGAGAGAAATGCACACTTCATATGAATTAGCCTACAGAGAGCAGCCCATTTCTTTTAGTTTTTAATTGTTTTGTTTAAAAGTAGACATTTCAAGCTTTCTATATATATACACTTCTCAGATATTTAAGGCATCTATCTTATACGCTGAGTTTCGTTTATTTTAGGAGACGCGCTCCAGTTCACGCGCCGGCTTATATTGTCTAATATATATCCTTCTTATTTATTAATCCAGGCAATTCGTTGATGAAACATTGATTAAAATGAAGATACAATTTATGCGAAACGAAATTAACTTTAAAGAAAGGCTTTCTACAAAACAAAACGTAATAAGTGGTCAAAAATCATGTCTGACCCATTCCAAATGTTTTCCGATATTGGCCATCTTATGATCCTATCTTATTCATCTCATGCAGTTTCCTTTTCATATAAATCAACATAGATGAAATAAAAAAACAAAAACAAATTATATTATTAAACATAAATATGAAAAGAAATGAGTTTTTTATTTATTTATTACTTATAGCCTATTTAAGTGTCACACTGCTCCGCTGTATAGCTGTGTAGCCTACATGCATGTGTGCGTGCATATGGTGGAGGGGTGCTATTTTCGAATAATAATTAAATAATACCAGGCGATCTTCAAATATTATTTTTGCTTGAAATGCCCATCCCTGCCAAACTGCAGAAGTCGTGTTCTTCTTCGAGACCAGGTCACTCGTTGCGCAACTTGCCATCTTTCCCCCTCTCTTTCTCCTCCACACTGTCACGTGATGACAACCACACATAAGCATTTTTAGCCATTAAATAAATTATATTTAATCCTTTTCTCCTATATAAGTGCATTGGATTTTTTTTTATGACGGTATGACGATATTGAAACTGATACCGTTGCTATTTTTAGATCCCGCGGTATACGATATTACCGTATTACCGCCCAAGCCTAGTTCGCGTGCTGCGGTTTCAAAATGTGTACCGTCAAAATGTGAACATGTTTTTGCTGTTCTTGTTGCATTTACAGGCTTTAGCCAGCAGATGTCCTCAGCATGCTGTGTTTCGAGTGAAGCTAGTGTAATCCATCTAATAATCTAAAGCCCAATTTATACTTCTGCGTCGAACTCACGCCGTAGCTACGTCGTAGGCTGTGTGTAGCGCGCGTACCCTTCGGCATACCCTGACGTGCACCTCTCCAAAAATGTAACAACGCGTCAATTCTACGCGTACCACAAGCGCTGTGATTGGTCTGCTAGAACCGCTCCCCGGCTTTTACATGCTCCCTCTGCCTGTGTAATTGCGCGTCAACGCGGACAACGACGCAGAAGTATAAATGAAAACCAACGCGTAGTCTATAGCGTAGAGGCTCCGGCGTAGGTCCAACGTAGAAGTATAAATTAGCCTTAACAGTGAATTTAGCTGACGGAGTCAATATAGTGGAATAAAAACAACACCTAGTCTTTTTCACCGTCACTTCAAAGGAAGCAAGACAATTTTGTGGAAACGAGCGCTGGAAACTCGAGGTAATACTTCTCATCATTTATTCAGAGGGTATGAACGATTGTTCTTTTATGAGAGGTTCTCTCGTATTGCGTAAGCTAGCTTACGCTATGGGAAAGATACATCTTTTCGAGATATTGAAGCCAAAAATTATCCTTAATTTTGTATTTATTGTCAACGCAGTGCAGCAGCTGCCAGACCTAGAGCGGGCTATCTAGCGAGCTTATAGGCTGCTCTGCGGCAACTGCAGGAGACCGCCATCTGATCTGCGCTCTCTGCCTGGGCCAGGAACACGCAGCTCTCGCCCTTGCCGACGGCGGATGCGAGCTCTGCGAAGAACTCCCGTTGTCGTCCCTGCGGGCTCGACTTCAGGGTTTCAACGTCGAAGCCGCCGCGCCGCCTTTCGTTGCACCGCGCAGGAAGAAGCGCCGTTCACAAAGGCCACCAGAACCCGCGACTACTGCGAATGCCTCGCCGGAGCCTCTCCCTCGAGCTTCGCCTTCCCCGCCCCCCACAGACGCGCCGTTGCCGCCGAGTGGCCGCATCGTCGTCACGACGGATGAAGAGGCGGAAGAGAACGTCACTCGTGACTGTTGCTCTATCTTGGCTTCAGACAGCGAGGAGTGGTCAGGCTCTCACTCTGCTTTCTCCTCGATTCAAGAATCTGGCCGGACCCGTGCTGGAGTGGAAAACGAGCTTATGCGCCTCCTCTCACAGGCCGTCGACCGCCCTGGGCTCGAGTGGTCACCGCCTACGGAGTCTGCGCCCAACAGGCTCGACGGCTGCTTCCTCCAAAGCCGCCGCCACCCAGCGCCCGTGACCCCGGGCCGCGCCCTTCCTGCCGGAACTCCACGCCGAACTTTCTAAATCGTGAAGCGCCCTTCTCGGCCAGGATTCACTCACACGTCTCCGCGTCACTCTCTGCTGTGGACGGCGCCGCGGAGAAGGGCTATACAGCTATTCCCCCTGTCGAGGACTTGGTTGCAGCACACCTTTGTCCGCCCTCCGCGAGATGGCGTTCAAAGCCCGTGCTCCCGTCTAAGGCCTGCAGAACAACATCCGCTTTCATTGGCCGCGCCTACGCCGCCGCCGGTCAAGCTGCATCTGCTCTGCACTCTATGGCCGTCCATCAGATCCTCCAGGCTGACCTCCTTCGTGAGTGGGATGGGAAAGGCAGGAAACCAGAAGCTGTCACGGATTTGAGGAGCGTGACGGACCTGTCCCTTCGCGCCACAAAGTCTGCAGCTCTAGCACTGGGAAAATGTATGGCCTCGCTGACTGTTACAGAGAGGCACCTCTGGCTGACGTTCGCGGACATGGGGGAATCTGAACGTGCCACGTTTCTCAGAAAGAGAAATCAGGGCTTGCGCCCCCCTGAGAAATCAGGGCTTGCGAATACTGAACTATCTGGACGATTGGCTGATTTTGGCACAATCAGACACGTCCGTTCGGACAACATGTCCGTGGTGTCCTATCTGAACCGTCAGGGCAGAGTCAGATCCAGGAACCTCTGCGATCTGGCAGAACGCATACTAGTTTGGTCTCAGCGTCACCTGCGCTCGCTGAGAGCGACGCACGTGCCAGGCCACCTGAACGACGGCCCGGACAGACTGTCCAGGGACAACGTCCCCCCAGGGGAATGGTCCCTGCGCCCCCAAACAGTCCAGAAACTATGGCGCCTATTTGGCAGAGCGGATGTCGACCTTTTCGCGTCAGAAGACAACGCTCACTGCCCAGTGTTCTTCTCGAAGAGCGAGGACTTGCTGGCCCAGGACTGGCCCAGCCGCCCGCTTTACGCCTTCCCGCCTGTCTCATTGTTACCACAGGTAATAAAGAGAATCAGGGAAATGCGCCAGTCGGTGCTCCTCATAGCCCCGCGTTGGGAGAATCAGGCTTGGTTCCCGGAGCTTATGCAGCTGTCACAGACAGCCCCGTGGCCCATTCCGGTGAGATGAGATCTCCTCTCTCAGGCTCGCAGCTCGATCTGGCATCCCCACCCAGAGCGCTGGTCGCTGCATGCGTGGGTGATCAACGACTACCCGTTGCTCTGCCAGAAGGAGTAATAAACACGATCGTGCATGCCAGAGCTCTTTCTACCAGAAAGCTCTATGCGTCTAAATGGTCTGTGTTTTCTAAATGGTGCACCGACAAAAATCTGGACCCACGGGAATGTGGGGTTTCGTGGCTGCTCGTGTTTTTACAAGAGCTATTGGATAAGGATAGGTCCCCATCCACGCTCAAAGTATATGTGGCGGCCGTTGCAGCGTTCACAGAACCTCTGCACGGCCAAAGTGATTGGTACTCCCTTCAGAGCGCAGATAATTTCCCTATCGGCTCTGCCAGCATCCGATAGCGAATGCGACGCTAATCTCCTCTGCCCAGTCAGAGCGTTGAGATTATACACTGCGCGCTCCGCCTCTTTCAGACGCACGGAGCAGCTATTCGTTTCGTTTGGTGGGCGCACTAAAGGTCTCGAAACAGACACTGTCCAGGTGGATAGTGGACGCTATCGCGGCTGCTTACACGTCAAAAGGCTTGCAATGCCCTTTGGGCGTCAGGGCTCACTCCACTAAAGGCATGGCCTCATCGTGGGCGTGGTCCAGCGGGATTTCCATCCACGACATATGTGTGGCAGCGGGCTGGGCTTCCCCGTCCACCTTTTGTCAGATTTTACAATCTGGAAGTTCCCCGCCTGCAGGCAAAGCTTCTGGTGGTATAAGTGTGATACTATCATTATCATCAGCTCTCCTGGTTGAGCTGCACTACTGGGTTGCTATATGCATACACAGACCAGCGCCGCCACTCTGCTCTTCCCTTTAAGTGCTTATGTACATGCGCTGGCCCGCACTGCTGCTGGCCACCTTATTATTCCCACTCTGTAGTGGATGCTGGGCGCGCACGGCGTTGACAAAGGGTTCCCGTAGCGTAAGCTAGCTTACGCAATACGAGAGAACCTCTCGTAAGAGAACGTATCGGTTGCCTAACGTAACCTCGGTTCTCTCTAGAAGAGGGAACGAGTATTGCGTAACCGGCCGAGCTCGCGCCACGAGCGACTTTAGCTTCAGTCGATGAAAACCAGGGAAGCAGCCTCTGAACCTCGCTTATATACACATAGCCACACCCATTCTGGCGGGCTGTGATGCCATGAGGGCGCAAGCGCCTCTCATTGGGTGTGACATCACGCCAGGTTCACTAATAGGCTGCTGCAGTTGCCGCAGAGCAGCCTATGAGCTCGCTAGATAGCCCGCTCTAGGTCTGGCAGCTGCTGCACTGCGTTGACAATAAATACAAAATAAAGGATAATTTTTGGCTTCAATATCTCGAAAAGATGAATCTTTCCCGTAGCGTAAGCTAGCTTACGCAATACTCGTTCCCTCTTCTAGAGAGAACCGAGGTTACGTTAGGTAACCGATACGTTTTCCATGTCCATTTTCTTGAAAAGGGGCTCGACTTGTCAAACAGTGCTGGATTTTTCTGGACCTCGGCGATTAACTTCTCCACAATGTCGTCTGTCGTTTTAAAAGCGCGAGCCCATTAAATGCGAGTGGATTCTGATTGGCTGTCAGTGTTTTATCGTTCGACAGCTGAAAAAAAAATCGTTCTGAAAGTGATCCCAACGATATCGTTCCTCGTATCTTTATCGTTATAGTTGTGGTGTGAACTCTACTATTCTTTAATATGGAGAACGATTTTAGAACTATATCTTTATGGTTATCTTTATAGTTATGATCCTTGGTGTGAACGGGCCTTTACCTTGAGGTTTTCAGCCTGTGGTGATTGATGTTCGCCCAGACGCAGAGGGTCGAGCGCAGACTGAGGTTCACAGAGAGTGTGTGGATGTCCGTCGACCTGCAGAGACCTTGGGTACAACAGCCACTTCTTGTTGATCAGCTCGTACGGCCACATGATGTTCAGAGACGCCGAGCCGAACGTTTGCAGAGGCTGCCCAGCATTAGACACCTGTTAACACACACTGAGTTATTTCTGTCCTGTTCCATCCATTTCTCCATACAGTTTATCCAAAAACTAGATGATTTGGTGAGAGCAAATGGAGACTTCTTTTAAAATCTCCTTCTTCTCACCGTAATCTCACATGTATCTCCTGTTTAAAGAGGACATCTTATGCTTTTTTTCATGTTCATCTTTCTCTAGTGTGTAATGTTGCTGTTTGAGCATGAAAAAGGTCTGCAAAGCTCCAGTTCTTCTCTATATCAGTGTCAGTGTTTCTGAACTCCTGAAACGCCTCCATTGTAGTCTTGAGTTTCTTCCGGGAACGAACACGTCACAATATTCCTAATATAAATAATTCATACGCAGAATAAAGGGGCGGGGCCTGGTTGAGTCAGTTAGTAGGGTGTTGAAACTGGAGGTTATGGTAAGGGGCGGGACATTTCCCAAACACACTTGAAGCGCTCGAACAATCACAACACACTCCTCCAGCCGACCAATCAGAGCACAGTGTGCTTTTCAGAAGGAGGGGCTTCATAGAGACAGGAAGTAAACAGAGCGTTACTGACAGACTGGGAAGAGACGAGCCGCAACAATGGAGAATATGAGGAAAATAATCAACATTCAAACAGGAAAACCTGCTCTAGTAGAGTAATACCTTTATAAAGCATTCTACATAAAGGCTTTTGTTACCGGACTTGTTAGTTAAATAATGTAATGTCGTTAATTTTTAACCAAAAATGTCCATAGTGCAGCTTTAATGGAAACATGGATGAAAACTCCCTTAAAGTCCCCCTGTGGTGAAAATCCAGCTTTTAATGTTGTTTATATGTCTATGTGGTGTTTTTAATATGCTTTAAGACAAACCATGTATAAATTCATACGTCGACAGCATTGCTGAGTATTTTCCCCTTAAAACTGCAGTGAACCAATGACAGTCTCAAAAACACGGTTTGAAATCGCTGGTGTTTCTGACGTCACAAACTAACTTGTAACCAATCAGATCAACGTGTGATCGTCAACGAGTGGATCTCTGAGCTGAGTGAGTGAGTGGAGGCGGGGCTCATTTGCATATTCATAGAACCGCGTATACTAAATGAGGCAAGGTTGTCAAGTTGCATAGATATTTATCTATAGACAGATATATACAAGATATTTTAAGGCATGAAGAAATTTTTTCCAAGAAAAACTTTTAAAGATGTCATTTTGGTGATCAAAGATGAGTTTTTAAGGGCCCCTATTATGCTATTTTAAAGTTTCCTAATGTTGTTGTGGAGTCTCCTACAACATGTTTACTTGGATCAAAGGTAAAAAAACGGTTTAATTTTCTCATAACATACATTTGCACATCACCACATTTTCAATGATTCTCAAATGACTCATCAGATGAATCAATATCTCTAAATTCCTCCTTTCCGCAAGCAACTCTGCTCTGATTGGCCAGACAGCTCAGTCTGTTGTGATTGGTTTACCGCGTACAGTGCGAGTGTCGAAAACAAAAACGCCCATTGCCATAACAACGTCAGCTCTACTTGTCCTGATGCTTCCTACACCGTAAAACTAAACACAGTCACAAACAATGATGTCGATTTTACCATATCAATGCGAGCGCAAGTCCGATGATGAAACATTGGAAGAAACAGTCATTCAACCCGAACCTCCATCGCAAGGACGACTGGGGCAGAACGTTTCTCAGTGATACACTACTCAGTTTGAGGTACTTTATGAGATCTTGCAACTGTAATTCCTCACCATCAGCATTAACAAGTGCATATCCATCAACAAACCAAATATTTTACTTGTACTTATTTATTTACTGAGTATTTTTCTAATTTATTGCGGTGAACATGTGGAAACTGTATCAATAACAGTGGCTACATTAGCCGAGCTCTAGCGTGAATGACTGATGTAACAAACGTTGGTAAAACAAATCTTGCTCCATGCGTAATCTTGAGTAGTGAGAACGACAGACAATCTGCATTAATAGACACAGTTTTAGGTAATAGTGGCCCACAGCTGCTTGGCAGAAGTATTTCAGTAAGACAGTAATAATGTGAGTTAGCCAGTTAGCAGGAGACCTACACAATATAAAACTCAAAACTAACTATTTGAACACCATCTTTCAAGAGGAAGCGTTTTGCGAATCCTGCATTGAACTCCGAGATTTGAGAAGCAGTCGTAAGTAAAATAAAGGGAACACAGCAAAAGTTTAGGATTACACTGCTGTGATATCGTGGTAAAGATTCATTTTAACCACTGATTCTTCACATGCTCGTCCTTGGGCAGTGAAAAAAACTGGCTTTACCTTCACATTGTAGAGCACAGCGCCATCTTCTCGACATGATGCTATCCAGTATCCACAGGAATCAGCTGCCAGTTTGAGGTTCAAGTTTTCCCTGGTGTCTGAGCGCGCAATGGGTCTCATTCATGAAACACGAGCAGAACGAATTTTTGTGTAAATCGTGTGTAAAGTGGTTCTGGCGTAAATTTTCGGATTCATTAAAATGTTCGTATTTTCCAAATGTTAGTTGGTACACAAGAAATCTACACCTGCTCCCAGCCACGCGTAAATAGTGCGCTTAACACCCGAACGTTTTGCTCATTAATAAGGCTGCATTTTAATTCACCTTAATCGGGTACTTATTTGCACAGCATTTTGAAAAAATATTATATATAGTAATTACATACGGTTTTTCTTATTATGAGAGCCAGTAATAGCATCTGCGATGGTGGTCCTTCTCCAGTTTGAATACTATTTTTCCGAAGTGAACTAATTCGTTTTTTGCTCTCAAGCTTAATGTCGAACCATTTTCTTCTCACTTCTGGGAATGTTCGATTAACAGATGAAACTCCATTAACTGCATCTGTAATATGCTGCCAAGCTTCCTTTTTTTTAGGACCCGATACGCCACTATGTACGCTTGAAAATAAAATGTAGCGTTTTGAATGAACTTCTGATAATAAAACTTGTCATAAAATATGTCATATGTCATATGACTCATGTCATAATATGATGCCCATATATAGTTGTCAGTCGGATTTAATGGGCGGGATTTATGGTAATTGAGAATGAACGTGCACGCGCATCCCATTTACGACTGATTGGAATTCATTAACACACACACATTTCACTATCACGTCTGACGTTTACGAAGTATTTGTGAATCAGGAGAAGAGTTTTCGGGGAAGGTCTCTTTACGCGCAAATCACTCGCATACGACGAAACGGCTTAAGACTCGTTCGAAAAACAATTAATTTCATTGAGTCAAGAGTCGACTCTTACTTTTGAAAGACAATAACTTTATATATGGTGCACTTTCATATTTAAAACTTTGCAGGATGTTTTCATTCACTTAGAGCTATGTTACACTACATGATAGATCATTTTCAAAAATCCATAATAGGGGCACTTTAAGAGATAAAATTATTGACTGCAGGGGGACTTTAAGTCTTTTGAGATATGATAGAGCACCCTCTGAGGAGTAAAATCTTCTGAGCACATGAACTTACAATAAACTCATATTCCACTGCGCTGCCGACGTCCTCCAGTGATGTCATGGCGCTCTCGCCCATCACAGCTCCGCTGAAGAACATCCGATGAGGACGAGACAGTCTACAGGAGAACAACAAACCACAGCATATCAAGCACTTCTGAGAACGTTTAATGTGAAACATTAGACCCATTTATTGAGATATACACTGAACCCAGCAAGCAATAGCCGTCATTTCTCCGTCTAGGTTAACTATGGACCCGGTATAGTCCGGCTGTGAGTAACACACTTCCAGCCAAAATAACCTAGAATTTGGTTACATGTCGTTTTTGCCAGAATAACTTGCGAGATGTGTGATATTCCATCATGTAAGTAAAGTCAACAGTGATTACAAGCTGTTTAGTTTCATTTCTTCACTCATTTCATTTCTTTGTTGTCTAATTGATGACTAGTCTATTCTTGGGTGATGGTTTAGACATCTATTAAATGTTCACTGACAGCCCAAATTTTGCCTTGTTTTAGCCAGACGTCAGGGCTGTGTTTGGACGGCTATTAGACGTCTTTTAAATGCAAAATTGCTTGCTGGGAAGTGACATCAGCATTCATGAGAAAATAAGCTGCTATTTGAGAAAACACCAAAGATCAGAGATGAAAGTAAGTGAACACACACCCGCTGAGCACCAGAGGAAGCTCGATCACCACCCGTGCGTACGCCGTGACGGGGGCCAACGCCGGCTGCTCACTGATCCTGTGTGGGATTCACACATATGGCATGTGTGCATGGCGGAAATCATAACCTTTGTTTTGGCACTTTTTACAAAAGGGTGAATGAATCTCACAACAATATCCAGGTTGCATTTCACCGGGAAGCCATTTTTGTTTTGTGCTGAGCAAAAGTTTTATTTCTTATGCTCCAGTGCTAAATGGCCTCCTTTCCAAATAGTAAGCGGTTAGAAGAAATAACAGAACAGTCAAGATTTACTAAGAGTGAACCCTCTTTTGGTGTTAAAAAATACTGTGAGGATTTACTAAAGACGTGCAGTGAAAAATTAGCAAGGAATGACAGTTATTTTTGAGACAATAAATCCCTCCCTAACCCTACCCTATAAACACTTTATTATTAAATAATCGTTAGGCATTATAATTGCACTTTTCACATATTTTCATAACATTTATTAAAAATAAATGCCTTTTTAATGTTATTTTTAATTTGCGCTGCTCTTGGTAGATTGCGTTTGTTGGTCATTATGGAAATGATTACACGACACCAATTTTAACTAAAACTTTGTATACGTTTTGGCCGTTCATTAACATGACAGCGGTGTTTTGGTGGCCCGAGAATACCAACTTTTTAAAACAGGTTTCAAAGTGAAAGTTTTTGAAAACAATACTGATAGCACGTTTCCAGGACCATTACCCGTCAAATTACGCAAATTAAAATTTAAAATTTGAAATACGCCCAATGGAAACATATATCACAAAAAAATGTTTTTACGCTCGCATGAGGTGTTTTTTTTGGTCAATTAAAAAAAGGAATATTACGCAAAACTGCAAAGGAAACAGTTTTTTTTTTTCACATTTACAGGTCACCTGGCGTACGTAACAGTCCATCACTCTTCAAAGAAAGTATGAATGTTTGGACAGAAGACGAGACAGAGTTCTAAACTCATAAAAAACAAAGGAATTGCGGGAATACTGGATTCTAAACAACAAAGAAATACCACAATATATCAAGAGCTTGAAGCAGAAATGAGGGAGAAACACCCAGAAACTCCTCATACGTGGCGCTCAGGGGCTTTCCTCGCCATTAATGCTTGGATAACACACACACGTCTCCTTCCATTTTTTAGTCGTTTCCATGGATCCATGTGAACAAACGGGGATTGCTTTCATAACATTGTCATCTGTACAGAGAAACAAACTTTTCGTTTTTTATTACATCGTTGTCGTGTAAACGTACCCTGAATATGATTTTTAATGATCTGAATTTTAAAATATCTGTCATGCTAATTTTTATATATATATATATATATATAAAAGTAAAGGTATTTGGAGGGAAATGTGCTGTTGTCATGAAAATGATGTTACAATGCAAAATTAATATGGTAAAATTCAGGGTGAAATATGACCAAGACATTTCTTTGTGAGATTCATCCAACATTATTTGTATGATTTTGTTTTGCTCACAAAAAATTTTTTTTTTCAAATAGCAGGCAGAAATCCAAACTGGAACTCACGTAGACAGTGCGAGATGAACACTCAGTGAAGTAGTTTGTATAGTGATCGCAGAAGTGCTCAGAATAAGATAAAATTTGACCTGACATAAAGAATTAAAGGTCAATTTGAGTTTCTCAAAGGTCAGAATTGTGTAAGTGTGTATGTGAGAGCGTTACTGTACCGTCGCGTCTCTTTTGAGCGGATTACCCAGTTCACACAGCGCTTGAGAGCCGTTCTGATTGACTTCACACAACACCTTCAAAACAAGACCAGCATTAGGAAGCTAAAGCTACATTCAGACTGTCAGTCCAAATCCGGTTTTATGTGCACATCCGATTGAAATCCGATCAGAATTAGCTAATGTGAACAGCAAAACAATCACACGAAATGCGATTTTTACAAATCCGTTTCAAGCTACGTCCATATCTGGTTTGAAATCCTATTCAAATCGTATTTCTGGAAAACAGTTTCAGTCTGACTGCTCTGATCGGATTTCGCGTGGTTTATGTGGCTTTCTCACGGCACGTAAAATGTATTAACGTTATAGGAAACATGCGTAAAGTCGCTGCCGAAACAATGCAGTGCCGGACGAGCAGAAAATGACAATATAACGGAGACATATTTTGAAACCGACGGAGACGACAGCGCGGCGGCTACACATTTCAATGTTGTAAAATTGAAATAAGACAACATCTCTATTGAAAACCCCTCCATGTTGAGGTTGTTGTTGTTTTTGGTGTATTCCTTCCAACGCAACATTATTCCCATGAAACCACTGCAGATATTCCGGAAAACGAAAGAGTGGCATGGACACACACATCGGATCTGAACAGTTGCGATACACAGTGCGGACATCAATAATTTTAGATCAGATTCCAATCGGATACACAAATAATCAGATTTGGACTGACAGTGTGAACAAGGCCTATAATAAATACGACTGCATACTAGGGGTGTCACAATATACCGCAATACAAAAATGCAAAAATGCGTGGATAGATCACCCAAAATAAAAATTACTGTGTGAAAAACAAATCAAGTTTAAACAGTTTTAGTGTCAGAACTACATTAAACTACTATAAATAATGTTGAATATTATGTATAATAATGCAGTGGGGGATATTTGTGTGTCCTGATAATGCCAGATGCCGGATGTTACCAGTAAAAGTGGCCTACATTATTTTAAATACAGTATATCTAGTCAGTGACAGTGAAAGCATATTCGTCTAAAATAATTCAGTATTTTCAGCTTCAGAGTCATGAATATTGTTATTCTGGTGTCTCTATTGTCCTGTGCTTTGGGTTTCAGCACCAAGTCCAAGACTATTCATTTACACACACAATGTAATATCAAATTTAGCATTTTAATCAGTAAATTCTTTTGTTAACCTTTAACCATATGTCTTAGAGTATCGCAATATTATCGTATCATATCATGAGTTCAGTATCGTGATATGTTTTGAGTCGTGACACGAGGGCATCGCTACACTCGACACATGAGCCGCCTGATGGAGAACCTGCTGTCCCATGAGTCCAGAGTACGAGAGTGTGTTTGGCAGAGACACCATCAGCTGCGCGGCGTGAGCATCGTCTCCGTCTTCCTGAGGGGTTTCTGGGTTCGACGGCGTGTTCGTCACCGTGACCTCGAGCACGACTGACCTCTGATCCGACAGAGAGAACACCGGCACATCAGAGCCGTCTCTAAACGCAGAGGAGTTCAAACTATGAGGGCTTCATGCATTTCTTTGGTAACACTTTACAATAAGGTTCATTCGTTAACATTAGTTAACTGGGTAACACTTTACTTGAAGGGGTGTACATAAGACTGACATGACACTTTCATAATCATGACATGACACGAAATGAAGGAGGTTTTATGCATGTTTATGACAACTGTCATTAAGTGTCATTCGCTCAATTATGACATTTTTAATGCAAATATGACATTGTTTGAGATTGACATTACCAAGACAACATAAATTGTCATAAATATGTCATAAACAGGACATAGCAGATTAATTATCAAACTTAAGAAAGCACTTAGCTTTATGGGTTAACATTACATTAAACTGTCATGCGGTTGGTTTTGACATTGGCTGTCATGAGGCCATTATAACTGTGTCATGAATATTTTTCTTGACCTCAACTACCGTGGTACCAATTGAATTTGTCATTAAAATGTTATAATGGCCTCATGACAGCCAATGTCAAAACCAACCGCATGACAGTTTAATGTAATGTTCACCCATAAAGCTAAGTGCTTTCTTAAGTTTGATAATTAATCTGCTATGTCATGTTTATGACATATTTATGACAGGTTGTCTTGTCTTAGTAATGTCAAGTTGTCATGAGACACTGACAGGTTATGATGTATTGGTTTATGTCAAGTTGTCATAACAAAGACATCTCAAACAATGTCATAGATATTTGCATTAAAAATGTTGAGCGAATAACACTTAATGACAGTCGTCATAAACATGCATAAACCCTCCTTCATATTAATGACATGTGTCCTGTCATGATTATGAAGGTGTCATGTCAGTCTTATGCACACCCCTTTAAGTAAAGGTTAACATGAAATAAGAATGAACAATACTTCCTCGGCATTTATTAATCTTAGTTAATATTAATTTCAACATTTACTAACATGTTATTAAAATCAAAGGTTTAGTTAACACTGTGAACTAACATGAACAAACAATGAACAGCTGTATTTTTATTATCTAACATTAACAAAGATGAATAAATACTGTAACAAATGTATTGCTCAAAGTTAGTTCATGTTAGTTAATGCATTAACTAATGTTAACTAATTCACCTTATTGTAAAGTGTTACCTATTTTTTACATTTAACGAGTGAAATGCTTGCACTGGTTAAGGAAAATAAAAGTGAATGAAAATTAATTAATGAATGAATTGTAGAAACATTTAGGAAACATGTTCACATTTAGGATGAGTCCTGGCACATCTGTATAAACGCTCACATGACTGAGACTTCACTTCACTGAGACTTACCGCGGTAAAGGAGTGAAGGCGTGTGAAACGGGTGCTTTTGTGCCAAACTGATAGACAAGCTGAAGGTTGCTCTGGCATATTTTATCCTCGCCACACCCTTCCCTGACAAAGTTAACCTGAGAACAGACAGAAAGCTTGCAGATTCATTTTTAATGTTATACTACTGGTTCCTGATGGATTGAATTCCCATTCGGTGAACATTATAAAAGGGGAAAATGTACAGACAGCAAGTCCTTTTCAAAGCATAAACCCTGACATGAAGCACACCGCTATCATATGATGATTTAATACATGGGCATGCAATATTGAAATAAACCCTTTATCTAAAGACAGATATAAATGTAAACACGTACATTCTCAACTGCTTGATTGTTATAAAATGTAACTATATTATCGCACAGCTCAAATGTGACTATAAGGCATGAAGACATTAAGATATTTTAAAGTCCCCTGTGGTAAAAATCTAGTTTTTAATGTTGTTTACGTGTCTATGTGGTGTTTTTAATATGCTTTAAGACAAACCATGTGTAAATTCATAAGTCGACAGCATTGCTGAGTATTTTCCCCTTAAAACTGCAGTGAACCAAAGACAGTCTCAAAAACACGGTTTGAAATCGCTGGTGTTTCTGACGTCACAAACTACCTTGTAACCAATCAGATCAACGTGTGATCGTCAACCAATGGATCTCCGAGCTGAGTGAGTGAATGGAGGCGGGGCTCATTTGCATATTGATAGAATCACGCATAGTAAACGAGGCAACTGTGTCGAGTTACATTCAAGATATTTTAAGGAAAAAACGTTTAAACATGTAATTTTGGTGATCAAAGATGAGGGGATGAAATGATTTACTACAAGGGGACTTTAAAACATTAACATCATGATTTTCTATAAAGCTACTTTGAAACGATATGTATTGTGAAAAGCACTATACAAATACATTTGACTTGTCTTTCACTAGATCTAAATACGATGCCACTTTTCACAATTTGTGAAGTGACAGCCATTATTACAATATTGATTTTTTTTCCCAATTAACCATCTTGTGCTGTTCGGAAACACTTTACGTTTTGTTTTTTTGCTTTACTTCATCTGAATGGTATGAAAATTGATAAAAGTGTGAACACACAAAAAAACGTTATAGACATGATTTGAAAAGGTTAAATGGTCCTGAAAAAATGGTCACAGTTGTATTGTTCGTGTTCAACAACGAGCGCACTGGAAATGAATGGGAGGGGCGAATTTCCTCTAGTGGAAGCGTTTGGTACTGCAGCCAAACAACATCTCACTGAAAGCTCATTTTTTGAGATATCACGCTCAAGTTTGGAACACATCTTGTTTAGATTTATGGCTTTGATTTTCTCACAGTTTTAGAGTAAAACATATTTTGGAAAATATATATTTCATATAAAAAACTGAAACGGTATTTTTGTGCTTTTTTTCATAACAATAAATATAACATTTTATAACTGTTTTCAAGTTCACTTTTTTAAAAAACTTTTCATGTCAGTAATAATCTTCCAAGTGCCGTCTTTAAAAAGAGACTAAACTTCAGTCTGTGCTCTAAAGCATTCAATATTTATGACAGTTTAAATTTTCATATCCATGCCTAAAAAGTGAATAAATGTATTATAACTACTGCATAAATTTAATTTAGTGCCATAAAATCCCCTAAAAATACAAAACATTAAATAAAAAATATTATCACACTAAAATATAGTACAATAATTTCATTGAAATTATTATCCAAAAAGATTTCGGTCATTTATGAGCAACACATGAGCAGCACCAGAGGGTTAAATGTGCAACCCTACACATATTAATCTAATGTAGGACATCTCTCTCTTGAGACAAATGCACAGTCTAGAGTCATTATACACAAACATCTGAACACAGAATCAAAATCAGATTCAATAGACCAAAATCAATAGATTTTTCACATCAGCAGCGGTGGATCATGTGAAGTGCATGTGCTGTACCTCGGAGTAGAGTGTGTTGGAGGGACTGGGGCTCAGGACAGGGCTCAGCTGGTTATGGTTATGGTTATGGCCCGTGTGATGGCGGTGTCTGCTTCTCCGGATAGTGTGTGTGATCGCCAGAGACACGGGCCGCAGCTTGTCCACAATGTTTTCCTGGTGAAACGAGAACAGAAGAGTTTATACCACTTCATTGAGACCCTCCTATCATATTATGAAATGCAGCCGCAGTTTCGATCGCAATGTGTTTGAATCCCCTTGGACTGTGACACTATTTTCTTCTGGAAACAAACTTTGTTGCATTATTTTTCTATTATCTCTGTAAAGCTGCTTTAAAACAATCTGTATTGTAAAGCGCTGTATAAATAAAGCTGACATGACATGTATTGAGTGCTTATCTTCATACCAGGTGTAAAGAGCATCTCTAGCTCTACCTGCACAACTAAAGTCACGGTCTGACAGTCCGGATGTTTTTGTCCTCGTAGCTCCACTTCCACAGAATGAACAAACTCCGGCTCTGATAAACCGCGGTCCAGGAACTGAACTCTGTGAGGAAGACTCAGCTTTCTGCGCTCCACGTCTGCCTCGAAATGAACCCCGAGAGCTGATGAGACAGAGACGTTCAAACATACACGTACATCTGCACTTACAGCGGATGATGTGGGAATGTCTTACTGATGTGCGGCGAGTAGGAGTCTGGATACGCAGTGTACGAGTAGCAGGCCTTCACGTCCACACTACAGGAAGACAACACACAATTACACAGGTACAGATTTACTGACAGTCATTTTTTTAAATATCAATTTGAAATTGGATTTACCTATACTGTATGTGATTAATACACCGCCGTTCAAAAGTTTGGGATCTGTAAGATTTTTTATGTTTTTAAAAGAAGTCTCTTCTGCTCACCAAGGCTGCAGTTATTTGATTAAAAATACAATAACAAAACTGTAATATTGTGAAATATTATTACAATTTAAAATAACTGTTTTAATGTATTTTAAAATGTAATTTATTCCCGTGATCAAAGCTGGATTTTCAGCATCATTACTGACAATTATTCAGTGTCACATGATCCTTCAGAAATCACTCTAATATGATGATTTGCTGCTCAAGAAACATTTATGATTATTATCAATGTTTTAAAAAATAAATGTTTATGTAAAAATAAAAATCTGGATTCTTTGATGAATAAAAAGAACAGCATATATCTGAAATATAAAAAAGCTTTTTTTGTAACATTACACTCTACCGTTCAAAAGTTTGGAGTCAGCAAGAATTTTTTTGGGGGGGATTAAATAAATCAATACTTTGATTCAGCAAGGACACATTAAATTGATCAAAAGTTACAGTGAAGACACTTGTAATGTTACAAAAGATTCTATTTTAAATAAATGAAACAGAATTTTCTATTCATCAAAGAATCCTGAAAAAAATAGTTTTCAACATTGATAATAATCATAAATGTTTCTTGAGCATAAGATCATCATATTAGAGTGATTTCTGAAGGATCATGTGACACTGAAGACTGGAGTAATGATGCTGAGAATTCAGCTTTGATCACAGGAATAAATTACAGTTTAAAATATAGAAAACGGTTATTTTAAATTGTCATAATATTTAACAATATTACAGTGTTTTTTCTTTTGTATTTTTAATCAAATAAATGCAGCCTTGGTGAGCAGAAGAGACTTCTTTTAAAAACATAAAATCTTACAGATCCCAAACTTTTCAATGGCAGTGTGTGTATGATGAATCATTGTGCTTGTAGTTTCCAAGCAAGATGTCATAAACACAATGAAAAAGTATGAGTAAAGTAACTCCTGACCAAACTCCGTCGTGGCCCTGGCAGTTCTGCTGCGTGAGATCGATGTACTGAGGCTCGATGGAGATCTCTCGGATCACGTGGACCACTGGACGTGACCTGGTGGACAACAATAAATTGTATGAAAATGTATGGTTGTCGGTACTGCGCCCAAACAAAATCTCACTGAAAGCTTATTTTTTTAGATATCAACCTAAAATTTGAAACACAACTTGTTCAGAGTTTTGGTTTTGATTTTCTTGCAGTTTTAGAGTCCACCAAGTTTTGAAAAAATATATTATATATAAAATATGAATAATTACATTTTTACATTTTCATAAACTCAAACTTCTATAAATGTATTTAACCTCTACAAAAATCGGCCAAATGTCTTCTTTAAAACAAGACCAATCTTACATCTATATTCCAAAGCATTCTTGAATTACAACCATTTAAGTTCGGATTGTGCATTTTCATGTTTATTCGAAAAAGGGGGCGCGACACTTAAGAGGTTAAATGACTGCCATTGCATCCGCTGTAACGGGTTTTAGAGCTCGAGTGTCAAAAACATAGATCTCACCTGTAAAGCACGATCTTATCACTGAGGGAGCCGACAGCTAGATCTGGATAAAAATTCCCATCAACATCTAGTCCTCCAGATATAGAATAGCCCAGTCGCTTGACTCCTGCATTAAGCCCATCCAGAACCTTCACATGAGGATAAATATACAGCTAATTTTATTCAAAACACTGTGATGACACTGCTGTGTGAATATTGATAAATCTATTCAGTAAACAGAACCTTGAGCATGGGACTGAAAGCTGTTTAGAATCAATATCACATGCTGTTGTTGTTCTGGATATCTTAATATTTTAGCCTTGTAATGTTGCTTCAATTCAGTTCAAATTAATCTTGGATAACTGACATTTTACACCATATTGCTTAAATTTTGTGTGTGTGTGAGAGAGAGAGAGAGAGAGAGAGAGAGAGAGAGCGTGTGGTGTGTGTGTGAGAGAGAGAGAGAGAGAGCATGTGTGTGTGTGTTTGAGAGAGAGAGAGAGAGAGAGAGCATGTGTGTGTGTGTTTGAGAGAGAGAGAGAGAGAGAGAGAGAGAGAGAGAGAGAGAGAGAGAGAGAGAGAGAGAGAGTGTGAGAGAGAGTGTGTGTGTGTGTGTGTGTATTAGAGAGAAAGTTTGCCTGCGAAGGTTTGGTATCAATGCCAGATGAAGAGCCACGGTAAATAAAAACTTTCCCGTCTCCATCAAACGGGGCTCCGACAGCAATGTCTGAAAACAAACACATTCAGATTCCAGTTTGACTAGATTTTACAGAACATTATACACAAGATGCGCGTACACCCTTGTGTAATATCTCTAAACTATCAAATAATATTGGATAATAATTGCATTATTTCTAAGTTCACATGTGGAGTATTTCGTCTTATGAACAACTTTCTTATTGAAAGTACAGAGGGAGCTCACAGGCAGAAAGCGGGAGTTAACCGGAGTCACCTCTGACATATGTGCGGCCGGATACACAAGTCCGGTATCCACAAAGTCACAGGAAAAAGACATATGAAACATGAAGCCAAAAAAGAAAACATGATTATAATCATATATGATTTATCTAAGTTCTTAAAGCAGTCTCTGGTGTTTTTCATTAGCATATGTGCATGTAGAACCTCGGATTCGGGAGGAACAGTGCGGTTTTCGTCCAGGCCGTGGAACACTGGACCAGCTCTATACCCTGTCCAGGGTGCTGGAGGGTTCATGGGAGTTTGCCCAACCAATCCACATGTGCTTTGTGGATTTGGAGAAGGCATTCGACTGTGTCCCTCGCGGCGGCCTGTGGGGGGTGCTCCGGGAGTATGGGGTCCGGGGTCCTTTGCTAAGGGCTGTCCGGTCCCTGTACGACCGGAGCAGGAGCTTGGTTCGCATTGCCGGCAGTAAGTCAGACTTGTTCCCGGTGAATGTTGGACTCCGGCAGGGCTGCCCTTTGTCGGCGGTTCTATTCATAATTTTTATGGACAGAATTTCTAGGCGCAGCCAGGGGCCGGAGGGTGTCAGGTTTGGGGAGCACGCTATTTCGTCTCTGCTCTTTGCGGATGATGTTGTCGTGTTGGCCCCTTCAGACCAGGACCTTCAGCATGCACTGGGACGGTTTGCAGCCGAGTGTGAAGCGGCCAGGATGAGAATCAGCACCTCCAAATCCGAGGCCATGGTCCTCAGTCGGAAAAGGGTGGTTGCCCACTTCAGGTTGGTGGAGAGTTCATGCCTCAAGTGGAGGATTTTAAGTATCTTGGGGTTTTGTTCACGAGTGAGGGAAGGATGGAACGGGAGATTGACAGACGGATCGGTGCAGCTTCTGCAGTAATGCGGTCGATGTACCGGTCTGTTGTGGTGAAGAAAGAGCTGTGCCGCAAGGCAAAGCTCTCGATTTACCGCTCAATCTACGTTCCTACTCTCACCTATGGTCATGAGCTTTGGGTCATGACCGAAAGGACAAGTTCCCGGATACAGGCGGCCGAAATGAGCTTTCTCCTCAGGGTGGCTGGGCGATCCCTTAGAGATAGGGAGAAGCTCGGTCACTCGGGAGGAGCTCAGTGTAGAGCCGCTGCTCCTCCACATCGAGAGGGGTCAGCTGAGGTGGCTCGGGCATCTGTTCCGGATGCCTCCTGGACGCCTTCCCGGGAAGGTGTTCTGGGCGCGTCCCACTGGGAAGAGACCCGGGGAAGACCTAGGACACGCTGGAGGGACTATGACTCCCGGCTGGCCTGGGAAAGCCTCGCTGTCTCCCCGGAAGAACTGGAGGAAGTGTCTAGGGAGCGGGAAGTCTGGGCATCTCTGCTTAGACTGCTGCCCCCGCTCCAGATAAGCGGAAGAAGATGGTGTGGTATATGTGCATTTCTTATGCAATGGTTAGCACAAGTAGCCTTTAGCATTGTATATAAATATACTTCCCTATTGGATCACAATCAGAAGTTTTTTCAGACATTCTCTGGTGTCTATGAGTGAGTTTTGAGTTGTTGTAAATGAATGTTGAGGATAACTGGTAGCCTGATAAGAAAAAATGGAAAACAATAGAGGTGGACAAGTATTGATAAAGTAATTGATGTGAATCTCAGTCATGGAAAGTGTATTGAGTTCCTATTGCAGGGAATTGTATTTTTAATACAGTAAATCTAATCAGAAAAAGGTTTTAACTTAACATGAGAGAAAATACTCTCCTGTTCAACTCAGAGGTAATGCAATTACTGTAAGTTTTAAAATAGTTTTCAATTGTTAGTTATGTTGCACAGGGGTGTACTTACTTTTGTTGCATACTGTAACTGTAATATGATATAACATAAAAAAGAGGATCAAACAATTAACCGTGTAACTTTGTACAAATAACCGAACCTGGAGTTCAATCTAATCTGCTTTTCCGAGATTTCACAATGACAAAACACACTTGCCTATGTGTGTTATTTTCCTCTTACCTTCATAACCATCCCGGTCCAGATCTCCAGTGCTGCCGACGGTCATCCCGAACATGGAGTCACACGTCCCGTTGAGTCGGATCGGGCGGGCCTTTTCCCAGTGGCCGGCTGGGTTCAGAAACACATACACCGCTCCTCCAATCTCTGCCTTTCGGTCGAAGAAATTGGGAGCTCCCACTACAAGATCTGTCCAACTGTGGAGAAATCCTCCAGTTAGATCTTGAGCACATCAGCTTTACACAGGAGCATGTTAAAGGCCCCTTTTAAGGATCTAAGCTCATGGTATAAAGTGCACTCAGTGCATGTCCGAATCCACTTTTGCTAGTTTAACGACGGGAAAAATGGTCAGCGCTCCCGGCGCATGGTCTAAAAGTGTCGTCTCTATTCTCTTAATGAGTATTGGGTGTGTTTTGTCTCTATTCTCTTAATGATTAATGGGTGTGTTTTGGGCGTAACGTGCAATAATCCAATCAGAGTCTCTTCTCCCATTCCCTTTAAAAGACAGTTGCCCTCGCGCTATGGCGGATTCGCTATTTGCATGGAGGAATTTCCAAGCGGAAAAACTGAACGCTTCTCTAGTGAGGAAACGGATCTGCTCATGTGCGAGGTTAAAGCTGTGTGTGTGTGTGTGCGAGGTTAAAGTGCAAGCAGAACATCTACGGGACAAGCCGGATTCTACCATATCTTTATGTACACAATAATAAAAACTTTTACATTGTAATCCTTTTATTTTTAATATTTGGCTAGTTTGTGTCCTGCTGCGCGTCCCTGTGTGTGTAATAAGCAGAGTGTGTGTGTAATAAGCAGAGTGTAGCGCGTTGTGGACCTGCCTATAGCCTCACATTACTAACACACTCTTTAAATAACAAAAAAAAAATACTGCACCATTGACTTTAGACAAGGTTTCAGTTGATCAATGGCTCAGTCTATTTCAGTTTCTCAAAATAGCAACGGTCCAACACACACCTGGTTCTCACACCAGCAGCCCATGGGCATTTGCTATTTAAACAATGTGGTGCAGGACGTGAAAATGATAACAGCGTCGGGCTGAAACTAGCAAAACCCATTGGGTATTGTATTGCATACACCCGCATTGTGCCGGGTGTATGAGAGGGCCCTGTGTCTTCTTACCCATCGCTGTTCAGATCAGCAGTGGCCACAGAATAGCCGAAGGAGGAGGCCAGTTCCTCGCCCCACAGAATATGCTCAGGCATCAGCCGGTAGACGTTGTCCTTCCGCAGCAGAACCACGGCTCCTGTGTGATTGGCTCGAGGAGCTCCGGCCACCAGCGTCAGCTCAGACTTACTCATCAGACCTTTGGCTGAGTCCACAGAGAAGCCTGGGACACATTCATATCAACAAAGTGATGATTTTGTACCTGATTTCACATGAACTTGAGTGGAATTGAGATACGCGAGTGTATTCATGTTGTCTGGATACCACTATCAGCAGTCAATGTCAATAGATTTGGAAATTGGAAATCTATTCAAATATTGCATAGAAAAAGTTCTGCCACAATGTTCTTTGTCTACAAACCCAGGTAGCTGTTCTGAGAGACGTCCTCGAAGGAGCTTTTGGACGGTTCCAGAGTTTTATAGACCAGGGCGTCCTCAACAGGACTGGCCATAAATAATAGACCTGAGCGTACAGACAGACGGACAGATACAGCGAGAGAATAGTTCAGATGATTTAGAGAGAAAAAATCCACATCAATTCATCAAAAGCAATTTTACAGGGACAACTACACAAATGATCTAATAGCCGAAAATGTCTGTCTTAAAGTCCCCCTGTAGTCAATTATTGTATCCCTTTAAACTCATGTTTGATCACCAAAATGACATATTTAAACGTTTTTACCCTGAAAAATATTTCTTCATGCCTTAAAATACCTTGAATGTAACTTGACACCCTTGCCTCATTGAGTATACGCGTTTCTGTGAATACGCAAATGAGCCCCGCCTCCACTCACTCACAGCAGCTCAGAGATCCACTCGTTGACGATCACGCGTTGACCTGCGATGTGTTTCCCGAAAGCATCATTAGCCAACTATGGTCACAAGTTCCAATTGTTAGTACAACGAGTCTGTGTTTCCCAAAAACATCGTTCCAACGAACATTCGCAAACAGCATCGCAAAGTAGTGTGTTTGGAACGACATATCTCAAGTTGTGGTTAGGAGCAGTGTTTCATGTTTGCATGACATGTGGAGTCAATAAATCCTGATCTTGAGCAAAATAAGAAAGTTAACATTCAGTACAATCTGTATCTTTTATTTAGAATACATACAAATATCATTTACGTCTTTTAGTTTGTCAAGAGATTTAAAGCGTTGTTTTTGATGTTCGCATGTGCAAACGTGCTCTAGCCTATGATTGAATCTGGAAATAAAGCAAAATAACTGAGAAAAATTAGAAATAGTCGTAAGATGCCATGTCCGTAATTTATAGCAAAACATCTCGCATTAGTTTGATCTCAAACAGTTTCATTAACAGTAGTTATTACTCCAACACCTGCGTGAAATCATTAACCAACGTGGTTGAACGACCAATTTGCGACAAAATGGTTTCGGGAAACAGTCGTGACTAGCTAGTTGATTTCTTCAACGATGCATCGTACTATGGTAGTGAAGCAGCGAATTACGTCGCTGTACGGGAAACACACTCCAGATTGGTTACAAGGTAGTTTGTGACGTCAGAATCACCAGCGATTTTAAACAGTGTTTTTGAGACTGTCTTTGGTTCACTGCAGTTTTAAGGAGAAAATCCTCAGCAATGGTGTCGACTTATGAATTTACACATGGTTTGTCTTAAAGCATATTAAAAACACCACATAGACATATAAACAACATTAAAAGCTGGATTTTCACTACAGGGGGACTTTGACATATTTACATAGTCATAGGAAAACAATTAATCAATCATAAATGTCCTAATATCATTTGAGGCCTATATGTGACCATTTGGTTTCACTTTATTTTGACAGTTCACTTTAGACATTCTACGAACTATAAGTAACTTTGCAACTACATGTCAACTAACTCTCATTACTGTGTGTTCACACCGGACGTGAATAGCGCGTCAAATTCGCGTCTACCGCGTCTAGTTTGACGCTTTACCACTTTGTGTTAATTCGCGTGTCAATGGCGAAATTGAAGAGCGTAAAAACAAAAGTTTGAAGCGAAATTTACGCGCGTCAGAGGCGAAATCCGGAGGCGAAAGTTTCGAAACCCGTTGGCGGCCATCTTTTTAGATGTTTATCGAGCATTAGCATTAGCATTATTCGAGAGAGTCACCGCTCGTATATGCTCTGGAGAGCAGAAACAGCTCCGTAGGGGACCTCGTCGCTGTACTCGGGTCCACCAGAACCTCCGGAGGGTTTCAGGAGTTTCACAATTTGCCCCAGGAGCTAGGTTTGGTGGACCTAATGGTGAGGACGCCGACGAGGACAGCGCAGGCCGTATAAGCCCTCGGCCTCGAGTGGTCTAGCTATGCCTGTCGAGCCCGCGCTCTACAGCCCGGCGCGAGGTTCACCCTCGCCCGCATCCACCTAATCTGTCATTTATTTTTGTTTTGATAATAAATGAAGCCAGCCTCCAAAAGTGATTAATCTGTCCTGTGATTTTTCTCTCTCTCTCTCACACATCACTGTCCAGACACGAACTTATATGTTGGTTGTCTTTACATTATAATAATATTTCATATAATCTAGATATGGAATAAATAGCATTCAATGCAAAATGAATATGTCTCATATATTGAAATCAAGTTTTATGTGATAAAATATTTGCTTTGTTGTGCATTAGAACCACAGTCATATATTACAAAATAATTTATTGAAGCATCCAGATACTTCACCACGTGACAGCAGCAAGCAGCTAGGCTCCTGATTGGTTAACGCGGCGCGAATTGACGCAGAAGTTCAGATTTTTCAACTCGGGCGGCAGACGCGAATTCGCGTCAAACGCGTGAATGCACAAATAGCACTAACTAAATCATTCGCGCGTAACGCGCTTAACGCGCCAGACGCTCAATTCGCGCCATTCGCGTGAACTTGACGCGCGAATGAGGCGTATTCGCGTCTACCGCGCCGCGCTCTACGCCTCATTCGCGCCGCAGGAATTTTTTACGCGCGTAACGCGTCTTTGCATTGACTTAACATTGAAATCACTCGCGCCTGACGCGCTATTCGCGTCCGGTGTGAACACACCATTAGAGTATTAGTAGACTGTTAGTTTCGGGTTAGTAGAATAAGTTGACATGTAGTTGCAAAGTAACTTATAGTCAGTAAAATGTCTGAGAAGGATTAAAATAAAGTGTTATCAGATATTAATCAGACAGTCTTATACTCTAATGACTGCTGGTTAAAATGAAGTTGCAAAGTTACTTAAAGTCAGTAGAATGTCTAAAGTGAACTCAAAATAAAGTGTTAACAATCATTCAAATGAGTGGTCCAATATAACGTCGAAAAGCTCTCAATCCCATTACCTTTCCAGTTGTAGGTACCCGGAGCCCCGAACACGATGTAGTTTTTGTCCGGTGTGAAGCTAGCAGACAGACCCTGCTGACAGAACCCAAACTGCTCGTGTCCATGAGAACGACCTTCGCAAAACTTCCACTCTCCCCCGTCCAGATCATCTCTCTCAGTCAAATCCTCACTCAGCACATAACAGCGTCCGATCGGATCACGGGTCTCAAACTTCTGGTTGACATGTTGTCTGAGCTCATAGAGGTGAGCACATGTCTGTGAGATGACATTAGAACAAAAACAGGACACATTTAGGACACATTCTACCCATTCCCATTTTACCCTATTTTTATTTGATTTTCCACACTGACAGTCCGCGTTGCAAGCAAGCAGTGGTGAAGGAAGTACTTAAGTTGCATTGAATTCCATCTTTCTTTACACCCATGAACTGTGGGTGTTTTGAGGACACGAAGGATACGCTTGATGCATCCTTCAAAATATGCTAAATGAAGGATGCTAAAAGAAGGCTGCCTTCTCAAGGATTTTTAAAATTGAGATGGTCTTTGACGGCGCTTGGCAGTGTTATGACCCTGTCTTTTTATTGTCTACCTGATGGTGGCAGTATAACATCTGACTGTGACGTCACTGTTAATTAGATCATTTATGGGTGGAGAGTATAAATGTTTGGACTGATCTACCCAGCGTTAATTCTGGTGGAACGTAGTTCTCCAGAGAAGTCGTTTGCTCCAATTTGTTTATTATTTACCAACATTCATTACCCCATTTATTTAAATCCCTAGACATGGTGTTATATTTCTGTATCAGATCATTTTTTTCTTAATAAATAATCTTGCAATGCAAACCCTTGGTTTGTATGCGTAATCCTCTTTATGTTACAGTTGGGAACGAGCTGGCCGTGACAGCAGCCAAGGTTACTAGGATGCAGCCAATGGTTACATCCGAAATCGAACTCTTCCCCACTATATAGTATGAGAAAAAAGTATACAAAAAGAGTAGTTTGTCCGAATACATAGTATTGGAAGAACAGTAGGCGAAAAGTACCCGGATGATCTACTACTTCTGGCGAGATTCTAAAGTGTGCATATGATGGACGCTTTACTATCCCATGAGGCCACGGGAGAGGATTTACCTCAGTGACACTGGTAGGTCATATGATAATGACAACATGGCGGATATTGTATGTCCGGATTACATTCATACTACCCATATTCATACTATAAAGAACATACTATTTTAACAATCCAGAAGAAATTTCAAATTCAAATGAGTACCTACTCAGAGAGTATGCGATTTTGGACGCCTCGAAAGATTAGCCCTGATCAATAATACCTGCTAATCAAGGTGTTCAGGTTTACTTCAAAATAGCAAGCATGTGTGCTGGAGCAGGATTGGAGATGAAATCTGGATGTAATTATCCCTCCAGGAGCAGGTGCAACCCCGCCGGTCCTACTCGTCCCGCTCCACCCGGGTCGTGGCACCATTAGCCCTGTTTCCACCGCAGGGGTGGTACTCGGTGTGTTGCAGTTTATTTTAACCACCAATTTTGCGGTCTGTTGCGGTGTGTGCTGTAAAAGTTGTTTGGTATTCGAATCAACAAAGAAGTTAAAAAAATACGACTGATGGACCGACGACGAGGTTCAGGCTTTATTAAGCTTAAATTCAGCGGATGAAATCCAGCGGGAACTGTAAAGTAGTGCACAGTCCTACGTCACCGGACTAGTCTGCCTAATCTTCCTGGTACTTTAGGCCGCGATTGAAACACGCAGAAACACGAACCGGGACTCGGACGTGCTAACGAAGAAGCTAAAGACTGCAGTCTCTAGCGGCAGTCGCTAGTGCGCCTCTTGAGATCAGGGGAGTGAGGTTTACCTGCACAGCTCTCACTAGATGGCCTCCATGACACTCGACCCCTAAACCTCACTCCCATCCGGGTCATGACACCAGTGTAACCAGGGCTTGACATTAACACCCGCCAATTTCAGCGGTGGCATGTAACGCAATAACTAGCCACTTTGGCGGGTTGAATTTTAAACAGGTATCTGAAATAATAAACTAAGTGCAATCTAGTGTTGTCGAAAATAATCCATCATCTCAATCATCTCTCCGATAGCGAGTTCACAAAACCCACGTCCCTTTACTCACTCGTTTCATTTGCTCTGGATGAATATTGTTGGTGTTACAGGGCTTGCATTATGGTGAAGGATTGCGTGTATTGACCATAATTTTACTCATTCTCGCAGGTTTTGTGCTCACACCCAAAGTCCGCGCACATAAAGACAAGTATTAGCTATATAAATCAGTATAAGTGGTCCGTGCGTCAGGTCTTAAAGCTACAGCAGCCAAATATACCGGCTGCCAAATTATGAGATAATATTAAAAAGATCTATATGGCAGTTTTTTCCCCATGTTATCGATGTCAACACTGTGGCGTGTGAAAACGCTGAGTGGCTTGTAACTTTGGAAAACCACTAACCACAGTGGCTGGTGAGCAAAAAAGTTAAAGTCAAGCCCTGATTGTAACCCCTCCGGTCCAACTCGGTCTGCTCCGAGCCGGACTCGAACCCGAGTGTCCGGCATTGGGAGGCGGAGATGCTAACAAGGACGTTAATATCACAGTCTCTAGCGTTATCTCTCACTAGCTGGCCTCTGTTACACAGGGTTTATAAACTCTACTGCAGGATTTTATACATAGCCAATGACTGCTTCACATCAGATCTGTCTGATCTACCCGTCACAGGTATAACATATACTCACCACCACTTTTCCACCAATCCCTTGACTTTTGACTGTGACTCCCAACCACTGGTTGTCTTTGCTCATCTGTTCCGGACTCACTTGAGAAAACAAGAAACATTCTTCCTTGAATGGACACTTAGCTTAGCAGAGATAATAGTTCATCACATGAAAATGAAGCTGAAGTGTTACCATTTCCATCGATGTCCACCCGTTCACACTTCTCCGATGTAACTGGACAGCGATACAGAGCACCGGGACGGATGGTCTGCAAAGTTCCCACGCCTCGGGCCTGAGGAGCCCCAACCAATATCCTGCAGAGGAAGAACAACTGTTTTACCCTCATCCTTCCCTCGGGTCATTTTGACCCGGAATGTTTTTATTTATTTTTTTATTAAAAAATGTGAGTGTTTATCAGATGGGTCCAAGACCCCAGGACTTTTGTCGCACGTGAACCATGAATACACACACACACAAATTTTTTTATGGATTTGAGGAGTTTTGTGGTTGAAATTTAAGCAACAAATCCTTCCCTCGTGGGTCAACTTAGCCACCCTTAGAAATGAATGGAATGCGAGGAATGCTTCAGTACACATAGAAAACCTAAAAATGCTAAAAATTTACCAAAAAATATTTTTTGTAAACATCTACATGTGTTTCTGAATGCATACTAAAGAGAAACTGACTTTAGGACCCAGAGGAACAGCTCATTTGCTCTATATAGAGCTATAAGGCCATCTAGAGTCATGAAATATCATGTTATATAATTTTTCCACATGAGGTCGGCAAAGACACCCAATGTAAGATATTTTGAGCTGAATTAAAAGGGTAATGCATGAAATTGTGAGTTATTCTGAATTTAAATTGAAATAATGTGAGGAATGTGCTTAAATTACTATTTATTTATTATTTACTGATCAAATCTAGTCATTTAAAGGTAAATAAAATAATAAAATAACAAAAAAATCTCCCAAAAAATTGATTTAAAAATGGAAAAACATGAAAATGAAAAAAATAAGCTTTCTGGACAAAAAAAAAAAAGTATAATTTTAGGGCTTCATGTCATTTTGACCCACGAAGGAAGGATGAGGTTCTGTTTCTAGTCTAACTCGTAAACACTGTTTATGAAGAACTTACTTTACTAGAGCTGCCACATTGGCCTTTCTAATTTCTCCCATTCATTGTAATACCAGTGATCCATCTAAGGATCTACGGACTTCTTTTGCTTTGGATAAGGTTATCGCTCCACCATCAGCCAAACACTGAACAAGAATGATGTACATTTAAAACAACAATAAGGAAGGGAGTGCA
Source organism: Rhinichthys klamathensis goyatoka (assembly GCF_029890125.1). Taxonomy (NCBI): domain Eukaryota; kingdom Metazoa; phylum Chordata; class Actinopteri; order Cypriniformes; family Leuciscidae; genus Rhinichthys; species Rhinichthys klamathensis. The sequence continues at coordinate 2,296,815 of NW_026606634.1, forward strand.
AGTAGGTCATTTCTGCCTGTGTAAAGTTTGCCAAAGTGCATGTGGATCAACCAGAAGACTGTAATGAAGACTACTTTATTATGTGGACAGATGAGTCCAAAAATACTCAGTGCCCAGGTCCCGGTGTTCGGCCAAATTGTTTATCATTGAGTTATTGTATTGAATCAATTCACATTTGGTTCCTCAGTGCTCGCCTGACAGCACAGGGGTGTCAGTATGATGTTCGGTGTAGATGTACTTCCTCTGGACCAAGACGTTTTGCCATTCGCTGACTGATCTTTAGATTCTGTGTTATACAAGAAAATCGTCTCAGGTTACTACTGTAACCATAGTTCCCTGAGAAAGGGAACGAGACGATGCGTCAAGTGACGCATCGCAAGTTCCCTCGAAAGGGAACTACAGGAGCATTTGATGGTGTAATACTGTATTTATTGTAACGTGTTACTCTGTCCTGTGGCTCGTATACACCAAACAATATGTGCTCATTCTGCTCAAATTTCTGTTCACTAACTTCAGTTCATACATCAGGAAATGTTTGGGAGTTCCACGCTGCCTCAGCAGAGTGGGACTTTATAGTAAAGGAATATTGCAGCTGCCAGTCTCTGCTTTAACCGAGGAGTTTAAGTGTGCCAAGGTCAGACTGGAAATGACCTTAGTAGAGTCACGCGACAAATGTGTAAGGGAGGCAGCCCCTGTGTTAAAAACTGGTAGAAAGTGGTCAGCAAAGAAATCTGTAGTAGAGGCAAAGGCTGCCCTTCAAATTGGGGATATCGTGGGACAGGTACAGCATGGAAGAGGGGGTTTTGGGCTCAGTTTAGCTCCTCCTAAATGGCACAAGGCAGGCCCAGCTCAAAGGAGGAAGCTGGTAGTCAACGAGATGCGAAAGCAGGAGGAGAGGATGAGGTGTATAAAGGCCATTTCCCAGGCCAAGCAGGGAGAGTGGATGAGATGGGAGAGTGTGGAACAACGTAAGATGGGCTGGCAAGACCTTTGGTCAATGGAAGAGAGTAGGATCAGTTTCCTTATTAGGTCAACATATGATGTTCTCCCATCACCGCAGAACCTAAACCTCTGGGTAGGAGAGGATCCCTCTTGTCCTTTGTGTTCATCACCTGCCACATTAAGGCACATTTTGACAGGATGTAAGGTGGCTCTTAGCCAAGGTCGGTTTACTTGGCGCCATGACCAAGTACTGCGATGTTTGGCTTTAGCATTAGAAGGCAAGCGTAACATGACCATTAAGTTGCCGCCTGTTCTAGCAAAACATTACACGCAGAAGACAATATTCCTCCGCCCAGGCGAGCAACCACCAAGAAAAGGTGTTAACACCAACTCTCGCCCAGGACAACTGGAAGCTGCTAGGGACTGGAAGATGCTGGCTGATCTTGATCAACGGCTTATTTTTCCACCCGAGTTTGCCACCACTAACCTACGACCAGATATTGTTTTGTGGTCTGGATCAGCACGCATTGTTCAACTGATAGAGTTAACAGTGCCATGAGAGGATGTGGTAGATGAGGCATGTGAGAGGAAGAAACTGCGGTATACTCATCTGGCCACTGAAGCAGAACAGCGAGGATGGAGAGTCCAGGTTTATCCAGTGGAAGTGGGTTGTCGAGGTTTTGTGGCACACTCTACAACCCGGTTCCTCAGAGACATCGGATTCAGCGGCCAAGAGTTGCGTCGCACAGTAAAGAACTTATCTGAAGCAGCAGAAAGGAGCAGCAACTGGCTGTGGTTGAGACGGAAAGATTCTAGCTGGCTGTGTACAGGCCGCCACGCTACGGTTTTGTAGAATTCTTGAAAACTTGAAGAGTCTGTTGGTTTGTTTGTATACGATCCTGTGGATATTGCGTGAATGACGGGTGGTTGGCAGAGGTGGGTAGTAACAAAGTACATTTACTTCGTTACATTTACTTGAGTATTTTTTTGGAAAATTTGTACTTTTAAGAGTGGATTTAATTTTGGGTACTTTTACTGTAACTCGAGTACATTTCTAATGAAAAAACTGTACTTTTACTTCGTTACGTTGGGTGACGTTCCTCTCGTTACTTTATTTTAATGCAATATGTTGTTAAAAGCGTAGTTTATTCTAAGCGCGCGCTCTCTCTTTTTTCTGGGCATGAGCAATGCTCAATTCACAAATGAATCACTCTTTTGAGTCGATTCTGTTCAAAGACTTCATCAAACAAGTTGGGCAGATCTGTCTAAATCGGTTCGCGAATCAGTTTGAATGATCTGTTCAGTTTCCTGCACGAACTGAATCGTCTCGGAGTCGTAACAGGAAGATTTAAGAACATCAAGAGCGTTGTATGAAGTGGCGGTCCACATTCTACAGTAGCTACAGTCTAGAAAGTAAATCTGCAAATGCATCATATTTTTTTGCCAGCGATGAAGATCTTTTAGTTGAACATCTTCGTATGTTACTTCGTAAGCTGTCTGTGAATGAATTATTCCACACGACGATACATTCGATTTCATGTGCCTTTGAGGTACATTTTACAACCAAACAGATTATTACGCCATATAGCACTACTACAAAGTATGACATTACCCTTTTTTTGGACATATACATTACTTTATAGTTATACATTAAATAAGCTATCATCGTCCAGTTTATGAATGTGTGTACACACACAATGTGTGTGTATTGCGCAGTGGCGTGCGAACTCGACTTGAAAACGAATGCCTTTGCCTGCCTTATTAGACTCAGTTAACCAGTTTAAAGATGCTTTCATAAATATAGCCTACTGTACATTTAAATACATTTTGGAGAACAGACAGAAGAAGATCCTTGCATTTGATCGTTGTTAGTGTTGGGCATGCATGATGACTGCGAGCACATGTGCAGAGTTTTAACTCTTTCTAATCTGTGTCAATGGTTCCCACCCCTTTACATATGAATGCAAAACTCCATAGAGTCACTTTATTCCGACATTGTCTAATAATCCAAATGTAGTTGTATAAGTTACTATACTATTATACAAACCAAAGGACAGGCAATGGTTTTCAGGCTACAGATATAATATACAGATAAACAGAAATAATGTTTGTCTCTTCTGTTTTTGTTGCAAAGATAGCTTATCTAATTATGATAATAATAGTAATTTAAATGAAAAAAATATCTAAATAATATCATGTTATACACTCACCGGCCACTTTATTAGGTACCCCATGCTAGTAACGGGTTGGACCCCCTTTTGCCTTCAGAACTGCCTCAATTCTTCGTGGCATAGATTCAACAAGGTGCTGGAAGCATTCCTCAGGGAGTTTGGTCCATATTGACATGATGGCATCACACAGTTGCCGCAGATTTGTCGGCTGCACATCCATGATGCGAATCTCCCGTTCCACCACATCCCAAAGATGCTCTATTGGATTGAGATCTGGTGACTGTGGAGGCCATTTTAGTACAGTGAACTCATTGTCATGTTCAAGAAAACCAATTTGAAATGATTCGAGCTTTGTGCCATGGTGCATTATCCTGCTGGAAGTAGCCATCAGAGGATGGGTACATGGTGGCCATAAAGGGATGGACATGGTCAGAAACAATGCTCAGGTAGGCCGTGGCATTTAAACGATGCCCAATTGGCACTAAGGGGCCTAAAGTGTGCCAAGAAAACATCCCCCACACCATTACACCACCACCACCAGCCTGCTCAGTGGTAACAAGGCATGATGGATCCATGTTCTCATTCTGTTTACGCCAAATTCTGACTCTACCATCTGAATGTCTCAACAGAAATCGAGACTCATCAGACCAGGCAACATTTTTCCAGTCTTCAACTGTCCAATTTTGGTGAGCTCTTGCAAATTGTAGCCTCTTTTTCCTATTTGTAGTGGAGATGAGTGGTACCCGGTGGGGTCTTCTGCTGTTGTAGCCCATCTGCCTCAAAGTTCGACGTACTGTGCGTTCAGAGATGCTCTTCTGCCCACCTTGGTTGTAACGGGTGGTTATTTGAGTCACTGTTGCCCTTCTATCAGCTCGAACCAGTCTGGCCATTCTCCTCTGACCTCTGGCATCAACAAGGCATTTCCGCCCACAGAACTGCCGCTCACTGGATGTTTTTTCTTTTTCGGACCATTCTCTGTAAACCCTAGAGATGGTTGTGCGTGAAAATCCCAGTAGATTAGCAGTTTCTGAAATACTCAGACCAGCCCTTCTGGCACCAACAATCATGCCACGTTCAAAGTCACTCAAATCACCTTTCTTCCCCATACTGATGCTCGGTTTGAACTGCAGGAGATTGTCTTGACCATGTCTACATGCCTAAATGCACTGAGTTGCCGCCATGTGATTGGCTGCTTAGAAATTAAGTGTTAACGAGCAGTTGGACAGGTGTACCTAATAAAGTGGCCGGTGAGTGTATATACAGTATATATATATATATATATATATATATATATATATATATAGGCCTATTTGATATATAGTATATATATATATATATATATATACTATATATCAAATAGGCCTATATATATATATATATATATATATATATATATATATATATGTATATATAGGCCTATTTGATCCAAAGTAACTAGTAACTAACTACTTGAGTAGTTTTTTCATTGGATACTTTTTTACTCTTACTCAAGTAACTTTTAAGATTATTACTTTTACTTTTACTTTGAGTAAATATTTCTATAAGTACTTGTACTTTTACTTGAGTGCAGTTTTTGGATACTCTACCCACCTCTGGTGGTTGGGCAGATATTGTGTTTTGCGGTAGGTGGTATGCCATACGGAACCGTTGTCCACTGAAACTGCATATTAACGCACCAGTGGGGCTCGACAGCCTTAGTCAAACGGGTTGGCGCGTATGGTTGGGTTGCGGAGAGATTGTGAGATTGTGGTTAGGTCTCAGCAGCAGGAGGGATGTAGAGGTCAGTAAGCTGGGCTGAGTTGAGTGGGGGACGGAGGGGGGTGACTCTGGGACGCCAGAGTCACTGTCGAGCCCTCTTGAGGTGTCGTGGGCTAGTCGACGAAACACTGAGGACGGAAGGTGCCCACTTGAAGACCCTAGAGATGTCCCCTACTCGGCTCAATCCAGACGGTTGTCGTGCTGGTCCTGTAGTTGCAGCCGTCGCGTGCGCTGACGCGCCAAGTACACTGCAGCCATTAACGTCGGACAGAAGGGGAGTCACACCACCATATGGAAAGAAGCGTAAATGGATGGAGAAGCATAGTTTACTGTAAAGCTACGTCTTAGTTTTGCATATCTTGGGGAAAGCCGAGTACAAATCAGCATGAAGTTTTAACATCTACTCTCGTGTAATGGAAATCAGTTTTCTTCATTTCTGAAGTCTCTGTGTCTTTTGGTCCCGAATCAGAGAAAGCACAGAGAATCGTGTTAACTATCAACATGACTGTCCTCATTTACAACACTATTGTATCTATTGTTTTAGCATTTCCAACAGAACATTTTATTTAAAGTGTCACTGTTTCTTATGGAAGCTTGTTTCCGCCACAGAATAAAAAATAAAAATTATATTAAATAATAATTGCGACTTTTTATCTCACAATTCTGACTTTTTAAATTGCATGATATAAATTCACAATTGTGAGATAAGAAATAAACTCGATATTCTGACTCTATAACACACAGTTCTGAGAAATAAAGTCAGAATTGCGAGATGTAAACTCTTAATTGTGAGATAAAAAGTTGCAATTATCGTTTTAAATGATTTATTCTGTGGCGGAAACAAGCTTCCATACTTTCTGAAAACCCACTGAAACGCGAACACGTCACAATATTCCTCATTTAAATAATTGATACGCAGAATAAAGGGGCGGGGCCTGGTGAGTTAGTAATGCTGTGTTCCAGACAGCTCCGAACTTGGATTTTTCCCACTTTGTTCTTGGGAATAGCGTCTGGAACGCCACTAAAAGTCGGACATTCGACCTGTGAACTTGGGGTACATCGTTCAACCCAAACCTCACTTTCAAGATGTCCGCAAGTCCTGCTTCCAATGAGTTAAAACGTAAAAACAGACTTTAACATTAGACATCAAGTTTATGTAATAATACCTTTGTTTTTGCTTTTCGTCAGCTGTTTTCAAAGCAATTTGATGTTGTTTTTATTCTGTTTTGCCATAATTGACACAAAAACACAATATGCTTGTTTTGTAATGTGGCGACATCATGTGGTCAACATGTGAACATGTGATTGCCTAAAAAACTTACTGAGGTCTGAAGTGAGACATTAATACGGGATATTCCCACGTCAAACCTCGTCTGGAACGCAGCATTAGTAGTGTGTTAAACTGGCGGTTATGGGTAAGGGGCGGGACATTTCCCAAACACACGACCAATTACAACACGCTGCTCCAGCCGACCAATCAGAGCACAGTGTGCTTTTCAGAAGGAGGGGCTTCACAGAGACAGGAACTAAACAGAGCGTTACTGACAGACTAGGAAGAGAGGAGCCGCAACAATGGAGAATATGGGGAAAATAATCAACATTCAAGCAGGAAAACCTGTTAGTAGAGCACAAAAGACTTTGTAAAATGGCATCATACGGCCTCTTTAAATGTTTTATTGGTGAGTGTGCTAGTGGATTTTTTATTTAAAATAAATGCTTTGCAAGTGCAATGACAGGAGAGGGAAACATCTACACATTTGCTTGAATTTTTGGACCCCACAGCCAATTTATACAATCATGTGTGTGTAGCTTAAATGCTTTCTGTGATCTGAAGTTGCACACTGAAGATAGCTTTAATGTCAGACTTTTGTGTGTCTTTTGAAAGGTTATCGCCCCAGTGAAATCTTTTGTACCTTTTTCTCTGAGAGTGTAGCCGGCTGTTAAAATGAGTGGTTTAGAGGGAAACATTTGTTAGATTGTGAGTTTGTAAGGTTCATGGCATCGTGTCTTAATACAAGGGTTTTGCAAAACTTGCAAATGTCCAGGCCTTGCATATAATGCATGTCCTTTTCTGAGCCCCTGACTGTATTTAACAAGCTTTGTGTTCGTGAGTGTGAAAGAAAGCTGTAGATCTTGAAGACAGAATGTGCGGGTCTGAGTCTCGCCTCTGGTTTTGTGTCGAGGCGTCTGGATGCGGGACAAGAGCTCCAGAACGCTGGGAACTCATTAGCATGAGAAAGACTGTGTGTGAAAGGCATCTAACCGGAGGACAATGAGCTGATCTCCCCTCCTGATGCAGCGCAATATCTCTCTCAGCTGTACATGCTCTCTCTCTCTCTCAAACACACACACTCTCTCTCTCTCTCTCTCACACACACACACACACTCTCTCTCTCTCTCTCTCTCAAACACACACACACACGCACACACTCTCTCTCTCTCTCAAACACACACACACACACACACACTCTCTCTCAAACACACACACACACACACACTATCTCTCTCTTTCTCTCTCAAACACACACACACACACACTCTCTCTCAAACACACACACTCACTCTCTCTCGCTCTCTCAAACACTCTCACACAAACAGAAACACACGCACACACACTCCCTCCCTCTCTCTCAAACACACACACACACACACACTCTCTCTCTCTCTCTCTCTCTCTCTCTCTCAAACACACACACACGCACACACTCTCTCTCTCTCTCTCTCAAACACATGCAATGTCCTCATATATCACGTGTAAGTTGTAATACCAGTGTAATATGCATGTCATTATACACATTTGTGTCCTCATATATCACAAAAACAAACACACTCTCTCTCTTCTCTCTCAAACACACACACACACACACACACAAACACACAAACACACACTCTCATACACACACACAATCTCTCTCCCTCTTCTCTCTCTCTCACACACACACACACACTCTCTCTTCTCTCTCTCTTCTCTCTCTCTCTCTCTTACACACACACACTAAGCAGATATTAATCAGACAGTCGAGTACTCTAATAACTGTTAGTTGACTTGTAGATGCAAAGTTACTTATAGTCAGTAGAATGTCTAAAGTGAACTGTCGAAATAAAGTCTTTTTGTCATGACCCTCTGAAAGCCTTGGCAAGAAGTGTGTGTGTGTGTAGATGGAGATGGGTGACAGCGGCAGTATTTCCTAAACAATCTAAATAACTGTATATTGATGAGACTCCGCGTCAGTGCAGGAGTCTGAGGGTCGGGTCGCGTCTCGTATAGCAGCAGCGCTCTATAACGGGCAGCAGATCTCACACTGTATAAATAGAGCTCACACACAGTAACAGACCACACCACATGACTTCCTTACACAACGCCTATCGATTGTGTCCAAATGTGCATTTACTGCCCGCACACTGGGAACGGTGGATCTGATCTCACTGTGAGTCAGAGAGAGATCACTGTCCTGAGGCGTCAGAAATCACGATCTCACAAACATGTACGGGTTCCTTCAGGGAACTTCCCCGGATCCAATAACATCAAACTCCAAATCCACTACTAATATTGTAATCTAAAACTTTATAAAGAAGGAGAGAAGTGAGTCACAGAGATTGGGTTTATGTCTGGCTGCACTTCTGAAGTTTCCCTTCAAGGATCAAGAAACAATATATATAAATTAAACAACCTGAGAAATAGAAATAAAACCAAGACAACAACAACAACTTGTTCAAAAGTTACAAATAATGCATTGCTTGATGAGCTCTCGTCTTACAGCATTAATGAAGGATTTGTTGTTACATCCATTAATGAAGGATTTGGTGTTACATCCATTAATGAAGGATTTGTTGTTACATCATTCATTAATGCTGTAAGACGAGAGCTCATCAAGCAATGCATTATTTGTAACTTTTGAACAAGTGAACAGAAAGATCTGCTGGTGACCCGAACTCAAAAAAATGATTCAAGATTGGTCCTAACTTTTTAAAGTTAGTTCGACCTAATTTGAATCAGAAAAGTAAGTCTGATTACCTCTCGACTAATTTCGAGTTGGTCAAATTAGACACGGTGAATCCTTTCTGCTTCGGCCTAGACTGAAACCTTGACAGCTTTTAACAGCTTCTGGCTAAAACAGCATCTTGTAACCTTATAGCTTAAACACACACAACCTCCTTTTAGACGCCAGAGACAGACGAGTGTGTGTCGGACACTAGTAAACATACAGCTCTGATGGACACTGTCTACAGAAATACATTTACACATCATTTAGAGAGCGAGAATGTGTAAATGATGAAGCCCTGTTTAATCACATCACAGTAGTCTGAAAACACGAGTTTAAACTATTTTAACTTGACTTCTCAAAGGCACAACACTCAATACATTAAAAAACAAACACTAAACTGATCATATATGTATTTGTTTCTAGGTGGATCGTTGAAGAAAAAGAGACACGCACGTCTCCTGGAAAATCATACGGCGGCTTCGAAACGAAGTGTTTCCCATTTTGTGTGTGTTGTGCATCAGACGCTCAGCCAACGGTGTGTGACGTCTGAGACTGAGACATCAATTCCCTTTAGTCGACCTCACAAAGTGACCAGTCGGTTGTTGGGTCACTAGTCGACCATCCTGACCGACAGTATTATGCATTATTATAGACTCTAAATGCTTTGCTCCTGATTTCCATTCAAATCAATGCGTATTGATGTTGATTGACAGGTCATAGTAGAGCTGATGATCCTGAATAAAGCTGTGATCATGTGACTCATAGAAGACAGTCCTGACTCGTTCTTCACAATGTGACACAACTATAAAAGCGAAGAAATATGCATGCATTTACAGGTGAAACTCGAAAAATGAGAATATCGTGCAAAAGTTCATTTATTTCAGTAATTCAACTTAAAAGGTGAAACTAATATATTATATAGACTCATTACATGCAAAGTGAGATATTTCAAGCCTTTATTTGATGATTATGGCTTAAAGCTTATGAAAACCCCAAATTCAAAATTAGAATATTGTGATAAGGTTTTCATAAGCTGTGAGCCATAATCATCAAAATTATAACAAATACAGGCTTGAAATATCTCACTTTGCATGTAATGAGTCTATATAATATATTAGTTTCACCTTTTAAGTTGAATTACTGAAATAAAAAAACTTTTGCACGATATTAAAATGTTTCGAGTTTCACCTGTAATTTGGTAACACTTCGAAAGTTCACTTTAGACGTTTTACTGACTATAAGTAACTTTACAACTACATGTCAGCTTATTCTACTAACCCGAACCCGAACCTAACAGTCTACTAATACTCTAATGAGAGTTAGAGTGACATGTAGTTACTTATAGTTACTTATATATCAAATTACAGTAACCATTCATTTTACTCCACACAAGATCACAAGAGTGATTTTTATCAAGTAACAGAGTCTAGATTCTGGTCTCTTCTCTCTTTTCATCTGTTTTCTGGTCCAGCCGGTGAAACTGGTGCGTCTGATCACATGATGAGAGGATTTGTTTATGTCTAGAGCACAAATGCTGCAGGAACTATAATACTGAGTGCTTAGAGAGCAACTATAACCGTGATGCTGGCTACTAATAATAGTTGATAATAAGCAGTGAGGTCATCAAAGCGTAATGCTTCTCACTGTAACTCATCTTACACACACACACACACACACTGTATGTCTGACAGAACAGAAGCATCCAGCTTTAACAGTGTGTATTGGATCATATCTGCTGTGCTGTGTCACTGACTGAACATCATCCTGAATATTAACAGATCCGTCTCTGATTGCAGAGTCATTCAACATGACACACACACACTATTAAATACATATTTTGCCATCTACATGAGCTGAATCAATAGTGCAGGACATGCACAACAAAAAAATGTTGTTCTTACTCAATATTTTTGCAGCACAAACATCTAAACATCCTTAAAACAAGAAGAAGAAAAAATACTGAAGATATTAAGTCTTGTTTACTGAAAGAGTTGCTTAAAACAAGAACAAATATGTGCTAGTGAGCTCAGAAAAATAATAGGTAACACTTTATTTTACCGTGTCATTGTCACACGTGTTACATGTAGTTACTACAGTAATAACTATACATTATGCATACTTACATGCAACTAAACCAAACCAAATCATAACCCTATAGTAAGTACATGCAGTTACTTAATATTACTTAAATGTATAATTACAGTGTAACAAATAAAGTGTAACCAAATAATCTTAATTCAAAAGGAAAACAAGTTTATTTTCACACTTTACCCTTTTGTTACACTTTATTTTAAGGTGTCATTGTTACAGTGTAATTATATATTTAAGTACTGTGTGATATTATTTAACTACATGTACTTACTTAGAGTTAGTTGCATGTATTAATTATGCATAATTTACTTTCATTACTACAGTAAGTACATGTAACATATGTAACAAAGACACTGTAAAATAAAGTGTTACCGTTTGTTCTTGTTTTAAGCACAAACTCACTTCAATTTGACGCATTTTTCATGAAGCGAGACTTAGTATCTTCAGTAGTTTTACTTCTCAAGTAAATCTATCTTGATTTGAAAATGTTGAGATATTTGTCCTGAAAAAACAAGAGTCATAAAGTCCTATTTCCCCGTGTGTGTGACTCACCAGCTGTGCGGCTCAGGTGTGATCTGCTGGTGTAAAGCCAACGAGAAGCCGAAGAAGCTTCCCTGCTCGCCCTCCTTGATGAGGACGGTGCTGTCGTCCAGGTTAAACGCTGAGATCCGGGAGCCCAGAGAAAGCAGGAGCAGGAGCAGGAGCAGGGGTCGATCCGAGCTCCTCCGGTGTGTGTTCCCAACGGACATGACAGTCCTGGACGAGTCCTCATCAACAACACAACACACACTAGAAGTCTTCAGGAGAGATCAGAGTCGGTTTGCTGTTGCCAGTCTGAGATCCTCTCGAGCCGGGAGTTAGACTGCCAAAGACAGACTGTGCACAAGTGCAGTGCCACACACACACACACACACACAGAGCCGTGAATAGACCACACACACACCCCCTCAGCTGACATCATCACTCAGCGATCCGTGCCACATTGATCAGGATTCGAGTAAACGCTGGAGAATACAGGAATGCAGATCTGTGTTGAGTCACTCCACGAAACTTACATTTAGAAAAGGCCAATTTTAATTCCAGTAACTTTTCAAACATGCTCTCTCAAGCACAGAATGTGAAAGTGTCGTTCAGTTGCATTGAGGCGTCTCAGGCTACACTTTATAGATGATATACTGTGTGTTTAACTGGGTTGAGTTCTTGCAGCTCAAGGTCATGATGCTGCGATGCTAATGCGGTAACACTTCATTTTACATTGACTCTTCTTACATTTGTTACACGTTCTAACTGTAGTAACGACAGTAAATTATGGATTATTACATGCAACTAAACTTCATGTGGTGAAAATCAAGCTTTTAATGTTAAATATGTCTATGTGGTGTTTTTAATATGCTTTAAGACAAACCATGTGTAAGTTCATAAGTCGACAGCATTGCTGAGTATTTTCTGCTTAAAACTGCAGTGAACCAAAGACAGTCTCAAAAACACGGTTTGAAATCGCTGGTGTTTCTGACGTCACAAACGACCTTGTAACCAATCAGATCAACGTGTGATCGTCAACCAGTGGATCTCTGAGCGGTGTGAGTGAGTGGAGGCGGGGCTCATTTGCATATTCATAGACCCGTGTATACTAAATGAGTCGAGGGTGTCGAGTTACATTCAAGATATTTTAAGACATGAAGAATGAGTTTTAAGGGATAAAATTATTGATTACAGGGGGACTTTAAACTAAACCCTATTCCTAACCCTATAGTAAGTACATGATGCTAATTAATATTAGTCAGTACATAAATGTATAATTACAGTGTCACAAAGACACCTTAAAATAAAGTGTAACCCAAATTCTACTATAATGACAGATTTTGCAATACCCACAAACAAAGGAAACATGAGATAAAGTGAATTAAATAAAAACATGCAATATGATTGAAGAGTTGATGATGCTGTCATTATAGCAGAATTTGGGTTACACTTTATTTTAAGGTGTCCTACAGTGTAATTATACATTTAAGTACTTAGTAATAATAATTAACATGTACTTACAATCAGGTTAGGGGTTGGTTTAAGTTGAGTCGCATGTAATTATGCATCATTTACTGTCATTACTACAGTAATGTGTAACAGATGTAACAAGGACACTGTAAAATAATAATTGTTTATGGAATCATATTAATACACATTTATATTTTGGTCCGTTCCACACATGAAGCTTTGAAAATAATCTAGTACTTTCAAGATACTTTTGTCATGTCTGATAGCATCCAGTCTTTACTTGATGGACATGTGAATGTTTATCTCCTTCTATGTCTGTAACTGATGACAGAATAATCGTTGCATTGATTACAAGATTCGATAATGAGAAGAATTTCTGATGAAGATAATGTGAAGATGGTTTTGTGCTGTAATCTCGGTGTGGACAGTGTTGTGACGAGTGGCCACAGCTGTTCATGTGAGTCACATGACCTCACTTCCTCTCCGGCCTTGTGCAACTGTCGGTCAAGATCTCACAGGCTATAAACACGTTTCTGCGCACCGAAACGGGCTTGACATTCAGTATTCGTTTAATAGTGATATGAATATATTTGCAGTCATCTTTTAGGATAAGACTGTTCTGAAGCGTACCTGTTTTAACACTTAACGTTTGTGAACTCTCTGCGTTTACTTGAATGTTATTTATGTATTTACATCTTTGGCCCTTAAGTGCCTCTTGTTATATACATGTGTGGGAAAAAGCACAGTGTGATTTTGCTCAGAGTGAGGAGCTTTTTCCAGCATAATTTCAATGAAGTATGAAAAAAAAAAATTCTAGTTATCTAGATACCAGATAACTATAACATTATTTAATGTACTGTGAACTAACATGAACAAACAATTAACAATTTGATTTACTATTTTGATTTTACTAATGTCCCCTTTAACATTAGTACAAATCCAATTTTTAATTGTTTGTATCATGAAATCATATCATGAAAATCTGACTTTTTCCGTGTTTAAGTGCTATAATCGGGTCCCCAGTGCTTCTACCAACCCAGAAAACGTGAAAAGTGAAACTCAGTAACTTTATTCTGGTGAGTCTTTCTCTGCAAGCATGTCAAAAAATAAGCCGATCAGATTTCGCTCCCCTTCTGAGGAATGAAGAGGATCTTATTATAATATTACCAGCCCTTAAAGGTTTAGTTCACCCAAACATGTAAACTCTGTCAGTAATTACTCACCCTCATGTTGTTCCAACCCCTTAAGACTTTCATTCATCTTCGGAACACAAATTAAGATATTTTTGATTAAATCTGAGAGCTGTCTCACTCCTCCTCCATAGGCTTCTATTGTAATTGAAACTTGCCGGCCAAGAAAAGTTAGTAAAAACATTGTTAAAATAGTCCAAGTGACTACAGTGGCTCAACCTTAAGTTTATCAAGCGACGAAAATACTTTTTTGCCAGACGCTGGTCATTGGTGTGATTCTGGCCAATAGGGAGCCTACGTTCTGACGTACAACCCAGAAGCGCTGCGCTGTTACACGACTAGCTGCTACGTGAACTCACTCGAGGCCCACAGAAACGAATAGTTGAATAAAGTCGTTATTTTTGTTGTTTTTTTTGCGCACAAAAAGTATTCTCGTCGCTTGATAAACTTATGGTTGAGCCACTGTAGTCACTTGGACTTATTTTAACAATGTTTTTACTAACTTTTCTTGGCCGGCAAGTTTCAATCCCTTAGAAGCCTATAGACTAGACGGATTTCAGAAAAATGGCCTTCTATAAGAAGTGAGGAGCATTTATGGGTACAAGTCGGGAACCGGCCTACCTTACATATTTCAAGGGTGCTGAGTCCCAAAAAAATGGTACCCAAGCGAAATTTTGAGTTTTTTACCTTCTAATTTGCATATCAAAATGGCCGCCAAATTGCCTATCTTGCTCAGTCGTTGCACCATTTTCCCCTAGTTTTTTTTGTAAGTAGGCAATCAAGATGAGGAAATTAAGTTTCTAGATCGATAGTCAAGGGTAAGAGCAAAGATATAATGGAGGCAACTCATGATTGGCCACTTCCTAGCAACCAGACAGAGTACCCTAGCAACCATTTTGCAAAACCTATAACTCTGCATCAGAACATCGTATAGAGAAGGGGGTTGGTTTATATCATTCACACTGACAAGCAGCCTTTGGAGTTTCATGATTGGCAGCTGTTAAGCCACTCCCTAGCAACCAAACAGAGTACCATAGCAACCAGTTTGCAAGACCTATATCTCTGCATCAGAACATCATATAGAGATAGGGGTTGGGTTATATCATTCATACTGACAAGCAGCCTTTGGTGTTTCATGATTAGCCACTCCCTAGCAACCAAACAGAGTACCCTAGCAACCATTTTGCAAGACCTATATCTCTGCATCAGAACATCGTATAGAGTTGGGGGTTGGTTTATATCATTCACACTGACAAGCAGCCTTTGGAGATTCATCATTGGCACCTGCCAAGCCACTCCCTAGCAACCAAACAGAGTACCCTAGCAACCATTTTGCAAGACCTGTATCTCTGCATCAGAACATCATATAGAGATAGGGGTTGGTTTATATAATTCACACTGAAATGCAGCCTTTGGCATTTCATGATTATCCACTCCCTAGCAACCAAACAGAGTACCCTAGCAACCATTTTGCAAGACCTACACTCACCTAAAGGATTATTAGGAACACCATACTAATACTGTGTTTGACCCCCTTTCGCCTTCAGAACTGCCTTAATTCTACGTGGCATTGATTCAACAAGGTGCTTAAAGCATTCTTTAGAAATGTTGGCCCATATTGATAGGATAGCATATTGCAGTTGATGGAGATTTGTGGGATGCACATCCAGGGCACGAAGCTCCCGTTCCACCACATCCCAAAGATGCTCTATTGGGTTGAGATCTGGTGACTGTGGGGGCCATTTTAGTACAGTGAACTCATTGTCATGTTCAAGAAACCCATTTGAAATGATTCGAGCTTTGTGACATGGTGCATTATCCTGCTGGAAGTAGCCATCAGAAGATGGGTACATAGTGGCCATAAAGGGATGGACATGGTCAGAAACAATGCTCAGGTAGGCCGTGGCATTTAAACGATGCCCAATTGGCACTAAGGGGCCTAAAGTGTGCCAAGAAAACATCCCCCACACCATTACACCACCACCACCAGCCTGCACAGTGGTAACAAGGCATGATGGATCCATGTTCTCATTCTGTTTACGCCAAATTCTGACTCTACCATCTGAATGTCTCAACAGAAATCGAGACTCATCAGACCAGGCAACATTTTTCCAGTCTTCAACTGTCCAATTTTGGTGAGCTCTTGCAAATTGTAGCCTCTTTTTCCTATTTGTAGTGGACATGAGTGGTACCCGGTGGGGTCTTCTGCTGTTGTAGCCCATCCGCCTCAAGGTTGTGCGTGTTGTGGCTTCACAAATGCTTTGCTGCATACCTCGGTTGTAACGAGTGGTTATTTCAGTCAAAGTTGCTCTTCTATCAGCTTGAATCAGTCGGCCCATTCTCCTCTGACCTCTAGCATCAACAAGGCATTTTCGCCCACAGGACTGCCGCATACTGGATGTTTTTCCCTTTTCACACCATTCTTTGTAAACCCTAGAAATGGTTGTGCGTGAAAACCCCAGTAACTGAGCAGATTGTGAAATACTCAGACCGGCCCGTCTGGCACCAACAGCCATGCCACGCTCAAAATTGCTTAAATCACCTTTCTTTCCGATTCTGACATTCAGTTTGGAGTTCAGGAGATTGTCTTGACCAGGACCACACCCCTAAATGCATTGAAGCAACTGCCATGTGATTGGTTGATTAGATAATTGCATTAATGAGAAATTAGCCTTTCGCCGAGCCCCGCCCCCCTTAGTTACTGTTGCTACGTCCGACAAACAAATGGTCAAACACGACCAGCGCGACTGATTGCCATGACGGGAAGAGGTATACCCGTGCGTGTCAGTGACCTTTTTTGGAGCAATACCTCCGCGATATCCTCCAGATCGAGGCAAAAGGGGTTACAGTATGCAGTGAAGGGATATATTCAAAATATAAAAATAAAATAAAAAAGGCTATAATGCTTATCGTAACGACCTGTACCTCAAATGCAACCAGCACGGCCTTGAAGAAGATTTTATAAGCTGGTTCAGTGGCCAATTGTTTGGAGTTAGAAATATATAACTCGCGCTGCATATTTAACTTAGTAATTTTGCCTCAGATACAGGATTATACATTCGCTTTAACAAGCAGGTTGTTCATTACCACGACAACCACTTGCGTGTCATGCTGAATGTGATTTTCGTGTTTAAAAAGTAACTAACGTTATACATAAGAGACGGAAAGATGCAGATAACCATACATTTTTTAAGGTTATTTCTATTCGTTACGATATTGATATATGAACTGATGTTGTCAAGTAAGCTTCATGCTTTCCCCGTTGCGAACGTGCTCTCCTCTAAACTGTAGCCTACGGGTGCTGCACTGCTAGTTGACTGCTGCTCATTCCCCCCCGAAAATATCATGTTAACAACAACCCTTTAGAAAACGTAATTCCTTCGTGGATCCTCTTGATCTGCTTTCTCCATGTTTCTTTGACTAATCTAAGTGTCTCAGTCTCACACACGCTGCACGTGAGTTAACCATGTTCGACACATTTAACTGGGAGTGGGGCCGTCCATCCACACTGTTTTATCCATTGTAGGCACCGCTCACGTTGTGTTTTCGGCTTTGGAAACGGAAAGAACACAACTCCTCCAGACAATCTCTCGGAGTACCTAGTGTCCGATTTACAAACGCTGTGGGTGCACCGCTTCACCATCTTGCTTGGAGTCAATGTTTGACGGACCTGCTCACATAGTAACGGTTGCTATGATGTGTGATTGGACAATGGCCGTTTTGGGGGAGGGGCCGGCGAGAGGTCAATTGAACAGGTGTTCCTAATAATCCTTTAGGTGAGTGTATATCTCTGCATCAGAACATCATAGAGAAATGGGGGTTGGCTCTTTTGACTCATGCTAGCAAAGAGGACTTCCAACATGCTACACATGCTAGCTGTGAATAGCTACATGCTATTAGTGATTAGGTAAGTGCTAAATCATGCCTAGAACATGCTAAGAACTCTATAAAAACTCCATAGTAACCATCGGTGACAACTACCAACCACCTGGTAACACCATAGCAACCACCCATAACACCCTAGCAACCACCCAGAACACCCTAGCAACATACTAGCAACCACCCAGAATACCCTAGCAACCACCCAGAATACCCTAGCAACTGCCTATCAACACCATAGCAACCACCCAGAACACCCTAGCAACTGCCTAGTAACGCCCTAGCAACCACCCAGAATACCCTAGCAACCACCCAGAACACCCTAGCAACCACCTGAACAACATGAATAAGCCATATCTCAGCACCAGAACATCGTACAGACATGTTTGTTGGCTCGTATGCAATTTTGCCACTGCAAGCACCACTTCACATTTTCTTCAGGAAATGTACAGTCTAGGGAATGCTTTGTTTGCATAAAAAAAATGAAATCTCAGATAACTTGCAATGGTGTTTTTCTTAGTTATTATGTAATATGGAATACATCACATATCATATATACACTGGGAACATTTAAGAGTGATATTGATTGAATATTTATGTCGGCCTTAAAAAATGACACAAATAATGCCTAATTTCACCTTAAAAGTTGGTATTTTGCATATATACATAAAAAAGACAGTGAGCCTCCATTATATCTTTGCTCTGACCCTTGACTATCGATCTAGAAACTTAATTTCCTCATCTTGATTGCCTACTTACAAAAAACCAGTGGAAAATGGTCCAACGACTGAGCAAGATAGGCAATTTGGCGGCCATTTTGATATGCAAATTAGAAGGTCAAAAACTCACAATTTCGCTTGGGTACCAGTTTTTTGGGATTCAGCACCCTTGAAATATGTAAAGTAGGCCGGTTCCCGACTTGTACCCATAAATGCTCCTCACTTTCACTTTTTGGGTACATCCCATCTAGACTACTATGAGTGAGACAGCTCTCAGATTTAATCAAAAATATCTTAATTTGTGTTCTGAAGATGAACGAAAGTCTTACGGGGTTGGCACAACATGAGGGAGAGTAATTACTTGACAGAGTTTTCATTTTTGGGTGAACTAAACCTTTAATCTACACGTTTACACACACACAGCCTCATTTGGATTCGCAAGCGACAACAGTGACCAGTTCTAACGCAATGGCAGAAGATCCAGCAAAGCCTGAAACTGTTCTGTCGTTGATCACAGACGACCACTGAACACTATTGACCAGAACATGTCACCGCTGTCTTATAAACACCTCAGGAACTGCGGACACTTGTGTAAAAGTTAAACATGACAACATGCAAGTCGATGAGATGAATCAGTAGATCCACAAATGTCTCCACTAACCGTTTAGAAACGTCCAGGAGCGTCTAAAAGTGAAACTCTCCCTGAGTCTCTCCGTAAGGCTGCACTCGCTACTGGTTATTTATGAGATTCATGATGAGTGAGATTATTGCCGAGTTTTGTTATTGCCGGAGATCTGTCTGAAGCTCGTGTAAAGGCTCCGCCCTCTTCTGAACGGAGGCGGAGCTGCAGCTCTTTTGCATTTAAAGGGACACACACGACAGATAATATATACGTTTTTGCTCTACCCAAAAAGGGGCCAATTTGACAAGCTATAATAAATGATCTGGGGGTATTTTGAGCTGAAATTTTAGACACATTCTGGGGACACCATAGATTTATATTACATGTTGTGAAAAAGGGCATAATGTCACCTTTAACAAAGACAAAAAATATATTGTAAAATATATATTGTTAACTAATGCATTCAATAATGTTAACAAATGAGACCTTATTGTAAAGTGTTAATGTATTATCTTTATTTATTCATTTAAATTTTACTCATGTAACAGTGTAAATAAGTTACTGCATAAATGGGCTCATCGCTATCTGGTATAAATAAGAGTTAAACGGTGTTCTAATTAAGGTTTGCATGAGGCTAAATTATATTATAAAAAGTGGATTTAATTACATTTTTATGTAACAAATGTAATATATAAGGAATCATTTACGACGGGCTGTTGAATAGATGGTTTGTCTATAACTGCATTTTAGTGGATGTGCAGCACAGATCAAATGATTTATGAAAAATCACAAACAAATATCAAGCTATGACTAACAAATTTTATTATTGCACACAAATCCATTGCAATTACTATGATAAAGGCAGCACAATATATACAGTTCACATACAGTGGGCTTTAGGAAGTATTCACACCCTTTTCTTGAAATATTTTAGTATTCCTTCAATAACAATAAAATCAAAACATTTACAAATCAAAAAGTTCTCTTCAATGAGAAATAAAGGGGAATTAATACTTTCTGAAGGCACTATATAATTATAATGTGCACAATATTTCAACCCAAACACTGATACCTGCCACTAAAACATTCAAAAACGACCAGCCGTCACAGGCTTATAATGAAGCAAATCTGAGCAAATAATTAAACCTCTGTCAGTGATGTATCTCTGGGTTCTCTGTGTTCAACTTTATTCTATGGCAAGCAAATATGAAAGCCAGAGAGAAGAAAAACAGCAGCCGGTATTTCTCCCTGTAACAAAGAAATAACCCAAAAGAAATGATCACATACAGTTTTGGAAGGGGCAACTCCTGTTAAACATCGACTACGAGTCAAAAATCAGCATAACAATACATTTCCATCTTCTTGCACCTTCATTCTTTCTCAGCTTCATGCAAATGTATCATATCGTGTCTTTCACATCAAGTACAAAAATATATTTCTATTGACAAAAGCAAACGTCAGTAAATATTAGTTATCTTCGGACGGGTACAAAGTTACTAATTGTTCAGTTTTGTTACTCATATAAGCGTTTAACATCACATCAGCACATGGAAGTAGATGCCTTACAATGTTTAAACACAGAATGATGCTCTTGAGTGACTCGAATACTTGAAGACAGAAGAACCGCTTGATTTTCTGCCTGGCAAACATCTGAAAAGGAACTGAAAAAATACTCTCATAGTTCATGTGTAGTATAGGCACATACACTAGCTGGAAGGTGAAGTGTGTCACACAAACAGATTGCCGTTTCACTCTTCAGTGCAAGAAAATGTTTCTTAGTGACACACTTCACCTCTGACACAGAAACACACACTGCTTAAATGGACGAGCGTCTCATCCGTAGTTATATGTGAAGTTGTATGTGCTGGGCTCTTTCGGCACGGGGGGCGGAGCCTCGGGGATGGTGATGTTCTCCAGGTCCAGGAGGCGGAGCTTCATCTCCATGCTCATTAATGTGTCAAGGTCACTTCGTGTGAGATCACTGCCCAACTCCTTCCCCAGCAGAGCCGAGAGTCCATCGGTCCAGATGCAGTACTGCTCCACAGAAACACATGTCATTTATCTAACGCATATTTACAGAATGAAGTGTCAAATATCACATTCAAAACAACAGAATCCACTGTGGTCACATGGCCTATAGAGTGTATGCGTGTGACGTCACCGTCGGCCGGAGTGACTGCGGTTACACACACTGAGTGGCAGAAACACACACTGAGTGGCAAAAACACACACTGAGGAGTGGAAACACACACTGAGTGGCAGAAACACTGAGGAGCGGAAACACACATTGAGTGGCAGAAATACACACTGAGCGGCAGAAACACACACTGAGCGGCAGACACACACACTGAGCGGCAGAAACACCGAGTGGCAGAAACACACACTGAGTGGCAGAAACACACACTGAGTGGCAGAAACACACTGAGTGGCAGAAACACACACAGACGGTAGAGATCAACTTTTGCGACACGACAGTCGCGTGGTGTCGCGACGCCTCCACACATTAGTACTTTGACGGGCGTTCCTCAAGTTTAACGCTATGGGCGTGGTTTAGAGCCAGCGGCCAGTCTAGAACAGAGGACCTGCGAGAGACTTCCCCAGTCTCCATATGCTCTACTTCCATTGGATAGTCGCGTCACGTTCAACGTAATTCATTTTGCATAAAGATGGGCATCGGCCAGCTTTTCGACGCGCAGCATTTTTCCAAATGAAGCGCCGCCTTCCCGGGATGCTTTGCGGGCGCGTTAAAGTCGCGTGACGTCACCCATAGGAATAAAGCGGAGCGCTGTGCAACAGAAGTGGCAGAAACACTGAGTGGCAGAAACACACACTGAGTGGCAGAAACACACGCTGAGGAGCGGAAACACACACTGAGAGGCAGAAACACCGAGTGGCAGAAACACACACTGAGTGGCAGAAACACACACTGAGTGGCAGAAACACACACTGAGGAGCGGAAACACACACTGAGGGTCAGAAACACACACTGAGTGGCAGAAACACACACTGAGTGGCAGAAACACACACTGAGTGGCAGAAACACACACTGAGGAGCGGAAACACACACTGAGGGTCAGAAACACACACTGAGTGGCAGAAACACACACTGAGTGGCAGAAACACACACTGAGGAGCGGAAACACACACTGAGTGGCAGAAACACTGAGTGGCAGAAACACACACTGAGTTGCAGAAACACACACACTGAGTGGCAGAAACACACACACTGAGTGGCAGAAACACACACACTGAGTGGCAGACACACTGAGTGGCAGAAACACACACTGAGTGGCAGAAACACACACACACACACACACACTGAGTGGAAGAAACACTGAGTGGCAGAAACACACACACACACACACACACACACACACACACACACTGAGTGGCAGAAACACTGAGTGGCAGAAACACCAATAACTAAACAGTCCCTCCAGAAAAATGCGATTATGCGATCGCATGATTTAGTGCATTATCAGCCAAAGTCAGCATATTTAGGCGGGGGCCTAATTTTTTCAAATACGCCACACTTTCGCCGCATAAATTGCAGATTTCCGTGCAAGCAGGGCTTGCATGATTTCATAATCATAATTTTCATTGCAAAAAAAGTCACATATATCTTAGCAGAAAGTTGAAAAATGTTGCGTTTGCTTCACACAAGAGCAGCCGTTTCCCCCTGTTGCCATGGGAACGTTATGAAGTGACGTAATTACGCGACGTGAACATCATCGAAAAGCTGTAAAACAGGAGCACACTTTATTTTTTATATTTCATTTATTCATTTTTACAGAAGTTGTAGCATATTCCTTTTGTAAAGCTACAGAACTTGTTTGACTCAATGTTTTGTAAGTTTGATGTGTTTATTAAGGTCTGAAATAAAACAAGATGAGAATATTCCCAGCACTTTCTGTGTAGTATGTTTGCTTATCATAGGAAGTAATAAGAAAGGACTCTTTACATTAAAGGGATACTCCACTTTTTTTGGAAATAGGCTTATTTTACAACTCCCCCAGAGTTAAACTGTTGAGTTTTACCGTTTTTGAATCCATTCAGCCGATCTCCGGTTCTGGCGGTACCACTTTTAGCATAGCTTAGCATACATCATTGAAGTGGACAAGACCATTAGCATTTCTCAAAAGAAAATGACCAAAGAGTTTAGATATTTTTTCTATTTAAAACTTGACTCTTCTGTAGTTACATCGTGCACTAAGACCGATGGAAAATGTAAAGTTGCGATTTTCTAGGCTGATATGGCTAGGAACTATACTCTCATTCCTGCGTAATAATCAAGACACTTTACTGCCGTACCATGAGTGCAGCAGGCGCAGGCACTTATTCCCGGTCACGTTGGAAGTTACCGAGCTGGGGACTATTTTCAGGCGCTGCGTCATATCATTACGCCTGCTGCACTCATGGTACGGCAGTAAAGTGTCTTGATTATTACGCAGGAATGAGAGTATAGTTCCTAGCCATATCAGCCTAGAAAATCGCAACTTTACATTTTCCATCGGTCTTAGTGCACGATGTAACTACAGAAGAGTCAAGTTTTAAATAGGAAAAATATCTAAACTCTTTGGTCATTTTCTTTTGAGAAATGCTAATGGTCTTGTCCACTTCAATGATGTATGCTAAGCTATGCTAAAAGTGGTACCGCCAGAACCGGAGATCGGCTGAATGGATTCAAAAACGGTAAAACTCAACAGTTTAACTCTGGGGGAGTTGTAAAATGAGCCTATTTCCAAAAAAAGTGGAGTATCCCTTTAAGGTAGGAGCCTAGTGAGAACAGGGTGTTGGGGGAATCACTTTTTTTTCTCTTTTTCATCAAACCGCAGTTTTTGCAAGTTCCCGCAATTTTTGCAAGTTTCATTGCATAAAATTGCATAAATATCCCGCATATTCCATCGCATTATTAAGAAAACGGGCCACATAATCAAGGATTTTTGCCCGCAACAATCACAAAAAAACTGTGATTTTTTCTGGAAGGACTGACTAACTAGACACAGGTGCCAATCATCTTTAACCAAGGAAACAAATGAGGAACAAATACAAGAAGTGAAACAGAAAACTGAGACTCCATGGAAGAGATCAAAATAAAAGTCCTTGGAAAACAACCGAACAGATCAAATGTGACAACTATATCTGTGCAGTTACTAAGATTGAGCCCTTGTCACAGTTCTGTCACCCTTATCTGTGTCTTTTCTGGGCTGGTTTGTCATGTGTTTGTGTTGGTCTGGTTTATTGTGAGCACATGGCTTGTCTTTTATTCATTGTGCCATGTGCTCTCCTGTCAATTGTCTAGCCCCTCCCATCTCGTTTCCTAGTAATTAATTTAATGTTTCCCACCTGCCTTGTTCGTTACCCTCCTTGTTTGTTCCCTATTTAGTCTCCCTGTGTTTGTAGTCCTGTGCTTGTTCGTTATATTATGTTTCCTAGTGTTCCTGCCGTTAGACCTGCTTATCTGTTTGCCTGCTTTTGTTTTCAGTTTGTACCTGGATTTATTTTCTATTTTTATTAAACCTTCATTCTCTGCTATTGAGTTCTCGCTTTCCTTTTCTACACCAATCCGTGACAGAACGAACAAGCCATTATGAGGACTCAGCGGAGGAAGGGTTTTTTCAAACCACCGGCCTCTCCAGTGTCATGCCCTCAATATGAACGCATATTGAGAGTCAGAGATCTGACATCTCTTCGCCAACAGGGGACCAACGTGAGGGAGTTTGCCCAGAGGTTCAGTGCTGCTGCTGAGGGACTGAATCTTGGTGATGCAGCATTGAAGGATTTGTTCAGTTATGCCCTTGATGAGCCCATATCCTTTGGGATCATGAGAGGATTGTCGTTTTTGACTTTTGAGGACTTTGTAAGCCTCCTTGATCGTCACAACAATTCTCCAACTAAAGGGATTATGGTTTCCCCAAAAGTGGCAGCATCTCCAGATGTGGTTACTCCCACACCACATCAACCTCGGAAGCGCAGGAGAGGGAGGGCTACTGTTGCCTCCCCTGATTCGGAGGTTCCTAGTCTGGTGGTCCGGGAGAACCCGTCCTCGGTGGTCCGGGAGGAACCGACTTCGGGGGTCTCAAGTCCGGTGATCCGGGAGATCCCGTCTTCGGTGGTCCAGGAGGGCCCGACTTCGGTGGTACGGGAGAACCCGTCTTCGGTGGTCCGGGGGGGGGGGGACCGACTTCGGGGACCTCAACCCTGGTGGTCCGAGAGGACCCGACTTCGGGGGTCTCAAGTCTGGTGCTCCAAGAGGCTGCAGCATATCCAGTGGCGACTGGGGAGGTTGCAGCGCCCTCTCGCTCTAGAAGGAGGAGGAGAAGGACTTCCTGCATCCCACAGGGCCCGGGGGTTAGGCCTAAGCCTACAGTCAACCCAGAGACCGTTTCCAGACTCCTCGCCCAACCAGCGCTGCCCCAACGCCTCGCCCTGACGGCGCCACCCAAGCGTCTCGCCCTGACGGCGCCACCCAAGCGTCTCGCCCTGACGGCGCCTCCCAAGCGTCTCGCCCTAACGGCGCCTCCCAAGCGTCTCGCCCTGACGGCGCCTCCCAAGCGTCTCGCCCTGACGGCGCCTCCCAAGCGTCTCGCCCTGACGGCGCCTCCCAAGCGTCTCGCCCTGACGGCGCCTCCCAAGCGTCTCGCCCTGACGGCGCCTCCCAAGCGTCTCGCCCTGACGGCGCCTCCCAAGCGTCTCGCCCTGACGGCGCCTCCCAAGCGTCTCGCCCTGACGGCGCCTCCCAAGCGTCTCGCCCTGACGGCGCCTCCCAAGCGTCTCGCCCTGACGGCGCCTCCCAAGCGTCTCGCCCTGACGGCGCCTCCCAAGCGTCTCGCCCTGACGGCGCCTCCCAAGCGTCTCGCCCTGACGGCGCCACCCAAGCGTCTCGCCCTGACGGCGCCACCCAAGCGTCTCGCCCTGACGGCGCCTCCCAAGCGTCTCGCCCTGACGGCGCCTCCCAAGCGTCTCGCCCTGACGGCGCCTCCCAAGCGTCTCGCCCTGACGGCGCCTCCCAAGCGTCTCGCCCTGACGGCGCCACCCAAGCGTCTCGCCCTGACGGCGCCACCCATGCGTGTCACTTCTGCCGATCCAGAGACCGTTCGAGTCACTTCTGCCGATCCAGAGACCGTTCGAGTCACTTCTGCCGATCCAGAGACCGTTCGAGTCACTTCTGCCGATCCAGAGAGCGTTCGAGTCACTTCTGCCGATCCAGAGACCGTTCGAGTCACTTCTGCCGATCCAGAGACCGTTCGAGTCACTTCTGCCGATCCAGAGACCGTTCGAGTCACGACCGTTCAAGTCACTTCTGCCGATCCAGAGACCGTTCGAGTCACTTCTGCCGATCCAGAGACCGTTCGAGTCACTTCTGCCGATCCAGAGACCGTTCGAGTCACTTCTGCCGATCCAGAGACCGTTCGAGTCACGACCGTTCAAGTCACTTCTGCCGATCCAGAGACCGTTCAAGTCACTTCTGCCGACCCAGAGACCGTTCAAGTCACTTCTGCCGATCCAGAGACCGTTCAAGTCCCTTCTGCCGATCCAGAGACCGTTCAAGTCACTTCTGCCGAACCAGAGACCGCTCATCTTACTTCTGCCGATCCAGAGACCGTTCACGTCGTGCCTGCTGCACAAGAGACCGTTCACGTCGTGCCTGCTGCACAAGAGACTGTTTGCGTGGGGGTCCCTGAGCCGGTGTCTGTCCCTGAGCCGGTGTCTGTCCCTGAGTCGGTGCCTGTTCCTGAACCGGTGCCTGTTTGTCCACCATGGCCACCTGAATGGTCATCTCCACCATGGCCGCCCGAAGGGTCTACACAGCCTGATCCGCCCTGGTGTCCTGCACAGCCTGATCCGCCCTGGGGTCCGGCACAGCCTGATCCGCCCTGGTGTCCTGCACAGCCTGATCCGCCCTGGTGTCCTGCACAGCCTGATCCGCCCTGGTGTCCTGCACAGCCTGATCCGCCCTGGTGTCCTGCACAGCCTGATCCGCCCTGGTGTCCTGCACAGCCTGATCCGCCCTGGTGTCCTGCACAGCCTGATCCGCCCTGGTGTCCTGCACAGCCTGATCCGCCCTGGTGTCCTGCACAGCCTGATCCGCCCTGGTGTCCTGCACAGCCTGATCTGGACCTCAGCCAGGACTCCTGACAAGCCTGAGGTTACTTGGCTCAACCCTCCCGTCCCTCCCTGGTCTATGCTTAGGACTTTGTGGCCCGCTAGGCGGGTAGTGACTGGACTGGCTTCCCTCACTCCCCTCCCTGTCTTGGTGTTTTGATCTGTCTGTCTGTCTGGTCCGTTGTTGTGTTCGGGTGCTTTGTATTTTCATGTTCCTGTCTTGTTCTTGGTGTCCCTCCTTGGGAACGCCAGGTGGCGTCCCTTTGAGGGGGGGTAGTGTCACAGTTCTGTCACCCTTATCTGTGTCTTCTCTGGGCTGGTTTGTCATGTGTTTGTGTTGGTCTGGTTTATTGTGAGCACATGGCTTGTCTTTTATTCATTGTGCCATGTGCTCTCCTGTCAATTGTCTAGCCCCTCCCATCTCGTTTCCTAGTAATTAATTTAATGTTTCCCACCTGCCTTGTTCGTTACCCTCCTTGTTTGTTCCCTATTTAGTCTCCCTGTGTTTGTAGTCCTGTGCTTGTTCGTTATATTATGTTTCCTAGTGTTCCTGCCGTTAGACCTGCTTATCTGTTTGCCTGCTTTTGTTTTCAGTTTGTACCTGGATTTATTTTCTATTTTTATTAAACCTTCATTCTCTGCTATTGAGTTCTCGCTTTCCTTTTCTACACCAATCCGTGACAGCCCTATCACAGATAGAGTTTAGTAATTAACAAACAGTTACTGAACACTTGCATTCTTCACAGAAGATGTGTCATGCTACGTTCACACCGGACGCGAATAGCGCGAGTGATTTCAATGTTAAGTCAATGCAAAGACGCGTTACGCGCGTTAAAAATTCCTGCGGCGCGAATGAGGCGTAGAGCGCGGCGCGGTAGACGCGAATACGCCTCATTCGCGCGTCAAGTTCGCGCGAATGGCGCGAATTGAAGCGTCTGGCGCGGAAGCGCGTTACGCGCGAATGATTTAGTTAGTGCTATTTGTGCATTCACGCGTTTGACGCGAATTCGCGTCTGCCGCCCGAGTTGAAAAATTTGAACTTCTGCGTCAATTCGCGCCGCGTTAACCAATCAGGAGCCTGCTTGCTGCTGTCACGTGGTGAAGTGAAAGTTTGTTATTTTAATAAATTATTTTGCAATATTACTAAAATGTCTGGTGTGGTTCTAATGCACAACAAAGCAAATCTTTCACATAAAAACTCGATTTTAATATATGAGAGATAGTACTCATTTTGTATTGAATGCTATTTATTCCATATCTATTTTAGATTATATGAAACATTATTATTTTAATGTAAAAACAACAAACACATAGTGTATAATAAATAAAAAAATCACAGGACAGGTTTCACTTTTGGAGGCTGGCTCCATTTATTATCAAATAAATGTGCGGGTGAGGGTGAACCTCGCGCCGGGCTGTAGAGCGCGGGCTCGTCAGGCAGCGACCACTCGAGGCCGAGGCTTTACACGGCCTACGGTGTCCTCGTCAGCGTCCTCACCGTTAGGTCCACCAAACCTAGCTCCTGGAACAAATGGTGAAACTCCTGAAACCCTCCGGAGGGTCTGGTGGACCCGAGTACAGCGACGATGTCCCCTACGCAGCTGTTTCTGCTCTCCAGAGCATATACGAGCGGTGACTCTCTCGAATAATGCTAATGCTAATGCTCGATAAACATCTAAAAAGATGGCCGCCGACGGGTTTCGAAACTTTCGCCTCTGACGCGCGTAAATTTCGCTTCAAACGTTTTTTTTACGCGCGTCAATTTCGCCATTGACACGCGAATTAACACAAAGTGGTCAAGCGTCAAACTAGACGCGGTAGACGCGAATTTGACGCGCTATTCGCGTCCGGTGTGAACGTAGCATCATAGTTGTGATTTAATTGTGCTGTTTTTCAGACTCACCTCATATTTGTTGGGTGCCACAAAGTTGAGAGCTTCATCAGGATCATATAGGATGGAAAACGCCAACTCTAACACTTCCTGCAAACACAGGACAGTTCAAACACTTCAGGTGTGTTGTTCATCATGCAAACACACTAACCGTAACACTACAATCTCAGAATGTTTTCTCAGAGTTATGAACAAACACTCTTCCAGTGTTGTTAAAGTCCCCCTGTGGTGAAAATCCAGCTTTTAATGTTAAATGTGTCTATGTGGTGTTTATAATACGCTTTAAGATAAACCATGTGTAAGTTCATAAGTCGACAGCATTGCTGAGTATTTTCTCCTTAAAACTGCAGTGAACCAAAGACAGTCTCAAAAACACGGTTTGAAATCGCTGGTGTTTCTGACGTTACAAACTACCTTGTAACCAATCAGATCAACGTGTGATCGTCAACCAGTGGATCTCTGAGCTGAGTGAGTGCGTGGAGGCGGGGCTCATTTGCATATTCATAGAACCGTGCATACTAAATGAGGCAAGGGTGTGGAGTTACATTCAAGATATTTTAAGGCATGAAGATTTTTTTCCAAGGAAAAAACATTTAAATATGTAATTTTGGTGATCAAAGATGAGTTTTAAGGGATAAAATTATTGACTACCGGGAGACATTTAAAAAACTGGATGTTTTGGACGTTCAGAGAACATTCAGAAATAATGCTTTTTATAACTTAATGGGAACATTAGCAAAACATTCTAGATAAACCAAACAATTCCTAAAGAGGGAGAAAAACCTTGACCAGACTCTGCCATGTCTCTTGACATACTGTATTTGTTTCATAAATGTAATAATGAGGAGCTGTTGTAAATTGTTCTGTGAAAATAAAGCCTGGTAATGTGCTGTGAAATCCTGTGAAACACTCAAAACACAGTTGTGTTCAATCGTGCGCTGGAGGATGAAGATAAAGCTCTGACCTTGTTCTGTTTGAGCGCGCTCTTCTCCTTCATGTGTGGACAGTCTTTCCCGGTCAGAACGGCTTTCATATCCGACACGGGAACTGTGTGACAACGACAGAGCTTTAGTTCACTGTTATGAAGGTATAATGATGCCATAAAGAATCGCATGCACAAGGTAAGATTTGGGAAAGTGATCATAAGGTAGCAAGCGTAAATTCAATTTATATATTTTGCCGGAAAAAAAACGTACCAAAAGTGCATATCATATTTATTTTGCCTTTGCATGAAGCTGCAGCTTCACAGTACATGAATTACACTTACGAATAACAGTAAAATGCTGCAAATATTTTTTTCACCATTATTTCCACAATTTTCATACAATTTATGAAGTAGGCATCCTATTCAGAAGCAGTAAGGGAAGTTTGGCATATTTTGATATGAATTCAACCTCAATAATCACATAAAAAGAACACGCATGTGCGTTATAGCTCACCGCAGCATCACAAATGGTGAACTATAATTTTTTTCTTTATATTTAAAACATTTTCAGACCTTTTTTTTTCAAAAACAATTTAATGGATGTTATCTTTTGAACTCTTGGCATGAAAACAAACTGAGGTTTCTACCATTCTTTCATGATTTTCATGTTCATCGCTATTTCAAAATAAAGGTCTTAGGAGTATGAAAATATTCTTGTTGCAAATTGATAGTTAATTGATAGCAAATTGACATTATTTTGAAAATCAATCACCAGATATGAAAACTACAGATTGTAAGCTTTCAAATGATATTTACACTCACCTAAAGGATTATTAGGAACACCATACTAATACTGTGTTTGACCCCCTTTCACCTTCAGAACTGCCTTAATTCTACGTGGCATTGATTCAACAAGGTGCTGAAAGCATTCTTTAGAAATGTTGGCCCATATTGATAGGATAGCATCTTGCAGTTGATGGAGATTTGTGGGATGCACATCCAGGGCACGAAGCTCCCGTTCCACCACATCCCAAAGATGCTCCATTGGGTTGAGATCTGGTGACTGTGGGGGCCATTTTAGTACAGTGAACTCATTGTCATGTTCAAGAACCCAGTTTGAAATGATTCGAGCTTTGTGACATGGTGCATTCTCCTGCTTGAAGTAGCCATCAGAGGATGGGTACATGGTGGCCATAAAGGGATGGACATGGTCAGAAACAATGCTCAGGTAGGCCGTGGCATTTAAACGATGTCCAATTGGCACTAAGGGGCCTAAAGTGTGCCAAGAAAACATCCCCCACACCATTACACCACCACCAGCCTGCACAGTGGTAACAAGGCATGATGGATCCATGTTCTCATTCTGTTTACGCCAAATTCTGACTCTACCATCTGAATGTCTCAACCGAAATCGAGACTCATCAGACCAGGCAACATTTTTCCAGTCTTCAAGTGTCCAATTTTGGTGAGCTCTTGCAAATTGTAGCCTCTTTTTCCTATTTGTAGTGGAGATGAGTGGTACCCGGTGGGGTCTTCTGCTGTTGTAGCCCATCCGCCTCAAGGTTGTGCGTGTTGTGGCTTCACAGATGCTTTGCTGCATACCTCGGTTGTAACGAGTGGTTATTTCAGTCAAAGTTGCTCTTCTATCAGCTTGAATCAGTCGGCCCATTCTCCTCTGACCTCTAGCATCAACAAGGCATTTTCGCCCACAGGACTGCCACATACTGGATGTTCTTCCCTTTTTACACCATTCTTTGTAAACCCTAGAAATGGTTGTGCGTGAAAATCCCAGTAACTGAGCAGATTGTGAAATACTCAGACCGGCCCGTCAGGCACCAACAAGCATGCCACGCTCAAAATTGCTTAAATCACCTTTCTTTCCCATTCTGACATTCAGTTTGGAGTTCAGGAGATTGTCTTGACCAGGACCACACCCCTAAATGCATTGAAGCAACTGCCATGTGATTGGTTGATTAGATAATTGCATTAATGAGAAATTGAACAGGTGTTCCTAATAATCCTTTAGTTGAGTGTAGTTTGTCAATATTAGTTTAGGTTTAGTATAGGATATTACTGTTTTAAATATGTGATGCTATGGTGACACTTAAGGGGTTAAACTTGAAAGGCGATTTACACCTTTACAAATCTTCTCTCGCAAAATTTACACTTGCAATCTTATGTACACTTTCACAAATCTTACCCTGTGCATGCGATTCTCCATGGCATCATTTTACCTTCATTCACTGTTCAGCACATGCTAATAACACTGAGTGCTTGTGTATGGACTCACTCTTATCGGTGAGCAGTTCGAACGCCACTTCGCCCTGCGGAGACTCGTCCAGATCTCCATAGTGAAGGACCTTGTGATTCAACGACAGACGGCAGAACCAGAACTTCTCTGAGAGGAAATAAAGATCATCAGGCAAACACATTAACCCTCTGGGGACCAAGAACGCACCCGTGCGTTTTGGCAGATTTTTTTCACATAGCAGAAAAATAGACTTAAACTACTCCATCATTTCTGGTCATACAGAGTTATGAAACATATAAAAAAAACTGTTAAATGTCTACTTTTTTATGTGCCCACCTACAATTGAAATAAAATATTGTGCTTTTGTAATATAAAGAAAATAAACAGGGTGTGCGTTCTGCCTCTCCGTGTCCGTGAACTTTTTTTCTGGAGCACGTCTCTAAACTTAAACAAAACTTAAAACTAAAATAAATATTCCCTGTTTATGTAATCTATATAAAAAGAGAGAGGTGTCAGCCGTTCTCATTATCGTTCTCGCATCTCATTATTCCGCTAATGTGACACGCCCACGGAGAGCGCGCGCTACTCAAACGCTAATGATCTGAAGCAACACATTGAGACGTGTAAACGCCCATATAAACTCTGTAAACACACTTTATTTAGTCAGATTAATGTACTGTCGTCTTGCGCGGCTGTGAGGAATAGTCCTGGGACATTTACCTACCTCAGAACAAGTGCTGGTTTATTTTCACTTCGAGGAGCGAGCTTAGCTGTAAGTGTTTTATTCTTGTGCTTTGTTCTAATCGCGATATATAATAACGTTAGTGTCTGTAAACGCAAAAATAGCCTACTGTTTAAATTTGAATCATGTTTCTGTGTGTGTGTGTGTGTGTGTGTGTGTGTGTGTGTGTGTGTGTGTGTGTGTGTGACTAGTTTTGGATAGATTATAAAGTTTTAACTCTAAAATAGACATCAAATAAGCTTTTGTTAGCAGTTTCTGCTCATATGTTAAATATATAGTATGTTTTGTCAATAAACTAATCAACTAAGAATAGTGTTTGTTCCAATGCAAGCTATATCAAAATAATGAATCCGTAACTTTGAAATATGTATGATACAATGTATTGGCCTACTAAGACATTTATGGAAAAATTCTCTTTTCAAGATGTTTCCAACTCTAACTTTGAACCAATTCTGTAGAATGGCCCATATAACCTATTTGAACAGGATTTGTTTCCAGGTATGACTAAAAATGTGCTTTTGACTTTCATTTATATTTTGATTTTATATATATATATATGTATATGTATGTATGTATGTGTGTGTGTGTGTGTGTGTGTGTGTGTATATATTGTCCTTGCATTCTTTCTTGTGTGACACACCTGAATGAAAGGCTGATTACAGTATTTCTGAATTGCTAAAACACATTTTTTTAATGTTTCTCTCGCTTTCTCAAAACCTTAAACACAAATCTCCAAACTTAAGCTACACTGTCAAAACCTTTGACTTGTCTTGCTATATCAAACAATTGCTTCAGAACTATGTATGCATATGTATGCAACTAACTATGCATAAACACTACACAGCAGTCATTACACACTACAGAGATAAATGCAAAACACTGCACTCAGGGCAGAGCAGGGGGAAAATTATATTTATTATGAAGTACTTGCACAATCCTGCACACATATAAATGTAGTCACAAACAAAATATGCAGCAGATCGATAGCAAGCAATGTTTTGGAATCAAATTTCTCTCAAATAAAGGACCATATTGACAATAATGGTCTCCTGCTGTTGTGAGAACATACCTCTCCTTCCACCGGCATGTGGCAGTCTTTCAATTCTAGCAAATAAAACCTCTTGTTAGAATTGTACAGACAGGCCTAATGCATTGAAATGTCACCAAATATGTACAATACATAAAATACTATTATTTTTATGTAAATTGAAATGTCACCAAATATGTACAATACATAAAAAACTATTACAGTTTTTGCCCGTTGCTTGAACACTATAGACCCATGCTTAGACTAAAGTAACACAACTTGAAGCTTTTGTTTCCATACCTGAAACACATGTACCCATACCTTAAACAAAAGCGCTGCTTTGCACTCTAGTTGTAATTCTGCAACACACTTACTCCTTTATGCAACACACTTGGTCCTGCATACTACACTCTATTTCATACATAAGACACTTCGTTCAAAAACGAAATCTCAGGGTGCCATTTGGAAAACACATGTATCCAAAATACAAAACACATCGGGTTATTGAAACCACTCAAATACACACCTGAAGGCACTTACTTGCAAAACTGAACACCAATCAGCCAGCTACAAAAAGAGGAGGAGGAGGAGGAGGAGGAGGAGGAGGAGGAGGAGGAGGAGGAGGAGGAGGAGGTGGAGGAGGAGGAGGTGGTGGTGGTCAAGGTCAAGGTCAAGGTCAAGGTCGAAGAGGCCATGCACGGACCCCTATTTCTGATGATATAAGAGCAACTTTGGTGGACCATGTCATCAACCATGGCCTGACTATGAGGGAAGCTGGGCAGAGAGTCCACCCACATCTAAGCCGCTTCACAGTGGCATCTGTAATAAGAACATTCCGACTAGAAAACAGGTGTCTTCACCTCTCTACCTTCTACTCTACTCAGATGGTATTTACAGCACTGGACTGTATATCACATTACCACATCACGTGTACAGGGTATTGCAGGGTGCTAATGCTCCTTTTGCAGCCAAAGTGGTAGTTTTTGTGAAACATACCATGATTCAGGGGCGTCGGACTGGGGGTAAAACCAGTACTGATTACCAGGGCCCCAAGGGGAGAGAGGGCCCTTCTGTCTGGAAAAGTCTGGAATATATTTTATTTGGAACATGGGGGCCATCAGGACTGCCTATACATAGGGCCCGGGATCTTGTGCTACGCCCCTGCCATGATTACTTACAGTATATTGAGATGTTTCAGTACAGTGGATGATACAGTATATACAGTAAAGTAATGTAAGAAAAAGAAGCAAACCGATGACAATTTGTGGTTGCTCTGGTCCAGGCCTGGTTCACCAACCACAATCAATTTGAAGTGGTATACTTGCCCCCTTACTCATCATTTTTAAACCCTATAGAGGAATTCTTTCGGCTTGGAGATGGCGTGTATATGACCGCCAACCACATGCCCACATTCCTCTTCTGCAGGCAATGGAAAAGGCCTGCGGTGACATTCAGGTGACAGCAATCCATGGATGGTTTCGACATGCAAGGGGATTTTTTCCCCGGTACCTAGCGGGAGAAGACATTGCTTGCGATGTCGATGAGGTCCTGTGGCCAGACCCCAACAGACGGCGGGATCCATGAGCCCACGTATCCACAATTGCCATGATTTTCTGTGTTTACAGTAGTGTTTTTTCTATTATTATATACATTTTTTTGCTTTATCTGAATTTATGTTACTGTAATGTACAGTGCTGCAATGTACAATATTGAGTAGGCCTATTTGCTTTTTTGGTTGTTTGAAAATGTGGCTCCTGAAAATATGCCTTCTGAATACACAGTGAAAATCAAAGACTGCAGTGTTTTATATAAAGTAGACTAGTGTGTTCCCCCTGATCTGAAAGTGTATGCATATGATGCAAGTATGTGTCATTTTGTCATCAGAGTTACATTTTGACAAAGGAATGTTAGGTTTTGATAGCAGAGTTTCAATTTGACACAGATGTGAATGGTATATTTCCCAGTGTTGTGTCATGTTTACTTGTGTGTAGAGTTTTGGCGAAATGAGCGAAGTTTGGCAAAATGTGTTCAAGCAACGGGCAAAAACTGTATTTTTATGTAATACTACTATTAGTTTGAATGTAATACTGCAAGAAAAGGGCCAATTTTTTTAGATATGTTACAGTAATTTACTGAGACGTTCCACAACTGTACATACTGTACTGTAAGTTTGAGGGAGCACAAATGATAGTACACTTTCCTGTTCTCTTCTCAGAATGTCCTGACAACGGAGGCCACAGAGAACCTGCTTATATTTGGTTGAAATAATTCGGGGTCCTGCTTCCCTCATTCCATGAACCAGAACATGGTGTATGATTGTTTCTCTAATTTCATTAGAAATGATGGCTCTTGTTCTTCCTCCTCCTCTGTCTCTTCCTCTTCCTCCTCCTCCATCTCTTCCTCCTCCTCTGTCTCTTCCTCCTCCTCCTCTTCCTCTTCCACTTCCACTTCCTCCTTCTCTCATGCCCTCCATTGTGAAAATCACACATGCCATTTGGATTTGACATGGCTTTATATCCAGATATATCCATTACTGATTTGAAACAGATGTGTTCAATTTTGAGTGCCTGTGTGTTACCGATGACAACAGTGTGTTGCTTGTGTTTCACTTTTGAGGGCTGGGTTGTGCATTCTGAGTTGAAGTGCACCACAATGCTACATGTGCTTTGTGAATGACAATGTGTTTACAGTTTTGCACAAAGAGTGATTCCGATTTGCTAGTTGTGTCTAACCACATGAGAAGTGTTTAAAGTTCTGCAAACTGTGTGATTCAA
The DNA here is from genome assembly GCF_029890125.1 of Rhinichthys klamathensis goyatoka. Taxonomy (NCBI): domain Eukaryota; kingdom Metazoa; phylum Chordata; class Actinopteri; order Cypriniformes; family Leuciscidae; genus Rhinichthys; species Rhinichthys klamathensis. Next base: position 2,333,881 of record NW_026606634.1, read on the forward strand.
TCAATAAAGTGGTTTTTACACTTGCAACTTTGGTTTTGCAAATGGATTGTAGTGTTTTAGCAATTCAGAAATACTGTAATATGCGGGTCGTCTTTGTCTTCTCAACCACCTAATTATTCACAATGGGGTTGGGCCGTTCACCCCCATTCGCATATTACCTTGGCTAACAAAAAAATGTTTTTCACAATTTAAAACAATCTATTGTGTTATGTGAATGATTAGAAAGGATGATTTTCAGATCATTCTCAACTCTAGGCCACAACTTCCATTAGTCAAAAGTCTTGTGGACACATATTTAGTATGTGTTTTGTGGCTTTATTTCAGAAACTTTAATTTTTAGTTTTTTCAATAACCATGCATAAACAATATTCTCTCAAAGATACAAACATGTACATACATGTTGCTCACATATTATGTTAGCCCCGTTTGTGCTAAATAGAGTGTAATTTCACCTGTGCCATTAATATGTTTATAAGCAACTGAAAAAGCACAAATGTCAGGGCATGTCAAAACATCTCAAGGACCCCAAAAACACCTTGGTCCCCAGAGGGTTAAAGGGACAGTTCACCAAAAAATGAAAATTAGCCCATGATTTACTCGCCCTCAAGTAATCCTAGGTGTATATGACACTCTTCTGTCAGACGAATACAATCAGAGTTAAAGCTGCAGTCCGTCGCTTTTTTTGGGTTAAAAATGGTCCAAAATACATATTTGAGAAAATACATAACCAGCCAGTGTTCAAAACTATCTGCTTGCCTTAGCTCGATTCAAAGCGGTAAGCTTGTAATAATGATTTAATTCCAGTGGTACTGGTGGATTTCCACGGGAGATTCGAGCATGTCTTTGCGTCATTATGTCACATGTGTACACACACATCTGTACACACACATCTGTACACATAAAGAAGAGTCTCGGCTAGTATAAGCTATATTGCATGTGAGGATGCTGGAGGTGGAGATTTATAGCCTTTTCTCACAGCACTTGATATAATTAAACTTATCAATTTGATGGTGGATCCAGAAAGGTTCAAACGACAATCACCAGTGACAACAGATTCACCCGCTGTAAAACGCAAAAGACTTCGTTCGGACTTCGGAGTGGCTACAGAAAAAAAGAGACTGCAACCGGACCCATGCGAAAAGAAGGATAATATCGGAAGGACATTACATGTAGTCACGCAATGCTTGCTTACGATGTTAACATTAAAGGTGCTATATGTATTTTTTAGCGGCCTCTATCGTGATGTTTCAGATTGCGACCAATTTTTACAAGAGCGAACACTCATGGTACCGGCCACACCGAGACTTTCAACACACTGGAGAAACCATCACACAACATGCTGGAAACTCATGTAAACTCCCACTGCAACGTTACAATAATAGGCTACTTTTATCAGCTTGACATTGAACTAATGCTCCATGCTCGTACCATGATAACGTTACATTGACTGCATTTAGCCGACATGTGATGTTATCTATCATAAGGCATTTCACTAACTATTCGTGTCTTTCACAATCAGCAATGTCAACATAGGTGAATGTATAATATGATAACGAAATAGGTGAACTAGACTGAACAATTTCAGTGTAACAGTAAGATCGTAGGAAGTAACATTACTGTACTGAACGTGTCTGGAAATGTGTATTATAAACAATATGATAGTAGTGGGATGAGTGACGTTAGACAGTAGATCTAGTACATAAAATAAAAGTTACATCCTAAAGCACCTACTTTTTGTTATCCTGGAACAGTCTTTTGTATTCATTTCATATCTCATGTATGTTGTAGTTTACCTTGCTATTTCATTACAGTTTAACATTATTTATTTCAGCAAATCTGAAAACTTGTAATTTATCACAATAAAAATAGAGCGTTTGAATATCTCCATAATTCAAACGCTCTGCTGATATTGATCCGTGTTTTCGTCCTAAGTCGATCCGATTCACGTTTGGCCTGATGAGCTTCAGCAGATACATTTTTGTTTTGTTTTTTATATTTATGTGGCGTTTGTGTTGGAGTGTGTGTTGCGCTGGAGGCAGGTCGTTTGTTGGTGTTATCAGACTCCATGTCGTCAGCTGCAGTGCCGTCGCATAGAGTGTATATAAAAAGGAGAGAGCCTCGGGAGCGCGCATGCACGTCACATCCGATGGATTTCGCAGAAAATCCGACCCGGAGACTTCACATAGAAATAGGAATACTGGCCTTCAGAGGTAATAGCAAAACCTGACAAGTGGATCATTGTAATGTGTGATTACAACCTCTTCACACACAGGCAATAAAAAAAGGATTCATTTTAGAAGAAAAGTTCCATATAGCACCTTTAACAATTTGAGAACAAAATATAATTTGCACGGTTTTGCGTGAAATGATAACTTATAAGCGATTGTTAGATTTAATCAGCGCGATTTACTGCAATGTCAGAACCAGAACAAAAGTGGATGTTTCTTTCTTGTTCAGACATTTTCCGGTGAAAATTCATATGTTGGTCATACTTCCAAAAAGAATAATCTGTGATTCTGAATGCCAGTATCCACACCGGCGCGGTGACTGACAGCCTCACACTCTCCTCAAACACTGTGTTCATCCGCGCTGTGCCGTGTCGAGGGTGTTGAAGTACAACTCACGTAAAGTTGATAATTCCGCGAATGACTGCAATTGCAGATTTCGAACAGAGATGGCGACAAAGAGGAAAAACGCCGGACTGCAGCTTTAAAAAAAAAAAGTCCTGGCTCTTCCGAGCTTTATAATGGCAGTGAATGGCTATATATTTTTTTAAGTCCCATGATAAAAGTGCATCTATCCATCATAAAAGTGCATTCATCCATCCAACATAATTAAATAATGACTTTTATGTTGGATAGATGCACTTTTATAAAGCTTGGAAGAGCCAGGACATTTAATATAACTCCGATTGTATTCGTCTGAAAGAAGAATGTCATATACACCAGGATGACTTCAGGGTGAGTAAATCATGGGCTAATTTTCATTTTTGGGTGAACTATCCCTTTTAATGAGTGATGTCAGCAGAAGTGAGGTTCACCTTGTCTTCGTCTGTTGCCGAGTTTGCGGAAGCAGCTTCCCTCACACAGACGGTTCAGTCTCTGCTGTTTGATCAACTCCAGGATCTCCGGCTGGATCCGCTCACGGAGCTCACTGATGGACACAGAACACACACACATACACACACACATCAGAGGATTTCAAGCCTTCTCACTGACGGACACAGAACACACACACACACACACATCAGAGGATCTCAAGCCTTCTCACTGACGGACACAGAAGACACACACACACATCAGAGGATCTCAAGCCTTCTCACTGACGGACACATAAGCCACACACACATCAGAGGATTTCAAGCCTTCTCACTGACGGACACAGAAGACACACACACATCAGAGGATTTCAAGCCTTCTCACTGACGGACACAGAAGACACACACACATCAGAGGATTTCAAGCCTTCTCACTGACGGACACAGAAGACACACACACATCAGAGGATTTCAAGCCTTCTCACTGACGGACACAGAAGACACACACACATCAGAGGATTTCAAGCCTTCTCACTGACGGACACAGAAGACACACACACACATCAGAGGATCTCAAGCCTTCTCACTGACAGACACGGAAAACACACACACACACACACACACACACACACATCAGAGGATCTCAAGCCTTCTGACTGACGTACAGAGAACACACACACACATCAGAGGATCTCAAGCCTTCTCACTGACGGACACAGAACACACACACACACACACACACATCAGAGGATCTCAAGGGACTCACATTATGGGAGGCAACTGGAAGTTTCTTAAACTCACATTATGGGAGGCGACTGGAAGTCGTCTTGGCTCATTCTCTCAGACTGACGCAGACGCAGGATCTCAGAGTAACTCAAACTGCGCAGTTTCACCCGCAGCTGCTCCAGTGACGGCGGCTTCATGGCCAGAGCTCTGGTGATCTGCTCACGCACGACTGTCATCACCTGAAAAACACACACAGGTTTGTTTTGCTATACTTGTGAGGATATTCGATAGGCGTAATGGTTTTTATACTGTATAAACTGTATATTCCGTCCCCCTACACTAACCCTACCCATCACACACACAAACACACACACACACATACACTAACCCGACCCCTAAACCTACCCATCACACACACACACACACACACACACACACACACACTAACCCGACCCCTAAACCTATCCATCACACACACACTCACACACACTCACACACTCACACTAACCTACCCATCACTCACACTCACACTCACACTAACCCAACCCCTAAACCTACCCATCACACACACACACACACACACTAACCCGACCCCTAAACCTACACACACTCACCTTGTTGAAATCTTCCGCAGTGGCCCTCATCTCTTTCCAGGTCTTGTTGAGCAGTTGAATACACACACAGAAGAACTCTTCCCAGGCGCGCTCATGTGTGAAGAACATCGGATGGAAGTCGTTACAGCCTTCATTCGCTGCAGAGACAAACCAGTTCATGGTTACATTTACACAGGCCTCTCTTTACGTCTACATCACACACACACACACACACACTGCAGAAACAGCTGTTGTTTCTAAAAATGTAACATCAGGACATTATCGGATCTCTATTTCCCGCGTAATATTTAAAATAAGTCTGTGATGAAAAAATGGCCCCAGTGAAAAGTCAACCTGAAGTGGTTTTCAGTCGCTTTTCAAATCTCGTAAAACAAGGAGAAGAAGTTTGCAAATAACAATACATTGCACAGATAACACGGCACGCAGAACACTTACGCAGTTCTCCGACCTGTAGAAGATCGCACAGCATACGCGTCAGCTCAATCGCACAGCGCCCGAACGGACACTCGTGTTTATCCTCTCGACTGCTGTTCTCCAGGACTATCTGAAACACAGGCCATGTGACAAACAGTCAAAAATATGACATACTAAAACGAAATAAAAAAAATAGGAATTATGACAAGAAAAATCTAAAATGTTCATTATTTCGACTTTTCATCACATAATTATGAAATTGAAGTAATAATTTTAACTTAGTATGTCATAATCTTCTGTTATTTGTTTGTTTTGATCTAACATTATTTGATAAGCTATTAAATTAAAATCAGTCCATCATGTAAAGTGATCACGTGTCTACAGACGACTTCGATTCACATGGATTACTTCATGAACTCTGAAGCTATATCTTATCAATCCCCTGAGTTTAAGCTCGCAAACAAGATTCTGGCTTTCCTACATTTAGACATTAGGTCAGTTTGTAAAAAATAAATAAAAAAGTAATCTAATGTCTGTTCTGCCCATTTCTGTTTAGTCTTGTGGTTTTGATTTAAAGGGATACTCCACCCAAAAATGAAAATTCTGTCATCATTTACTCACCCTCAAGTTGTTGCAAACCTGTATGAGTTTCTTTCTTCTGCTGAACACAAAGGAAGATATTTTGAAGAACGATTGGAACCAAACGGTTGTTTGGCACCATTGACTTCCATAGTAGTGATAAATACTATGGAAGTCAATGGTACCAAAGTTCCAATTGTTTTTCAAAATATCTTCCTTTGTGTTCAGCAGAAGAAAGAAACTCATACAGGTTTGCAACAACTTGAGGGTGAGTAAATGATTCATTTTTGGGTGGAGTATCCCTTTAACCCTTGGATTGATTACTGTGCCTGGTTTGGGACTCGTGCTTGTTCCACAGTCTGCACTCTCACAAAATGAGGACAAATATCCTCACACCACCTCACAATCTGACATCCCACTCATTGAGAAGCTGTTTATTGTTATACTCTCGTGATCAATGGAAGCGCATGATACTGCAAAGATTATGGGGTTCCGTTTGTGCCAAAAATGAGCAGTGGTGTATGAAGTGAATTTGGCAACAATGCAGTGTATTACAGTGAAAATATTTGTCATAAATAAAAATCATAAAAAATATGCAAAAACAAAATAAGCGTTGTAGTATAACCAGCAGGACAGCAGTGGTGTGTGAACTGAATTTGGTGACACTATAGTGTGTGACAGTGAAGTGATTGACTGTTTTTTCTGAAGTGATTGGATCTGTCTCTCAGCCGGCGCATAGAGATCAATGTATTGTCCACTGCGAAGGGAAGATCGTTTCGAGGAAAATTAGGTTGTAGCTGCTTGTCTACGTTACTATGATTAAAACGATGTGTTATTTGTGTATAACAACGTTTAGCTCATGAGTTATTGACCCGGGAAGTTTCGAATCTGTGAATTTATTGCCAACTTTACTCAACTGACAAAGTTGAAGTAAAGACGACAGAAAGAGATGACAGAACAAGACGACATCTAGATAGATGACGGAACCAGAGGACAGAGCAAGATGACATAAACAGAGAACATACATATCAACATATACTAATTTATCTGAACAACTAGGCAATATCTGTTGTCAAGGACAAATGTATAGTACAAAGCACAAAGCAGTCGACTCATTTTTGGCACAAATGTAACCCCATAAAAGATTAACATTCATCCTTGTTCACAGCGATTTTTATTTCCTTCTTTCTGTTTTTTTAACTCTGGCTCTATTCGAACATGCGTTGACGCTTTGATAATGTTACTTGTGTTTGATACTGGTAACTAAATACTCAGCCTTCCAGCTCTGGCTTTAATTCACTCTGATGGCTATCTGACTAATAGTATACAATAATATTTTAGCCCACAGTGCTTGAGAAAAAACATAAAAAGAGGTAATGGTTATGAAAGTGAGCTGTTACTCTGATATACGTGTCCTGGTGTAGTTTGGCGAGGTACAGCATGTTGTCGAGCGCCAGCATACCCGGAGGCGTCTGAGTGAAATCCATGGCAGGATTCATTGAATTCTGTGCACAAAACAAAACACACACAACAGCACATCACTATCACTGATCACCATTAAAACATCACATTACACACACTTCAACACATCACATTACACACACTTCAAAACACCACTATCACTGATCTGTCATTAAAACATCACATTACACACACTTCAACACACCACTATCACTGATCTGTCATTAAAACATCACATTACACACACTTCAACACACCACTATCACTGATCTGTCATTAAAACATCACATTACACACACTTCAACACATCACATTACACACACTTCAAAACACCATTATCACTGATCTGTCATTAAAACATCACATTAATAATAATAATTAATTCATTACATTTATATAGCGCTTTTCTAGGCACTCAAAGCGCTTTACACACATTACACACTTCAACACATCACTATCACTGATCTGTCATTAAAACATCACATTACACACATCCACACATCACTATCACTGATCTTTAATTAAAACATCACATTACACACACTTCAACACATCACTATCACTGATCTGTCATTAAAACATCACATTACACACACTTCAACACATCACTATCACTGATCTGTCATTAAATCATCACATTACACACACATCCACACATCACTATCACTGATCTGTCATTAAAACATCACATTACACACATCACTATCACTGATCTGTCATTAAAACATCACATTACACACACTTCAACACATCACATTACACACACTTCAAAACACCACTATCACTGATCTGTCATTAAAACATCACATTACACACACTTCAACACACCACTATCACTGATCTGTCATTAAAACATCACATTACACACACTTCAACACATCACATTACACACACTTCAAAACACCATTATCACTGATCTGTCATTAAAACATCACATTAATAATAATAATTAATTCATTACATTTATATAGCGCTTTTCTAGGCACTCAAAGCGCTTTACACACATTACACACTTCAACACATCACTATCACTGATCTGTCATTAAAACATCACATTACACACACTTCAACACATCACTATCACTGATCTGTCATTACATCACATTACACACACTTCAACACATCACTATCACTGATCTGTCATTAAAACATCACATTACACACACTTCAACACATCACTATCACTGATCTGTCATTAAATCATCACATTACACACACATCCACACATCACTATCACTGATCTGTCATTAAAACATCACATTACACACATCACTATCACTGATCTGTCATTAAAACATCACATTACACACACTTCAACACACATCACTATCACTGATCTGTCATTAAAACATCACATTACACACACCACTATCACTGATCTGTCATTAAAACATCACATTACACACACTTCAACACACATCACTATCACTGATCTGTCATTAAAACATCACATTACACACACCACTATCACTGATCTGTCATTAAAACATCACATTACACACACTTCAACACACCACTATAACTGATCTGTCATTAAAACATCACATTACACACATCACTATCACTGATCTGTCATTAAAACATCCCATTACACACACTTCAACACACCACTATAACTGATCTGTCATTAAAACATCACATTACACACATCCACACATCACTATCACTGATCTGTCATTACATCACATTACACACACTTCAACACACCACTATCAATGATCCATCATTAAAATATCACATTACACACACTTCAACACACCACTATCACTGATCTGTCATTAAAACATCACATTACACACTTCAACACATCACTATCACTGATCTGTCATTAAAACATCACATTACACACATCACTATCAATGATCTGTCATTAAAACATCACATTACACACACTTCAACACATCACTATCACTGATCTGTCATTAAAACATCACATTACACACATCACTATCAATGATCTGTCATTAAAACATCACATTACACACACTTCAACACACCACTATCACTGATCTGTCATTAAAACATCACATTACACACATCCACACATCACTATCACTGATCTGTCATTAAAACATCACATTACACACATCACTATCACTGATCTGTCATTAAAACATCACATTACACACACTTCAACACATCACTATCACTGATCTGTCATTAAAACATCACATTACACACTTCAACACATCACTATCACTGATCTGTCATTAAAACATCACATTACACACATCAACACATCACTATCACTGATCTGTCATTAAAACATCACATTACACACACATCCACACATCACTATCACTGATCTGTCATTACATCACATTGATTACACACACTTCAACACACCACTCTCACTGATCCATCTTTAAAATATCACATTACACACACTTCAACACACCACTATCACTGATCTGTCATTAAAACATCCCATTACACACACTTCAACACATCACTATCACTGATCTGTCATTAAAACATCCCATTACACACACTTCAACACATCACTATCACTGATCTGTCATTAAAACATCACATTACACACACTTCAACACATCACTATCACTGATCTGTCATTAAAACATCACATTACACACACTTCAACACATCACTATCACTGATCTGTCATTACATCACATTACACACACTTCAACACATCACTATCACTGATCTGTCATTAAAACATCACATTACACACACTTCAACACATCACTATCACTGATCTGTCATTAAAACATCACATTAGCATATCATGATCATCATTGATCATAATTAAACAATCACATCACGCAGAGCACATCACTACCCAGCAAGCCATTTTGCATTTAAAAGACGTCTAATAGCCGTCCAAACACAGCCTGACGTCTGGCTAAAACAAGGAAAAATGTGGGCTGTCAGTGAACATATGGGGCCCTATTTTAACGATCTGAAACGCAAGTGTCAAAGCGCAAAGCGCAAGTAACTTTGTGGGCGGATCCCGGCGCTGTTGCTATTTTCCCGGCGGGATAAATGCCTCTTGCGCCTGGCGCAAATCTAAAAGGGGTTGGTCTGAAGTAGCTTCATTATTCATAGGTGTGGTTTGGGCGTAACGTGAAATAAACCAATCAGAGCGTCATCTCACATTCCCTTTAAGAGCAGGCGCGCTTATTCTAAAGCAGATTCCTATTATAACGGCAGACTTGCCAGGCGCGCGCCAGGAGCGGTTCACAGCCGAGGAGAGCAACGTTCTCGTCAGGGCCGTAAAACACAGAGAAGTGACATTGGGGATGGAGAAACCCACACAAATTAACTTCTGTTAAACAGGCGTTTGATAATTTGCGTAAATGTGCAAGCTTCATGTATGCTTTTACAATAAATTATCTATCTATCTATCTATCTATCTATCTATCTATCTATCTATCTATCTATCTATCTATCTATCTATCTATCTATCTATCTATCTATCGTAATAATGTATGATTTGCAAAAATGAAAACGGCTGCTTAGATGAGAGAATCAACGTGTATGCGCGTTGTGCACACGCTACATTGATTATGGCCAAGCATGCGCCCTTAAAATAGCTTAATGAACAACGCGCAACGCGCCACTGACTTTAGACTTCTTTTTCTCTGGTCAGTGGCGCAATTGTTTTATAGAACAGCAAAATAGCATGAGGGAAAGTTTGCGCCGGAACACGCCTCCTCTTTGCGCTGAACCGCCCCGGGGAGCGCAAGTGTATTTCTTAGTTAACCGACGTGCGTCTGTGGAGGGAAAAGTCCGCTTTGCGCGGGTGCAAAATAGGAATGATACATGCGTCAGTGTACAAAGTCATTTGCGCCGAGTGCAAGATAGGGCCCATGATGTTTTATTAACAAAGTTCGGGAGAAGCACGTTCAGATAATTAACACGGGTGGAGAGCACTCAGCAATCATGATTAAAACGTGTATATATAGACTCAGCAGTCTCACCTCATTTCTCTGACAGTTTAGCAGCGTCCCTCCACCACCCCTTCTCCACTCTCTAGTCCTAAACCACTTTACATACGGGGGGGAGTACTCTGGGTTCGGGCCGAATTCCGAGCTCGGAGCCCTCCCCCCGGACAGCACGCCAAATACGCATTATACTTTATTCCCTTTAATTGTATGTAAGTGCGAACTCGTGAATTAATAGACGTCTAAACCATCGCCCAAGAATAGACTAGTCAACAATTAGACAACAAAGAAATGAAATGAGTGAAGAAATGAAACTAAACAGCTTGTAATCACTGTTGACTTTGCTTACATGATGGAATATCAAACATCTCGCAAGTTATTCTGGCAAAAACGATATGTAACCAAATTCAAGGTTATTTTGGCTAGAAGTGTGTTACTCACAGCCGGACTATATCGGGTCTATAGTTAACCTAGACGGAGAAATGACGGCTATTGCTTGCTGGGTATCACTTCTCCATCATTATCACATCATTAAACAATCACATTACACACATCAGCACATCACTATCACTGATCCATCATTATCACATCACACAAATCCATCATTAAACAATCACATCACCCACATCACTATCACTGATCCGTCATTAAATAATCACATCACACACTTCACACACATCGCTATCACTGATCATAATGAAACCATTACATCACACACATCAGCATCTGTTTTGGAAAGGAAGTGTAATTATCTCTTGTGATTAAACAGCATCTTCTGAATGATCCCCAGCTATGACACAGAAAGCAAACACACTCACGGTGAAGCCCAGCATCTTGTAGTCTTTAGTGTAGATGGCCTTTCTCTTCTCTGTGCCGCCCGGATCACTGTCTCCTTCAAATGCGATTCTTCGGAGTTCAAATATGATATCTCTCTGTGTCTGAAGAATTCAAGCATACATAATTAAAGCAGTGTGAAGGTTATAAAAGAACGCAACTTTCACACGTATCTTGGAGAACGCTGAAAACAAATCAGTATGTTGTGCTTTTCATTTGTGGACTTGTGGACTTAGATCTTGCATATGAATTCAGATATAAATCTTTAATCTTACATGAATAGCCTACATGTTATTAAACATGCAAATGAATGAAAGCATTTTCCGGTAAATGTTTGCCATTTAAACGTCACTCCACTATTTTTTCATAAACGTACCACACTAATTATTTGAATGACTCAAACAGAGGCTTTGTCAGATGTTGTGCCCCTGGTCTTCATTTCTTTGTAAATATTGTAATAATGCATTGAGATTTGTGTATGAACAAGAGTCCTGAAAGAGGTTTGATCCACACAGAGATCAGATCTCTCCATCATCAGCTCAGTCTGGGATTACATGACGAGACAGAAGCAATTCAGACTAAAGCCTAAATGCAATATTTACTGATTTTTAGGAACTTCTGTTGTGCTTTAGTAATCTGTGTGAACATCGTGATCAAACACCGTGATTACTTAGACTGTCCGTCCGCTACAGTGGTGTACTCGTTATACATCAAGACCTGAGTTCATATCCTTATCTGTAATATTTTCATCATATGCATGAATACTGAATACTTTCACATGAAGACACGAGCATCTGTCATGCACATTAGGTGCTATTCAACACTAGTTCACTTCAATCATACTACATGATCCCTCCATTAATCATAATGACAAGTGAATCATTTTCAGACATAAAGCTCGCCTGGTCATTGGGGTCCATTTTGGTCATCATGCGTTCCTCCAGAAGGTTGAAGGTCAAAACTTGCAGCACGTAGAGCTGATGTGCCATTTCAGCTTTGACGGGCCGGTTCCCACGGATGATGTGCTGGGGAAGAGGTTGTCAATGCTGTTACACACACGGGTGTTTCCTAAACAACTCATTATCACACTGCTTGTAAACCACTATTAACTGGTGATCCTACACACACACATCTACTAGGAGTAGGGTGACCAGACGTCCCAAAAATCCGGGACAGTCCCGAAATCTAAGCTGTTGTCCCGAATCCCCCCCCCCCCCCCCCTTTTGAAGAATGGTCTTTTGAAGAATGAAGATCTGAATCAGAAAACGCTCATCAATTCAACTATCTGCTGTTTGCTGGATTTGTCACTAGTGATATCACCGGTGATTTACACCATCACATTTGGATCTGTTTTCTTTACAACTAATAGCAGAACATGAGCGGCAAAGTGAATCTGATGCCATAAGCTGCAGATCACACACACTTACATTCAGTATGATGCCACGCAGGTGTTTCTGTGCCAGTGTACCCGCCATCTCCTGCCATAAACACACACACAGAGTCACATCAGTCTGGGAATGTCTAAACCAGACTGCAAACTGCAATAAATACACAACCAACTGTAACAACAAATGAGAATGTTTTGAGAGCATCCAACAAATTGGTTGAGTGAATGAATCAATGACTCGTTCATAAAGAGTCACATGTTTGGTTCCTGAATGAATCGGAGCTAACGAACTAATCGGTTGGTGAATTAAAGAACTGTTATATCAGGACTAATGCATACCTGTCAACATTTGGTTTTCAAAATCTGGGAGATTTCTCCGGTGGGGGGGGGGGGGGGGTTTAGGGGTTGAGGGTTGGGGTATATGTACAACTTGTAACGACTGGAAATAAGGTGTGGCCCCTTTAAGAGCTATGCGCTCCCTGTTGAACTGTCGGCAGTATTGTATTGTATGTGCCTTGGGCCTCGAACACCCCTTTTACTGTCAATGCGAACACCCCATGTAGGCGGGTAATTTCTGTTTGATGCTAATTTTTATCTTATTTTGTTTACTAAGTAACGATGTGGACAGTAGAACGTGTGACAGACAGTTAGGCTACACGAGTTAGATTTGGGAATAAAGTGCGAGTTGTGAGATGCCAATCGCCTCCGTGTGTCTGTCTGGCCTCTGCATGCAATAACTTCAGTTGTGAGTTATCCCTAATCTTCCTGAAGCAACGCGTTACAAACTGTACTTCAGTTTCATTGCGGGGACACCACCTTCACCTGCCATCATGTCTATCGGCTCGCTTTCGGGTTAAACTTTCCGCGACTGCGCAACTGGGTTATAGGTTGCCAGGTTGAGGTGACAAACGGGTTGAAATTGTAAATGGTCTGTGGATTGTGTGAATATAATGCATTTAATACAATCTGGCAACTGGTCAACATTAGACAAACATATTGGTCCGATTATTCATAAAGGAGTTTGGGCCATGCAAATTACGGGAGTTTCCCGGGAGAAATAACAAACCGGGAGGGGTCCGGGAGATAGGGCTAAAAAACGGGAGAAACCCGGGAAAAACGGGAGTGTTGACAGGTATGGACTAATGCGAACTGCTTGCTCGATCAATCAGATTTGAGTACTGGAAATATTTCTTGTAAACAATAGATTATTAATTATACTTTGTATCACTGTATTAATTATTACTATGTGTGATAATTTCTTACAATTCTGTTGTTCTCTGTCTGACTATACAGGTGAAACTTTCAGTAATTCAACTTAAAAGGTGAAACGAATATATAGACTCATTACATGCAAAGTGAGATATTTCTAGCCTTTATTTGTTATCATTTTGATGATTATGGCTTATAGCTTATGAAAACCTTTTCACAATATTCTAATTTAGAGTCATAATCATCAAAATTATAACAAATGAGGAGCTCTTTTCCAAAACGAGATAAACGCCATTTAAAAAAAAAAATTAGTTTGGCATGTCATTTTGCTGTGTTCTGAACCTATTCACTGCTCCATCAATGTTTCATGCCAAATCGCTATATATTTCCTTGTTTAAAATGTCCTGCAAGATGCAGTTCTTTTCCAAACCGCGATAAGCGCCAAACCTATTTTTAGCCTAAACGCGATAAATCCTCTCTCGACAAATCAGAATTCAGTGAGCGTTCTACGCAATCCAACATCGGCGCGCTGAACAGAGGTTTGTTTATGTTCATTCATTCCTCAAAATGAGTGCTTTAAACGGTGATAACACTTTTGATGGCCTTGATGAGCCAGTGAGACCTACACCTGGGGTAGATGCTGCTGCCAAAGGTTTCCGTTTATCATTTCTGCCAAAAATGGCATTCGACAATCAAGGAGCAAAAGTCGAATATCGTTCGAAAATCGAAATTTTTATTTTATTTTTATTAATCAACTGTTTTCTGTGTGTCAGTGTCTGTAAAGATGAAATTGACGATCAGCATCTCTGTAGTGAACGCGCCTAGAGAGAAATGCAGGTAATGGATTACATAATCAGAGAGTATGCTATTTATTTTCGTTTTTAATTGTTTCGTTTAAAGACATTTCAAGCTTTCTATATAGATATATTTCTCATGACTCTGTGAGGCATACGCTGAATTTCGGTTAATTTATGATGAGATGCGCTCCTGTTCACGTGCAATGCAAGTGACCACGCGGGCGCCTCCATGTCATGATTATATTGTCTATTTGCTTCTTATTTATTAAATCCAGGCACTTGGTTGATGAAAAAATTATTAAAATTAAGATACAATTTATACAAAATGAAATTCACTTTAAAGAAAGGCTTTCTACAAAACAAAACTTAATTAAGTGGCCAAAATCATCCATTTTTGGATTTTTCTTTTGTGGATTTATAGCGTTTTGACAAAAAAAAAAAAAATTACTTTGAATTTATCATCAACAATATTGTTGTTTGATTTAATAATCATTGTTCAACATGTTCAGACTGAGGAAAAAAAAAAAAACATTTTAACAGGCTAAATTGAATATTCACAAAATGTGTGGGTCTAGGTAAAAAAAATAATTTTCCTGAAAACTACTGAAATGGATTTATCGCGTTTTGGAAAAGAGCTCCTCAAATAAAGGCTTGAAATATCTCACTTTGCATGTAATGAGTCTATATAATATATTAGTTTCACCTTTTAAGTTAAGTTACTGAAATAAATGAACTTTTGCACGATATTCTAATTTTTCGAGTTTTACCTGTAATAGACTTCCCTTTCGAGGGAACTCGCGATGCGTCACTTGACGCTTTGGGAACGCCCCCAGCGTGCATGCGTCTGAGCATCAATGTCAACTAGTCCAATGGAAAGAATGAGCGTCACGGGCGGGTGACGTCATGACCAGGAAGGGATAAAGGCTCACCCGGTGAAACGCGGCATTAGCTTCTGTGTCTCAGCAAGCGATCTGTGTCATTTTGTCTCTGTCTATTTACTGTTGTCTGTTGCGGAAAAGGATGGAAACTAAACAAGTGTACAAACAGTGTGCTTCTCCCTGCCCGCGTTATTTAACGGGTGGGGACACACACGAGCTTTGTGTCGTTTGTTTGGGAGTGGAGCATGCGGTCTCAGCCTTCGAGGGGGCTGAGTGCCAGCATTGTGAGATGTTACCGCTTCGCATGCTCCGCTCTCGCCTGTCACTCTTTGATAAAGAGAGTGGGCAGGCTCGCGATCCACAGGGATCAGGACCCGCGTCTGCTGAGGCAGCGCGGAGAATGCATTCCTGGGGATCGCAAAAGGATCTTTCGGAGGGGTTGGAGACGGGTCCGAGGGCTCTTTCTCCTTCCTTACCCGAGAGATCCAGTGCTCTCTCCCCGGTGTCGGAAGCACGCTCTGCGGTTTCTTCTGCCCGGGGAGAGAGCCCTCCATTACTTTATTGCTCTTCCTCCGAGGAGGTTGATGCGATGAGTGTGGAGAGTGTAAGCACACACATGGGGGAAAGAGATTCACAATTTATTTCCCCAGCATATGATGAGCTGGTGGATGTTATGTCGCGGGCTGTAGAGAAGTTAAATATTGATTGGCCATCTGAGAAGAAGGGCGCTCGTCCCAAAAGCAAATTAGATGAGCGCTTTTTATCTTCCACCACATTATCTCCACCACGAGGGCTTCCATTTTTTCCCGATTTGCACAAAGAAATTTCTAAATCGTGGGATAAACCATATTCATCACGTCTTTTCAGCCCTCATGTTAACACTTATTCGAGAATAAGAGGGCTGAAAGAGTATGGTTATGAGGCGATGCCCCAGGCGGAAGAGAATTTAGCCAGTTATCTTTCCCCTGGTCCTGCATCGTCTCTGAAAGCCTCGGCTTTGCCCACTAGACCGCTTAAAGCCACTTCGGTGTTAGTGGGCAAAGCTTATACGGCAGCAGGTCAAGCTGGAGCATGTCTGCATACTATGGCAGTGCTCCAGGCTTATCAAGCTGACCTGCTGGGGGATCTGGATAGTAGTGAGGGAGTCAGTCATGACGATATTCGTGAACTTCGTCGGGCTACCGATCTTTCTCTCAGGGCTACTAAGGAGACCGCCAGAGCAATTGGGCGGTCTATGGCAGCCTTGGTAGCTACTGAGAGACATTTATGGTTAAATCTGTCTGATATTAAAGAAAAAGATCGAGCTTTTTTATTAGATGCTCCGCTTGAACCTTCTGGTCTCTTCGGCGACGCAGTCCACGCGGTCGTCGAGAGATTTCAGGAGTCAAAGAAGCAAGCGGACGTTTTTAAAAAGTTTCTCCCTCGCCGGGTCCAGCCCCCTGGGACTGCTGGGCGTGAGCAGCCCCAGCCGTCGAGCTCATCATATCGTGTGCATCAGAAAGAGAGTGTTGCGTCTCGTGCACCTCCACGTAGAGACTGGAGACGGACGCAACCCTCTCAACCGAAGTCTTCTAAGTCGAAGCCGGATCTGAGGACCGTTCTTCAGGCGAAGAAGACTTCGGTTCAAAAAAAAAAAAAAGGTCCTGATGTTCATGCATCAGGCCTGTGAGGACAGCCCCGACCGAAGTGGAGCGGTGTACACCTCATTATACGGTGCCCGTTCCATTTCGGGGTCCTCACGAGACCGTTCTGCCAACCCTGCCACCCTTGGTGCTTCAGGGCGCAGCGGTCTCCAGCGAGTCGCTGATGCTATGCTGCGGCACAGCATCGGTTTCGCGCCCTCTGAGGGGGGCCTTAGAGCGGCCAGTTCAGGTAGTTCCTGCCATTATGTTTCAGGCTCCGGAATTGGCTGTCTCGATAACACCAGAGACCAGCCTCGAGAGGCTGGTTCCCTTAGTAAATTTTCTGGCAGCGTGGAAGCTTCTGCCGAATATTTCTCATTGGGTCCTGCAGATTGTAGAGAAAGGATACAGAATCCAGTTTGGTTCTCGTCCTCCTCGTTACAACGGGGTGCTGCCCACAGTGGTGCATCCCGAGCAGGCTCTGGTAATGGAGCAAGAGGTAAAGGCCCTGTTAGCAAAGGAAGCTATAGAACAGGTGTACTCACCCGACAGAGAGTCGGGTTTTTACAGCCGTTATTTCATTGTTCCAAAAAAGGATGGGGGGTTGCGTCCCATTTTAGATCTTCGTCTGTTGAATCGTTCAGTACAGAAACTCAAGTTCAAGATGCTGACACTCAAACAGATCGTGACTCAAATCAGATCCGAGGACTGGTTTGTCACGATAGATCTGAAGGACGCCTACTTCCATGTCTCCATCCTCCCTCAGCACAGGAAGTTCCTAAGGTTTTCTTTCGGGGGCAAAGAATACCAATATCGGGTTCTTCCTTTCGGTCTAGCTTTATCACCCCGCACGTTCACGAAATGCGTGGATGCAGCTCTAGCCCCTCTCAGGCTTCAGGGCATACGTATTCTGAACTACATCGACGACTGGCTGATTCTGGCGGAATCAGAGCAGTTGGCGGTTCGGCACCGAGGTGTCGTTCTCGCCCATATGCAGATGTTGGGGTTGAGGCTCAACGCCAAGAAGAGTGTTCTTTCTCCAGTACAGAGAACCACTTTCCTTGGTGTGGTATGGGATTCAGTGACGATGCGGGCCACTCTATCGCCCGTTCGTGTAGCTGCTATCCTGACAGCCACCAAAGAGCTAAAGCTAGGCCAGTCACGCACTGTGAAACAGTTCGAGAGACTGTTGGGTCTCTTGGCGGCAGCGTCCAACGTGATTCCTTTTGGCCTGCTGTACATGAGACCTTTGCAGTGGTGGCTCAGGACCAGGGGGTTCTCCCCGAGGGGAAACCCACTTCGTATGATCAAGATCACGCGGCGATGCCTTCGTGCCTTGGTTATATGGAAAAAACACTGGTTCTTAACCCAGGGTCCGGTGTTGGGAGCTCTCTGCCATCGAGTTACGATCTCGACAGATGCTTCCCTCACCGGCTGGGGAGCGGTAATGGAAGGCCGCTCGGTTCAGGGTCTGTGGAAAAGTCATCATCTTTCGTGGCACATCAATTGCCTGGAGATGATGGCTGTCTTCAATGCGTTGAGACAGTTTCTCCCAGACCTGAGGGGCCATCATGTGCTTGTACGAACAGACAACACATCAGTGGTCTCTTATCTGAACCGTCAGGGGGGTCTGCGGTCGCGTCCGCTCTGCAAACTGGCGCACCAGATCCTCCTGTGGTCTCTGGGGAAGGTACTCTCCCTGAGGGCAGTGTATATCCCTGGGGACCAGAATGTGGGGGCAGACATCCTGTCGAGGCAGGAGCTGAGGCCAGGGGACTGGAGACTCCACCCCGAGGCGGTGGAAAAAATTTGGGAGTTTTACGGCCAAGCAGAGGTGGATCTGTTTGCGTCTCAGCACACGACGCACTGTCCACTTTGGTTCTCCCTTACTCACCCAGCCCCCCTGGGGCTGGATGCTATGGTGCAGACGTGGCCGAGGCTACGTCTGTACGCATTTCCCCCTGTTGCTCTGCTCCCAGGAGTTCTGGAACGAGTCCGCCAGTACGGAATAAGCCTACTGCTTGTAGCACCACGCTGGCCGAGTCGGATCTGGTTTGCGGACCTGATCCATCTCTTAGACGGTCCTCCCTTGGAGATCCCGATCAGGAGAGACCTTCTGTCTCAGGCCGGGGGCACAATATTTCACCCTCGACCAGAGATTTGGAACCTGTGGGTTTGGCCTCTGAGGGGGCCCAACTCATAGAGAGTGGTCTCTCAGCTGAGGCTGCTGAGACCATCCTAAGCTCCAGAGCTCCAGCTACTAGGAAACTATATGCGCTGAAATGGAAAGTTTTTTCTGTATGGTGTCACCGACATCAGTGGGATCCGGTTAACTGTTCTGTGAACACAGTACTCGAGTTCTTGCAGGAGCGCTTTACGTCAGGTTTATGTCCTTCCACACTTAAGGTTTACGTGGCGGCCATTGCGGCTTACCACGCCCTGGTTGGGGGTACATCGTTGGGTCGAGACCCCCTGATTACACGTTTCCTTCGTGGCACATTGAGGCTGAGGCCTGCAACTCGCACTAGGGTGCCAGCTTGGGATTTGGCAATAGTACTAGAAGGCCTGTCTAGGGCTCCATTCGAGCCCTTAGATTCGGTTTCAGAGAAATTTCTTACCCTTAAGACTATCTTTCTGCTAGCTATTTCGTCCCTTAAAGGTATTGTAGGTAGAATTTTTTTAAAAAACTTTTTGCCAAATTTGTTTAAACTTTCTATATATATCAATGCATAATTAAAATGTAAGTACTCTGGAAAAGAGAGTATAAAAATCGAGTGTCTGTAGTCCTCTCAGGGCTGTAATAAACACAGCTACTTATCTCCATTCACTTCCACCCCCTCCATTCTGGGCTCCTTCCAAAACCACGCCCCCAAAACACATGAACGTGCGATGCCGACAGCTCACAGCTGGAGGACGCGCTTACTAGCGCCGAGCGGAGAGGAGCAGTGCATGTAGTGACATCATGTCAGACTCACATGTAATAAAATACCTAACTTTATCATTATGAATATAAACAACTAACATGGCTGTTAATACTCACTATCAAGCTAGCATATCGATACTGTTAAAGTTTAAAATATATTGAGTTTGATTCGTTAACGAGCTAGTAACATAAAGCAAAGCTAAAAACAGGTTGCATTGATACACGTTTTCCCATTACAATCAGTTACACTGTGATGAAGGTGAATTTTGTGTAAGATTCATAACATATACGCCGTGTTTTGCATGTAATTGTGTCTCTTACTAGTCTCCTACCCTCCTCGGGTCAAACGAGTGCGCGCATGTGGGCAGCGCATGTAGCAGCGGGGGTGTTGCCATGGTTGCGAGAGAGTGACAGTCGCCTAAGCCAATCCTTTGTTTCGTCCCGGAAGGAAATAATGAGCTGTGTTTAGTGCAGATTAAACGGTCTAGAGTCACTCGATTTTTATACTCTTTTTATCAGAGTACTTACATTTTAATTATGCATTGATATATATAGAAAGTTTAAACAAATTTGGGAAAAAGTTTTTTAGACCAAAAACGACCTACCCAACCTTTAAGAGAGTTGGAGACCTTCAGGCCCTTTCGGTTTCCCCCACTTGCCTTGAATTTGCACCGGGGATGGTCAAGGCGTTCTTATATCCAAAACAGGGATACGTCCCTAAGGTGCCGACCTTGATTCCGAGGCCTATCGTGCTGCAGGCTTTCTGTCCTCCTCCTTTTACATCTGCGGACCAGGAAAGGCTGAACCTCTTGTGTCCAGTGCGAGCACTGGATACTTATGTTCATCGGACATCGTCTATGAGGAAGTCCGACCAGTTATTTATTTGCTTTGGATCACCTAAGAAGGGTCTTCCTGCTTCTAAACAGACGGTTAGCAAGTGGATAGTCGAGGCTATTTCACTTGCATACGAGTACTCTGACCATCCGTGTCCCTTGGTGGTCAGAGCTCACTCAACGAGGGGTATGGCGGCCTCTAAAGCCTTGTTATTTGGGGTTTCCCTCCAAGACGTTTGTGATGCGGCAGGCTGGTCCTCACCGCTCACATTCGTCAGGTTTTACAGTTTGGACCTGGATGCTGCCCCAGGTTCTCAGGTGCTTAGTGCTTAGTTCCAACAGACTGACACTCAGGTACTTGGAATTCTGGCGGTTTGGGTATTCTCGTTCCCAAAGCGTCAAGTGACGCATCGCGAGTTCCCTCGAAAGGGAACGTCTCAGGTTACTACTGTAACCATAGTTCCCTGAGAAAGGGAACGAGACGATGCGTCACCCTGCCATACTTCCTGCTTCCCTGTGATCGGCTTGCTTCGACTTTTTGAAGCTAATGCCGCGTTTCACCGGGTGAGCCTTTATCCCTTCCTGGTCATGACGTCACCCGCCCGTGACGCTCATTCTTTCCATTGGACTAGTTGACATTGATGCTCAGACGCATGCACGCTGGGGGCGTTCCCAAAGCGTCAAGTGACGCATCGTCTCGTTCCCTTTCTCAGGGAACTATGGTTACAGTAGTAACCTGAGACGTTTTCTTACACAAACACAGAATGTCAACTTTTACTGATAGAAACATTTAGGGTGTGTTTTGTGTTCAGTTCTCTTGATTCTTCTGACTTAACAGTTATAGAATAAATTTATAATAGAGGTGTTAAAACTGGCCCTGTTACAGGCAGTGTTGTGTTTCATAAGTAAAGAACCAAGTCAAAAACATGTTACTTTTACACCTCACTTAGTTCACACCAAAATGATAACTACAAAGATAACTATATTAGCATCCACACTAGCGAACGGTATCATTCTGTTTATTCTAAGCACGAGCTGCAGTTTATGTCTGTCGCTTTAAATGCTTGTGCTCTTTAAACCAGGATGGTTTCTGATTGGCTGTTAAAGTCCCCCTGTGGTGAAAATCCAGCTTTTAATGTTGTTTATGTGTCTATGTGGTGTTTTTAATATGCTTTAAGACACACCATGTGTAAATTCATAAGTCGACAGCATTGCTGAGTATTTTCTCCTTAAAGGGGTCATATAATGCCATTTTTGTACAAGCTAATATGATTCTTTAGAGTCTAAATTAAAACTTTGTAATATACTTTAATTAAAAATTCTCATTAGTATTGTAAGAAAACACTTATTTTACCTGGTCAAAAACAGCTCTGTTTTCAGCACGCCGTTTTAGTGCATATGACTTTAAATGATAATTGAGCTTTGCTCACCCCGCCCCTCTGTTCTGTGTACACCGTTTGTTACACAATAACCATAACGCGTTGTTCAATCATTATAGACGTGGGATTATGAATTATATTGAGAACATCGTACATAGAAAACATGCCGTAATGTACCCTGAGTGTAAACCTAAGGCTTAGACGCATTCATTGTGAAGCGTGCATCTAGCGATTTGCAAAGATTAATATAAATATTAAAGATTAATAAAACGTTACACTCACTTCAATTATTTTGGAGGTTCAGCAGGAACATGAATAGTTGGTACCAGTCCAGGAGCAGCTTCTTAGCAAAACCAGCTTTATACTGACCCTCCTCGTTTATAAGCAGTCTGGTGTGTGAAATGATTCGCGCAAACATGAAAGCATTGACGTTGCTCGTGGGGAATATTCCCTTCGAAAACAAACTCAGCCACTGCGTCTTCAGCGGTTCGGATTCAGGAACATTAAAATGACTGCTGTGTTCGTTACTGCACCCAAGAACAGAACACCACAATCGCTTAGACGCCATTCTGCTCATAGACAGTGCTCCAGCACATCAACAATGAGCGCGCCGGTCCGCGCGGACTATGATTGACAGCTCCCTCACGAGCGAGGGCGGGTCTGTGTTGAAACCCGGCTGTCAATCAACAATCGCGGGAGGGGCGTCCGACCGTGTGACGTCACACGGTCGAACGGCTCGATTTGAGACAGGGGAAAACATATAAGGAGATTAAAACAAAAACACTGGATGGATTTTTATCATTTTATGATGTTTGTGTACAGGCACTGCCAACACACATTTCAGTACAATCAACTTGTAAAAGTGCATGTACCATTATATGACCCCTTTAAAACTGCAGTGAACCAAAGACAGTCTCAAAAACACGGTTTGAAATCGCTGGTGTTTCTGACGTCACAAACGACCTTGTAACCAATCAGATCGACGTGTGATCGTCAAGCAGTGGATCTCTGAGCTGAGTGAGTGAGTGGAGGCGGGGCTCATCTGCATATTCATAGAACAGCGCATACTAAATGAGGCAAGGGTGTCGAGTTACATTCAAGATATTTTAAGGCATGAAGACATTTTTTTCAAGGAAAAAAGATGAGTTTTAAGGGATGAAATGATTGACTTTAATGTTTTTATCATTCATCAGCTGGAAAAAAAATTCTGAAAGTGATTCCAATGATATCGTTCCTCTCTGCCGTTATTGTTATAGTTTTGGTGTGAACTCTGCTATTCTTTTATATTTAGAACGATTTTTAGAACTATATCTTTATTGTTATAGTTATCATCCTTGGTGTGAACTCTACTGTTATCTGTGAAACATGTGAATGACAGTGTGTGGACGTTCCTACTGTGAACGGACCTGTTAACAATGACTGACGAGTGAGTTGATTAGTGTGTGTGTGTGTCTGTGTGAGTGTGTGTTCACCTGGCGTCTGTCCTCTGGTGTTTTGAGGAACAGGGCGTTGATGAGAGCGATGGCGTACGTCTGGATCTCCTGATTGGACCTGAGGAGTTGATGACACACACACACACACACACACACAGTTAGAGGTATCTTGCTCTTGGACTCCAACACTTCTGGACTCTAGATCCCGTGTCACTGTCTGGAGCTCTGGAGGGTTTTATCACACAGCTCGGCATGTTCAGTGTGTGTGTGTGCGTGCGTGCAGGAGAGAAGCACGTGACCTGCGCTGCTGCGAGTGTGTGTGCGTGTGTGTGTGCGTGTATGTGCTCACACTTGCAGGTGTGCGATGAGCTGCGCCACAGTGATCTCCTGCGCCACGCGCTGGTACAGGCTGTGGCTGTTGAGCACCATACTCTCCAGGATGGCCAGTGAGCGCTGAAGGATGGACACGTCCACCATGGGCTGGTTCACGTAACCCGCAATCTGGCACACACCACACTCACATGACTATCACATGACATAAACACTGGTCTACCAGGCAATGGAACTAAAAATTGACAACAAATCCATCTTCAAACAAGAAACAGTGAATGAGTCTCTTCATGAGCAAGTCATTGACTCAACCAATTTATTTTCATTTGAATCATCGCTAATGAACCATGTTGGTGAAAGACTCTTAGGCCGTGTGTCCACCAAAGCGTTTTTAGGCAGCTGAAAACGCTAGACGCTCTGCTGAAAACGCCTAGCTGTGGGCGCTTGAGAGCGTTTTAGCAGCACAGCGTTTTTTCCGTTGAGACGTTTCGTTGCTATGATACAGAATATCCGCAGCACAGTTTACTTGTAACGGATTTCGCAGATAATTTGTTTCATACTAAAAATGTATTTTTCATCCATGTTGTTCGGTTGGCTCTGCTGGTTGATGTCATTGTACAGAAAGAATGTTGTGACAGTTGGTCGGTGTGGTATTAGTCCCGCCCCTCCTCCACTGTGATTGGACGGCTGGGTAAAAGTGACAGTGATGAGCGCTGCGTTTTATCCAAAGTTGAACATTTTTCAACTCTCGGCGACCAGTAAAAACGGCGAGCTCTCAGCGCTTCAGCGTGAAAAAAACGTCCAGCGCCTCGTTGCGCTCATGGTGTTCTAAAAACACGGCGCTCCCATTGAAAACAATTGAAAAAATATACGCCAGGCGCGTGGAAAAACGCTTTGGTGGACACACGGCCTTATATCAGCACTAATGCAACGCTGCTTGACCAATCAGATGTGAGGACTGCACTGCAAAAAATAGGGTTTTTTTTGTCCAAATATCTAGAAATTGTTAAATCAAGAAGGATTTACTAGATAAGTAAAATGACATTAGAAATTCTATCTTGTTTTCTGATTTAAAAAAATCAAATTAAGTGAGTTTTTGCTTAAAACAACCCAAATGATCTGCCAATGGGGTAAGAAAAATAATCTTGTTTTCCATTTGAATTAAGATTTTTTTTCTTGTTTTCCATTTGAATTAAAAAAAATTTTCTTTGGCTCCTTGGCAGATAATTTTACTTGTTTTAAGATTTTTTTTTTATGTTGAGAAAGGCTTCTTTAGAAAGAGACAGAGTTTGTGTTGTACTTGCCTGTTTGATGAAGGACACAGAAATCAGATCCCAGGACACGATACCGTGATCCATGAGCTCCAGAAACGCCGTGAGAGTGAAGGCCAACATCTCCCCAAAACTACACACAGAAAACACACACGTGAAAGCACTGAAACACACACGTCTCTGAAACACAGACTGAAATGAGCCGTGACGTCTGAACTGAATCATACTTCTTCAATCTCATATTTAAGATGAAAAACAACCACTAGAACAATTTTAAACAATAATGAAGGATATAGTTTTAAATTTACAAAAGTTTGGGATCGGTGAGATTTTTTATGTTTTTAAAAGAAGTATCTTCTGCTCACCAAGGCTAAATGTATTTACTTAAAAATACAAACAAACAAAAAAACAGTAATATCGTGAAATATTATTACAATTTAAAATAACTGTTTTCTATTTGAATATATTTTAAAATGTAATTTATTCCTGTGATCAAAGCTGAATTTTCAGCATCATTACTCCAGTCTTCAGTGTCACATGATCCTTCAGAAATTGCAAAAAATACGCTTTTGTCACATTATACACTTCCAGTCAGTATGAATATTTTTTTTAATAAATCAATACTTTTATTCAGCAAGGACACATTCAATTGATCAAAAGTGACATAAAGACATTTATAATGTAGCAAAAGATTCTATTTCAAATAAATGCTGAACTTTTGAACTTTCTATTCATTTAAAGAATTCTGAAAAAAAATGTGTTGACAACTGTTTTCAACACTGAAAATAATCATAATTGTTTCTTGAGCATCAAATCATCATATTAGAGTGATTTCTGAAGGATCATGTGACACTGAAGACTGGAGTAATGATGCTGAAAATACAGCTTTGATCACAGGAATAAATTATACTTTACTATACAAGGCTCCAGACATTTAATCTGCGTGACCTAATAATATATTTGGGAGTTATATTTGATTGTTGAAGCTTTTAATCGTCAGGATGCTGCGGGCCGCTCAATTGGCAGAGCTCAACGTGAAATTTAACACCACCTATTAATATATTAAATATATGTTACTGTTAATATATTATTGTAGTGCAGTGTCTGTGCAAAATCAGTTTTTGTGTGTGTTCTTAGTAATTGTTGGTTTGGTGTGTTTGAGTGCTCATTGTTACAATTACACAGCAAAGGTTCAGTGACATTTGTAGTTGTGCATGGTTAAAAGCAAATACTGATACTGACATAATGATATACAATACATATGGAAAATTGAACTACATAGTTGCATAACAATTTATAATGGTGATATGATGAGTAATTGTTGGTTTGGTGTGGTTTAAAAATTAACATTCTGACATAAACACTCGGTCAGCTAAACATTAAGTCAGCTACAAATAAAAATGACACTGAACGTTTGCTGTTTATCTGACAGAGTGTTTATGTCAGAATGGTTATTTTTAAACCACAAATCATCTAAACATCTTCAATGTGTGCTTCTTTTACCGAGGTATTTAACGATATCTTTTGCATTTCTAATCCAAACAACGTCAAACTTGGCACTGGACTTACTCGTGCACGTAGCATGACACCCGTCAAGTCTGAAATCCATCGGACTAACGGTTCGAGAGATATGCGAATAACAGACACACACACAGACGTTCCTGTAATTTATAGATAGATATATAAATTGTAGTTGTAATGCTCCTTAATTTTCAGTCTGTGCTCCTAAATGTTGCTACCAAGTTAAAAAAATATTTTGAGCCCTGTTCACACAGAAAACAGTTACTTTATATTGTAATATTTCACAATATTACTGTTTTTACTGTATTTTTGATCAAATAAATTGCCTTGGTGATTTTTAATGGTAGTGTGTATATATATATATATATATTTATCAATTATCATATTTTTGTGATTAGCATATAAATCTCTTTGCATGCATCAAAAGTTTACAGTAGCAGCCAAAAGTGATTGGCATCTTGAGTCTTTATTTAAATATTATCAATAACAATGTGTTAAAGAGTTTGTAAGCATCTTACGTAGTTGTGCTCGGAGTTAATTGTTTTATTTGTGATAGTAACGCAATGAAACATGACAAATTGTGTCATAGGCTGTCATACAAAGAAATTGTGAAAACATGCAAAAACAAGAGAGAACCAATCAAATATTAATAACTGATTATGTTGTAGTCGATGTTTGCTTTTTCCTTTCAGCTTTTTGCTTTTTTTTTTGCATAGTAAAATAAAGATATAGCTGTCATTTGTCCTTTTTGCCAAGCAATTTTGTCAGATAAATAATACCAAAACCAAGTTTAGTGATTTGTTCTTCCCTAATATTTAAAACATTTTTGATGGTTTAATCAAACTTGTAGTGTCACTAAAAACAAAACCAAACATCACTTTTGGCCACAACTGTGCATGAGTCCACCAAGCTCATCATGTGTGTGTGTGAGGGACACGTACTGTGTGCCGCTCTCCACGAGCCGTGCCAGCGTCGCCAGGCCCTCCATGTTGATGAACTCTGTGGCGAATGTTGGGTCAGCGGAGAGTTTGGCTAACTCCTTCAGCGCCTCCAGACGCGCGTCGATCCCGTGAGACTGGATCCGCTCCAGCAGCTGTCGAGCCGCTCGCATCTGACACACACACAACCCCGTCAGGATCTCTGACACACACACAACCCCGTCAGGACCTCCAGCCTCACACTGATCTGCGGGAATCAGAACTGGCTTCCACACAGTCAAGTCTCCTTAATTTATACAGCTCTTTTAACAATATAGACTGTTTCAAAGCAGCTTTACAGTGATAACAGGAGATTACAGTAGCAGAGATTGTTTAGGCTTTACAGCAGATCTAGAATAAAGTTATTGTCCAGATAAAGTTAGCTTTGATTGATTCACTTCCGTTGCAAAGATCATTAGTTATTAACTTAGGGGCCGCTAACACAACACCGCTCTAACAGAAAACCCCTGATGCACTCCGGCCGCTCATCCGCACAAAAGTGTGTAGTGTAGTGTGTAGTGTAACAACAGTGTTTAGTGTAGTGTAGTGTGTAACAACAGTGTTTAGTGTAATGTAGTGTGTAACAACAGTGTTTAGAGTAATGTAGTGTAGTGTAGTGTGTAACAACAGTGTTTAGTGTAGTGTAGTGTGTAACAACAGTGTTTAGTGTAATGTAGTGTGTAACAACAGTGTTTAGTGTAATGTAGTGTAGTGTGTAGTGTAACAACAGTGTTTAGTGTAGTGTAGTGTGTAACAACAGTGTTTAGTGTAGTGTAGTGTGTAGTGTAACAACAGTGTTTAGTGTAATGTAGTGTAGTGTGTAGTGTAACAACAGTGTGTAGTGTAGTGTAGTGTGTAACAACAGTGTTTAGTGTAATGTAGTGTAGTGTGTAGTGTAACAACAGTGTGTAGTGTAGTGCAGTGTGTAACAACAGTGTTTAGTGTAATGTAGTGTAGTGTGTAGTGTAACAACAGTGTGTAGTGTAGTGCAGTGTGTAACAACAGTGTTTAGTGTAGTGTGTAGTGTAACAACAGTGTGTAGTGTAGTGTAGTGTGTAACAACAGTGTTTAGTGTAGTGTGGTGTGTAACAACAGTGTTTAGTGTAATGTAGTGTAGTGTGTAGTGTAACAACAGTGTGTAGTGTAGTGCAGTGTGTAACAACAGTGTTTAGTGTAATGTAGTGTGTAACAACAGTGTGTAGTGTAGTGTAGTGTGTAACAACAGTGTTTAGTGTAATGTAGTGTAGTGTGTAGTGTAACAACAGTGTGTAGTGTAGTGCAGTGTGTAACAACAGTGTTTAGTGTAGTGTAGTGTGTAACAACAGAACAACAGTGTTTAGTGTAGTGTAGTGTGTAACAACAGTGTTTAGTGTAATGTAGTGTAGTGTGTAGTGTAACAACAGTGTTTAGTGTAGTGTAGTGTGTAACAACAGTGTTTAGTGTAGTGTAGTGTGTAACAACAGTGTGTAGTGTAGTGTAGTGTGTAACAACAGTGTTTAGTGTAATGTAGTGTAGTGTGTAGTGTAACAACAGTGTGTAGTGTAGTGCAGTGTGTAACAACAGTGTTTAGTGTAGTGTAGTGTGTAACAACAGAACAACAGTGTTTAGTGTAGTGTAGTGTGTAACAACAGTGTTTAGTGTAATGTAGTGTAGTGTGTAGTGTAACAACAGTGTTTAGTGTAGTGTAGTGTGTAACAACAGTGTTTAGTGTAATGTAGTGTAGTGTGTAGTGAAACAACAGTGTTTAGTGTAATGTAGTGTAGTGTGTAGTGTAACAACAGTGTGTAGTGTAGTGTAGTGTGTAACAACAGTGTTTAGTGTAGTGTAGTGTGTAACAACAGTGTGTAGTGTGTAACAACAGTGTTTAGTGTAGTGTAGTGTGTAACAACAGTGTTTAGTGTAATGTAGTGTAGTGTGTAGTGTAACAACAGTGTGTAGTGTAGTGTAGTGTGTAACAACAGTGTTTAGTGTAGTGTAGTGTGTAACAACAGTGTGTAGTGTGTAACAACAGTGTTTAGTGTAGTGTAGTGTGTAACAACAGTGTTTAGTGTAATGTAGTGTAGTGTGTAGTGTAACAACAGTGTTTAGTGTAGTGTAGTGTGTAACAACAGTGTTTAGTGTAATGTAGTGTAGTGTGTAGTGTGTAACAACAGTGTGTAGTGTAGTGCAGTGTGTAACAACAGTGTTTAGTGTAATGTAGTGTAGTGTGTAGTATAACAACAGTGCCTGAATATATATGTGCGCAGACGTGTAGTCTTTCTCAACAAATTGACCTCAACAAATTACTTATCTGGCCTTAAAAATTCATAATACAGAATCCATGCATCCATGTGAACTGAAATCATTTTGACAACATGTTATCTGTGCAGAGGTGAAGGGGAGGAGGTCTTCACAGGAGACACAGCAGAAAGTGTGTGTGCGTGTGTGTGTGTGTGTTCTTGTTTTTCTATCCCGGTGGGGACTTCAACCTGAATGCACACAGACTCGTGGGGACTCGTGTCACCGTGGGGACCTAAATTGAGGTCCCCACCGGCAAAGCCCTACTAGCACCTCCCAAACAGTGTTTGGACACGCCCCATGTAGTACCTTAAGTTCTCATACTATAACAGTACGACTATAACACTCTTATTCAGCATAATCAGATTCACTACCAGATTTCAGTGTTGTTATTGTTTACTAAAAGCAAAACTATTAAAAATGGGGTTTACTTAAAGCCTTGATGTATAATGCAGTATAAAGGTATTCATATGTACGTTATAATGGATTATATCTTTTCATAAATAATTGTAACCATATTTTCAGATTGCTTGTTACATCAGAAATCTGTCATATGTTTAATGCATTATACTGAGTTCAATTATTAGATATGAATAATTGTAACCACAGTTATAATACTTGAGACAATGCAATGCTTTATAAGGTGCCAATAGCATCCAGCTGCAGCCCCGCAGACTCACTTCTCGATAGACACCAGTGGCTGGACACCAGTGGATGGACAGCCTACGTCATTTCCGTTTTCACCGCTGGATAGACAGCATATTTATTTTATATTTTCACCTCTGGATAGACAGCATATTTATTTCATATTTTCACCTCTGGATAGACAGCATATTTATTTTATATTTTCACCTCTGGATAGACAGCATATTTATTTCATATTTTGACCTCTGGATAGACATATATTTATTTTATATTTTCACCTCTGGATAGACAGCATATTTATTTTATATTTTCACCTCTGGATAGACAGCATATTTATTTTATATTTTCACCTCTGGATAGAGATATATTTATTTTATATTTTCACCTCTGGATAGACAGCATATTTATTTTATATTTTCACCTCTGGATAGACATATATTTATTTTATATTTTCACCTCTGGATAGACAGAATATTTATTTTATATTTTCACCTCTGGATAGACAGCATATTTATTTTATATTTTCACCTCTGGATAGACATATATTTATTTTATATTTTCACCTCTGGATAGACATATATTTATTTTATATTTTCACCTCTGGATAGACATATATTTATTTTATATTTTCACCTCTGGATAGACAGCATATTTATTTTATATTTTCACCTCTGGATAGACAGCATATTTATTTTATATTTTCACCTCTGGATAGACAGCATATTTATTTTATATTTTCACCTCTGGATAGACAGCATATTTATTTTATATTTTCACCTCTGGATAGACAGCATATTTATTTTATATTTTGACCTCTGGATAGAGATATATTTATTTTATATTTTCACCTCTGGATAGACAGCATATTTATTTTATATTTTCACCTCTGGATAGACATATATTTATTTTATATTTTCACCTCTAGATAGACAGCATATTTATTTTATATTTTCACCTCTGGATAGACATATATTTATTTATTTTATATTTTCACCTCTGGATAGACAGCATATTTATTTTCTGTTTTCACCAGTGGATAGACAGCATTCTTTGCAGGCTTAATAATTGCACACGTCTTTTCCGTATTGTCATTTTACTTTTATGACTTAAAATATATAATATAAAAGCTGTGTGCAAATTGAAATATGATCTTTATCATATCTCTTTACATAAAACAATTCTCAATTATATACCTATAATATTATAACTTCAATAATTCATGCAAACTGCATTCACAAGAACCACCTTGAAAATATATATTGTTCAGATCATATCACTATTTTTTGTGACTTAAATTCAGCCTAGATCAATGGACTATAACGTTTTGTCAATACAACAGACTTGTACATGTTAATTGACCACAGTTTTTTGCCTTGCCCATTTGGATATTCAATTCTTTTTTTTCTTTTTTTTGTAAATGTAACCACTTCTGTTTTTAAAATATACGTAGATTCACATGATCAGACAATTTACCAAACAATCCAGATCAAATTAACACTTCATGGTTTTGCAATATTTATTGGAAATTACACAATCTAATTAGTAAAATTAGTCAAATCTGACCATCAGAAGATGCCACAGTCAGGCCCGTAAGGTTGTGGGGGAAGTCCCTATTTCAAGATAATAAACTATAGACTATAGACCAAATAAACTATTGGCTTTATGCACAGCTTAACTACTTCCTGAACTTCAGCCAGCCCTTTGTTTCCTGTCTGTCATTATTGGACAAACTGATTAATTCAGGTGTGCCTGGCCTCAGTAACAATAATCAGGCACACCTGGACTAATCAGTTTGTCCAATAATGACAGACAGGAAACAAAGGGCTGGCTGAAGTTCAGGAAGTAGTGAAGCTGTGCATAAAGCCTATTGCACACTGTGCACACCACACCTCATTCCTGCCCCCTAAAACTGGCAGTCTGGGCAATGCTCAGGAAATTCAGGGTCTGTATAAAACCCTCGCAGGTCTCCACGTCTTCCGTTTCCACGGTAACGTTACCCCACCCAGTCTTTGAAAGAACATCTGCAATTTCTGCATTGTACAATTTTAAAAGGGACACACGTCTCTTACAGCCTGGGGCAGTTTTTTGACATTCACCACACCTAAAGCAAGAACAGATGTACAATATGATTAGAATGAGCATGTTTATATTTAACTATATTAGAGTACAAGTGTTCTATTGTAGCAACCTAGCTCTAGAATTGAGGCACACCAGAGTTCACTAATACCTTTAAAAAACACGACAAAGTACCTTGAAAACAAGACGATTTTTTAACTAGCTAGTTTGTGCATTTGAATTCTGACATGACCTATAAATCATCGACAGTTTATATTTTTTTTCTTACCGCTGACATCAGCATGGCGCGTCAAATTTGAAAAGTGAATGACGATACGGAAATGACGTAGGCTGTCCATCCACTGGTGTCCAGCCACTGGTGTTTAGCGAGAAGTGAGTCTGCGGGGCTGCAGCTGGATGCCTCTCCAAAAATCTGTGTTAGTGTATATCTATGCGCCCCTGGTGGTCACACAGAATATTGCCGTCCCCACGAGTCACATTGTTCTGGAA